>NW_027468881.1:17418570-17559720 GCF_046254945.1 Alosa pseudoharengus
CAGGGTGCGGCCAGAGAAGGGGCCAAGCTCCGGGGGCACCCGCCTCACCATCTCAGGGAAGCATTTGGACGCTGGCAGCACGGTGACCATCAAGCTGGCCAACGAGGAGTGTCAGTTTGTCAAGTGAGTGCGACGAACAACAGGACTGCATTGTGTTTGCTGCTGCTGCTGCCATGTTATTGCCACTTGACGATAATGTATGCACAGAAAAGCAGCCATAAATTTGACTCCTATGGCATGCATCCCATAAAATTGCCATGTTGTTGACATATACATTGTCATATATCAGCTGAGAATATAGGATGGCACACAATATAGAGAGAAGCGTAGATGTACAGTATGTGACCAAGCAGGAACAAGTGTTATTGACGGGAAAAGTACAGTGACAAAACGAGAGGGTGGAGAGATTGCTAGAGTGAAAAGAAAATTGATGCATGCCAGGACAAGCTTTAGATTACTTCAAAAGATGTTTTTTCTTGTTGTCGTGTTAGTGTAAGGGTGGTCTGTTTTATCTGATTAGATTAGAAGTGTGTCATTAAATGTACATTCATTGGTTGTTTGTGACAGGCGGACCATGCGTGAGATTGTGTGCATAACCCCTCCATCTTCGAGTTCTGGGGGACACGCATCAATCAAGCTATTCATCGACAAGGCGGAGATCACAAACCCCGACGTCCGCTACTCTTACTCCGAGGATCCCACAATCGCCACCATTGAGCCCAACTGGAGCATTGTCAAGTAAGCATGGGAGCCACAGCGTCACGGTACACACGGTCTGGTATGCATTTGTACAGGACAAGAAGAAGAAGATTTCAGAAGTAGTGGTCAGAATAAGGTTTCGCTGTAAATTGACATAAAATATGCTTACCCAGAACTTTCTAGTTGAGCGAAGGAGCGTGGTTAAGACTACATGCAGCTGTCCCATAACAGATTAGTTTTCATTTACGAGCTTGACATTGAAATGTATGTGAGCAAGACATCCTGCCCCTATAGCGTCTGACAACCTGGTCGGCACCTTATACACACCCGTCAGTGTGTGAGTGTGTGTCTGACTAGAGTAATAAGAGGCATTACTTTTAAAGTGCTTTGAGTCCTCGGAGTAGAAACAACCTATACAAATGCAGTCCATTTATCATTAACAACATTCATCAGTCACCTGTGTGTTAGCTCATGTCAGTGTAGCTTGAGTTTCTTGTGTGTGTTAGATGTGTGTGTTTTTTTGTTGAGCCCACTGCTCTGGTACTGACCTGTTCTGGCGCTCTGCTGTGTGTGTGTGTGTGTGTTTACGTAAACGTTTCAGCGGGAGCACTTCGCTCACGGTCACCGGGACCAACCTGAACACCATCCAGGAGCCCAAGGTCCGGGCCAGATACGGGGGAGTGGAGACCACCAACGTAAGCACATGCTCGCCTCTCACTCACACACACACACACACACACACACACACACACACACACACGCACACACACACACACACACACACACACACACACACACACACACAGTGTCCTCATGGGAGCTCACCACCTGCTACTCTTCATGCGCACCTGCCTCTTTCAGACACCGCTTGACATCTCACGCTCCTGTTGGAGCTGCCTCTACACTCTCACACACACTCACACACCCACACACACACACACACCCACACCCACACACACACACACACACACTTGAACCTACTCCTTCAGTTTCTTCTCTCTGCCAGGCCCTGGTCATGCTAATGCTAACTGCTCCTACACATGTACTGTATCTGCACTCTGTTTCACCTCCCAGATAAACCCCTGTGGTCTGTGCAGTGTTGATCTTAAAGGTATCTGGCATGAATCTGGCTGGAGGTAGCGTATGCTACAGTGAGGGTGTTGTAAGTGTGCGTGGGAATGGAGGGCTGGTGGGTCGGCTGAAATGTGAGTCACGAGTTTGGACTCTTGAATCGCATCAGTGGGGTGGCGTGGTTATAACAGAGGAACTGTGTTCAGGGCTTGGCATCGTTACAGTGGGATGAGGAGCTCCTGTAGAGGAGTGGCGTCAGTGTGACTCTGTGTGTGTGTGTGTGTGTGTGTGTGTGTGTGTGTGTGTGTGTGTTCGTGCTCTCTCCCCAGGTCTGCACAGTGGTGAACGACTTTGTGATGACCTGCCTGGCCCCGGGCATCATCTACACCAAACGTCAGACCCCGGAGACTGGCGTGCACCCGGACGAGTTCGGCTTCATCCTGGACCACGTCAGCACACTCCTCATCCTCAACGGCACGCCGTTCACCTACTACCCCAACCCCTCGTTTGAGACGCTAGGGACTTCTGGGATACTGGAGGTTAAACCAGGCTCCCCCATTATCTTAAAGGTGATTTCTCTCCGCAGTGTTATCTGACACCGCTACAAAGGCCTCTCCACATTATCCCAGGAAGGCACTGAACTGTGAACTCACTGGTATGAAGGCATTAGTTCCTTTGACAAAGGTATTGTCAAGATACACAAAGCATTGACCGTGTAATGGAAGGGATAAAGCATACTCCATGTTTTTTTCCGTCTAAGCTGCAGGTGATCTAAGCTTTCAGTCATGTTATTTCTGAGGTATCCTAATGCTGGTATTTAGATCTTTCGATATTATTGTTGCTGGGCCTATGACTATATGAGTGCATACTTATCTGTCTTCAGCATAGCTGAATCCAGTTGAATAAGCCTAATCTAAATGGTGTTCTTTTCTGGATACAGGGAAAGAACCTGATCCCTCCAGCCCCTGGAAATGCCCGCCTGAATTACAGTGTGATGATTGGAGAAACCCCATGTCTGTTAACAGTCTCAGAATCACAGCTGCTCTGTGATTCGCCCGACCTGACTGGAGAGCAGCGTGTTACGGTAAGCTTTGGCGCCGTCGAGATGCTTTGGCACCGTCCATTTAGTGAAATATCAGAAACAGCTGACTTATAAAGCTAAGCATAATAATTCATCGTGTTGCGTTTGTTTCAGCATATTTTCCAAGAATCATTAATTCCTCTTGATTTGAAAGGTTTGAAAAAATTTAAAAAAACTGTCCAAAAATATGAAGCAAATAAATGTTGCTGAACGTTGGGTCAGCACAAGCCAAGGCACTATATATCTGACTTAATCAATTCTGGAACAGGCTATGGCGCATGGCCATTTTTTACTTTAATGCTAATCCACCAAACATAAAGGTCAAGCAGGGGGGAGCTTCATCATACATTAAGTACTTATTATGATTACGGTGGTGCGCTGATATAAGCAATTCCGCATGTAATCTAACTATCTGTTGACTGTGCAGCTCAAACAATTATCATGAAGGCCAGGCATGCTCGCCTCCCATCTCTGTTTTCCATCTTCAAGACACACAAGAAGCCGTGCAGGGCTCGTGAGCTGAGACAGACAAAAGAACGTTTTCTCCTCGAAGGCTCGTCATGTCATGTCATCGTTTTCTCTTTTTTTTTTTTGCAAACCCCTCCTGTACAGGCTTCAAATGTCTTTTTAGACACGAGAGATAATCGTATCAAGCGTTTGGATGAGCGGTGGCTGAGAAATGACCAAATCTTTTGTTGTATCTGAGACGACAGGGCAGGGCCGTGGTTTCGCAATAACAGTGGAGGTGCTGGGCATGATGATTATCAGAGCAAATCACTCATTAAAAAACAATCAATTTCCATTAGAGGGGGGAAGCTCTCCTGGACAGCGGTGTCTTTTGATGTCCGCGGCGTGACGCGGCCCAGCCCTGATGCGCTGCTGCTGCTGTTGGCAGCCCTGGAGTGTGTGGACTCACCCACCCCGCGCATCCATCAGGCTGTTGACTCTGCGCGCCATTCAGACTCGATTTACCGTGATCAATAAGACCTCGAAGGAAGGGGGGGCGGGGGAGAGGAAGATAGGAGGGGGGGGCAGTGTGTGTGTGAGAAAGAGAGTACACGTGCATGTGTGTGTGTTTGTGTTTGTGTGTGTGTGTGTGTGTGTGTGTGTGTGTGTGTGTGTGTGTGTGTGTGTGTGTGTGTGTGTGTGTGTGTACAGCAGGGGGTGGGAGATGTGTGTGAATCAAAGCACAGATTAGAGAGGAGCTGAGGAGCGAGGGAGTGGTCAGAGAGCAGAAGAGGTGTGTGGGGTTTTCTCAAGATTGCTCTCTCACCCTCTCTCTCCATCCCTCTCCCTCTCTCTCCATCCTTCTCTCTATCCCTCTCTTTCTCTCCATCCCTCTGGATCCCCCTCTCATGGGGCCCGGGCCCAGCTCTGTTCGGGGAGCAGTGCTAATGACCTGACACTTATCGACAACTCACCGAGATCCCTTTTGTTCCTCTCAATCCCCACGCCTCAATAATTCATGCAGGCATGCAGCGGTGGAGCGCCGCTGCAAAGGTGAAACTCGTTAGGCATGCCGGTGGGACGCCGTGCTTAATTGGTCTGAAAATAGGTGTTGAGTGGGGAGAACAAATGGGGGGGGGGGAATGGGATGAGTTGAGTTGGGTTGGGTATGGTAGTTGGGTGGGGGAGGGCACCTCTTCATTCAGTGGGTGTCAGCATGTTTAGATGTTTAGCGGCTAACGGCTAACAAGTTCTGCTGATGCGCTTGCCTTAAGTGTGGTTTAATATGGCTCCAATGAGGCCGCAAATGAGGTCAGATGCTGGAGAGAGATGGAGAGAGGCCGAGCTTTGAGGCTGGCGAGCATGTGTATGCTCACTCACCCCGGGGAGAGAGGGGTTCCAGAGTTCACTTTGGTTCTGTTAGGTCATTGTTGTTTTTCTTCTAACACAGAAACATGTGCACAGACTAGATCTATATGCAGTTTCTCAGACACACACGCACACACACACACACACACACACACACGTTTCTGTGGGTGTATTTTAACATGTGTATGGGGTGACAGTACCCCAGCCTTTTTGAGCCTTTTTGTGTGTGTGCTAACTTTGCAATGTGATCCCTGTTTGCAGATCCTGGTGGGTGGCATGGAGTACTCCCCGGGCACACTGCACATCTACTCGGACAGCACGCTCACACTGCCCGCCATCATCGGCATCGGTGCGGGTGGGGGTGTCCTGCTGGTGGCCATCATCGCCGTGCTCATCGCCTACAAGCGCAAGACCCGCGACGCCGACCGCACGCTCAAACGCCTGCAGATGCAGATGGACAACCTGGAGTCACGCGTGGCCCTGGAGTGCAAGGAAGGTGAGATGGGAGGGGGAAATGTGTAGAGTTTGGTGTGCCACAGGGTTCGGGCCCGGGACCTCTGACTGATCTAAGCCAGGCATTTCACCAAAGCAGGCCAGCCGTTGTGCATTGCTGCCCGGTGATTATTTTTGTTAATTTTAAATAAGAGGCCCACACCAAACAGTTTTGAGCAGCTTACTTAGCTCAGCTCCATGGAGAAAGATGGCTTTTTCTTCATTGTAATACTGTGCATACGCTCTCTGTCAGATGTGGAAATTCCGAGCTGAGAATCGGAACGTCCTTCCCTCAGTGTTTTTGTGTGTGTGTCAGCCATCTGGCTTTTTCCTAATTGGCAGAATTCTGGATGCGGGAGGCAGAACTTCTGAGTAAAATCAGATGGCGCCCCTGCTCACACACACCACGAAAACGTGGTAGTGCTTTTTTTGATTTTTGAACACAAACGTTTCCAGTGCTTCTGGACGCGCGGGTGTTTTTATAATTTGTGACCAGGCCCACTGTAACCCTGACACTGTAGGACTGTGTGCTGGACACTCACGCGATAGGACAGCGGCTGGGGACATCAGCTCTTTAATGATCCCCACATGAGGCCGTTTGACTCTACTGAACTACAATAGCTTGGCCCCATTCCTGCCTCTGAGGCGAAAGTCTTGCATCATATTACAATGTAGGCTCAGGGCCTACGTTGTTACTCTTGCATAACACTGTGTGCAGATTTTGCACTGCTTCTTAAATGATTATCAGTGTAGCAGTGAGTATAATATAATGGGTGAATCCTCTGGATCATGGTTGGAAGCTCTGGTGAAGTCTTTATGCTGTATGCTGTGTACGTCTGGATCCCCCTCTTTTTCCCTGCTTTCCTGCTGTTCTGCATACTGTTCACAGCCTCCCCCTCTCTCTGTCTCTCTCTCTCTCTCTCTCTCTCTCTCTCTCTCTCTCTCTCTCTGTGTGTGTGTGTGTGTGTGTGTGTGTGTGTGTGTCAGCCACTGTGAGTGTAAGCCTACTAGAGTAAGACAGTATGAAATGCAGCCACTCCCACTACCTGCACTAATCATATCAGTGCCTCTGCTCATTTTTCTCTGCTACTTTTGTATGTGTGTGTGTGTGTGTGTGTGTGTGTGTGTGTGTGTGTGTGTGTGTGTGTGTGTGTGTGTGTGTGTGCGTGAATCTGTGTAGTGATGTGTGTCTGCCACAGCTGCCTCTGCCCATTATTTACTGCTTTCCTTACCTTTTGTGTGTGTGTGTGTGTGTGTGTGTGTGTGTGTGTGTGTGTGTCCATTATTCCGTCCTGGCATTGTGTGTGTCGGTCTCCATTATTCAGCTCCCTCACCTTGCTGGCACCCATTCTGCTTCCAGCGCCTTATCTTCCTCACCATCTTGTGTGTGTGTCTGTGTGTGTATGTGTGTGTGTGTATATATGTGTGTGTGTGTGTGTGTGTGTCTGTGTGTGTGTGTATGTGTGTGTGTGTGTGTGTGTGTGTGTGAGAGAGAGAGAGAGAGAAACAGGAAGAGCTGTGCAGCATTGAGCAGATGTGTCTGAGTGTGAGAAAATGAGAGATGCAGCATTCAGCTGTGTGTTTGTGTGTGTGTGTGTGTGTGTGTGTATGTGCACGCTTGCGGGTGTGTGTCTGAGTGAGTTAAATGTGTGCGTGCACTACAGCTAGCCCAATGTGTGCTAAACGCCAGTGCCATTGAGCCTTTTTAGAGGCCGCTGCTGTGACTCAGGCCCCGAACGCTGGTGTCTGTTCAGGCAGGCTTTTGTATTTTTGTGAAGAGCTGAATTGGGTCACCATGTCTTTAGGTGCTGGTGTTCACATCCTTTGAAGCTGGCTCGCTCGCTCTCCCCTCTCTCGCTGCCTCTCACTGACGCTGCATGCTTGGGTGTGGTGAATGTGCCTCTGCACAGTTGATCCGCAGTATACATTTGCATATGCAGAGGTTGGGGTGCTTTAAGGGGTGGGTGCATTCTCTGCCCACGCTGTGTGAGAGGCCAGTGTAGGTTGGCACTTTATGCCATATCCCTATACACACACACACGCACACACACACACACGCACGCACGCACGCACGCACACACACGCACACACACACAACACACACACACACACACACACACACACACACACACACACACACACACTTATGTGCACACACAAGCACACACATACACACAAAATCACTTACATATGTTGAAGTACCTATATTATTCTTCATTATATATATTTTGGAGAACCCCAAAAAGAACACACCAAGTTCCCAAGTTTTTGGGAAACTCGCTGCGTGCAATCACTGCGCCCAGGTAGCGGTGCTTCGCCAACATGAGAATGTAGGTCCGAGTGTATGGGCCCTATCATGACAGTCAAAAGCGCATCGTCACTCGTCAAAAGCTTATTCAAATTTATGTCCAGTCCACATTGGGAGGGTTTTCGTTGTCAAACGTCGAGCGCATGGCGCAACAAGGTATTCCTAGGTTTTTGAATCAGTCATGGGTGTGTTTGGGGCATGTAACATAATTTAAACCAATGAGAATGACATCTGCCATTCCCTTTGCTGGCGCAAAGCGCGATGTCAAATAAATGCATCGTATTTTGACATTCAACGGCGCATTTGGAGGAGGCTGCTTGCGAGATCGTATGGAATAGTCATTCCACTAAACCATGCTTTACTAAAACCTAGCATAACCTTCACGCATTTGCACTCTATTATTTGAACTCATTGGCAAAGTGAAACTAACTTCACCCTGGTGTCAGTCAACGACAAGACAGTTATATGCAGTCAATGGGTTGACTGACAATGGGTTACCATCGAAAACATAGGCTGGAAAAAGCAACACTTACCCTAATATTGCTTAAATGACTGAATAAAAAAACATTTTTCCTGCAGAGGAGTTGCTTATATCTCGTGACAGTGCGTCTTCAGCTGTGCTCCATACATGTCTCTCGCCTCTCCCCTAATCACTTTTAACCGTCATTACCAATTTGCAAATGATGGTGAATAACTACTCATCATGAGATGTACAGTATTTCGTAATATCTTTATTCTAATTAGGTTTCCCATTGTAATCGTGCAATTTGTAATGTTTTGCATGGACGTACGCTGGTGTGATGGATGATAGGATGGTGCGTTGTGCACCCGCCAATATGACTGTTGACAATGCGCTCTTAAAATAACATATAAACAACTCGCCATAGACTTCTGACCAGGTGTACAATAGCGATTTTTAGAATCGCTACAGTCAGTCAGAACTCGTTCACCTCTGTTTGACCTTCAGACTTGTGCGCCTCAGACACAGCCCATGCATATTTATTCACCAGCCACTGCTGGATGACTCAGCTTATCACAGCAGCACACACACACACACACACACACACACACACATATCCCTCTCACCCTTCTCTCTGCCCCTCCTCTCTCGCCACAGCATTCGCCGAGCTGCAGACGGACATCCAGGAGCTGACCAATGACATGGATGGTGTCAAGATCCCCTTCCTGGAGTACCGTACTTACACCATGCGGGTCATGTTCCCGGGCATCGAGGAGCACCCGGTTCTGAAGGAGCTGGATGTGAGTGCACCATCTCCTCAAGGAGGGAGAGACCACCTCTCTCTCTCTCTCTCTCTCTCTCTCTCTCTCTATCTCTCTCTCTATCTCTCTCTCTCTCTCTCTCTCTCTGTCTCTCTCTCTCAGTTTTAACCCTTTCACCCACCACCCTCCCCCACAGATGTTTCTCCTTCACTTTGATGTGCGATGATTAGTGTGGAGCTTGAAACTCTCTCTCTCTCTCTCTCCCTCTCTCCCTGCAAAGAAAAAATAATTTGAGGAGTGGGAGAAAGAGAAGGAGGGAAAAAAAAGTCACAGATCTGCTCCCTGAAGCTGAGTAGCATCCAAGCCTGCAGCCCAGCCAGCCTGTGTAGTCGGCTTCAGAGAGAAGCCTTTCTTCTCTGGGCCGGGCCTGGTTGGCGCGTTTTAATTAAAACCTGAGGCAGAGTGAAAATCAGCATCCCCGCGAGGCGCTCGGCCCGGCCGCATGCTCGTCTGGAGTCCGCACCATGCCGCGCCGAGCCGAGCCGCAGCTATGAAATGCACAAAAAAAGAGATCGAAATGTTTTTTTGTTTTGTTTTTGAAACTGGCCGGCAGGAAACGGAAACGTTAGTCATGTTACAGTCAGGAAAGAGAGGAGCAGACGGTCCGGAATCCTTCCAAGTCCTTCCATCCCAACCGCCTGGGTCCTTTTTGTTTGTTTATATGTTGGTTATTTTTCTTGTTTCTTTATATGTTGTTTACTTTTCTTCCCATCTTTCTCTTCCTTCCTTCCTCCCTCCCCACTCCCTTTTCTGTTGCAGAGGTTTATACAGCATACATGTAATAAGAACTGTAGTCCCCAGTTTATGTAGTCCCCAAATAAAGTCCCCATTTTATGACACTGTAGTGATTCAATCCTCAGTTTCGATCTGCATTATGGTGGGGAGCATCATTGTTGAGTGGCAGCTAGACAGGGGAATGAAATGAATGTAATTTCATCAACACAGACACCACCTTTAACAAACTAGTTTGTACTAAGTTTGTATCAGTGAAAAGAACAGGTAGGAGGAGGGCTGTCAGAGTGAAGAATTCAGTGACGAGTGATAGACATATACGACGTCCATAACTAATGTGCAGGACAGGAAACAAGAAGCTCTTCCCATTCTACTAATGGAAGTGTCTCATCATCCATCTCATCTCCTTTAAATACCTAAAGGCTAGTTCACACATAATTCTGTCCATTCTACCATGTCCATGGGCCTAGGTGGGGATCTCCATCATGACCACTTGATACCAACTGATGTGTTTGTAAATATGCAGTAATTTTGTTGTAAACATAAACATCCTCCTCCTCCTCTTCCTCCTCCTCAGTCTCCAGCCAACGTGGAGAAGGCCCTGCGTCTGTTCAGCCAGCTGCTGCACAACAAGATGTTCCTGCTGACGTTCATCCACACGCTGGAGGCGCAGCGCTCCTTCTCCATGCGCGACCGCGGCAACGTGGCCTCCCTCCTGATGGCGGCGCTGCAAGGCCGCATGGAATACGCCACCGTGGTGCTCAAGCAGTTGCTGGCCGACCTCATCGAGAAGAACCTGGAGAACCGCAACCACCCCAAGCTGCTGCTCCGCAGGTCCGAGGGCACAGAGGAACTGTTGGGGGTGGGGGGGGGGGGGCTGGTTATGGGAGCACGCATGTGATGGGTATTATCATTATCATTATCACTGTGGTATGTTTGTCTTATGTGCTTTTAGAGTATGAGGAGTAGAATTTCTGTATCTATGTGTGTGTGCTTGGTTTGTGTGCTTGTATATTTGTGTGTTTATGTGTGAGCAAGTTTATTTTTGTTTGTGTGTGTTTGTGTTTCTTTGTTTTTGTGTGCTTGTGTATAAATGTATGTTTATGTTTTTGTGTGTGTGTGTGTGTGTGTGTGTGTGTGTGTGTGTGTGTTAGTATCAGCTGTGCTTAAAAACATTCCTGGAGCTTCTGCAAAGCAGGGGGTCTGAGAGAACCAAAGTGTCGGAAATGTTGGCATATGCTGGTGCATTTTCCTAGATGTAAAGTGTGTGTGTGTGTGTGTGTGTGTGTGTATGCTAAGGTAAGGTAGATGAAAAAGAGCAGCCAAAAGAAAAGGTTGAGATTGCGTATGAAATGAGGGGAGTAAGATGAGCACTGACTGTGTGTGTCTTCTGGGTCTGAACTGTAGAACGGAGTCTGTGGCGGAAAAGATGCTCACCAACTGGTTCACCTTCCTCCTGCACCGCTTCCTCAAGGTGAGCATTAATGATCCCTTGCTGTGCTCTCTCTCTCTCTCTCTCTCTCTCCCTCCTTCTCCCTCCATCTCCTTTTTCAATTAAAGGTTAAAATCATCATCTTTTAGCCCGGGCTTTTCCCTCATCCATTTTCACATTGCCCTTCTCACAAGATGGCTTTATTTTTATTAAGGGGCGTTTATGAAATATCAGCAGCTGCAAGTCCAGATTTCATTTTGGGGACGAGCACCGCTAACTAGCACAATATGTAATTTTCATGGAGGGCATTTAGGAATTGGCTCTGCGGATTTTTTGTATTTAATATATTTTTTTATTTATTTATCATGAAGAATGATTCATAGCCCCCGAGCTCTGAAGCTCACTCAACCCACGCAGTGTCTCAGATAACAGTACAGGAGAAAAAAATATGCTGGTTTTTTTTTTTTAATCCAACCCTGAAATTGGCCCTCTGGGGCCACCATAGCGCTTTTCTCACCATCCTTCCAGAAGCAACATCCCGCCAGGTGCTCGTGAAACACGTCACCCAAACCAGCGCCCCCCCCCCAAAAAAAATGGCTACGCTACACCGGCCTCAGCTCATAAGCTTCTGTCTTACACCTGCGGCTGATCCTGGCGCTCGTTTGCCGTTAAGGACGCGAACATCGGTCCCATTGTGCTCCAGAGCAGGAAATGCCCAGCGGATTGTAGCCCTGGCCGCGGGCCAAGGGCATTTAAGTTACATCAGTGCAGATGTTAAAGTGGTTTTGGCCACCTCCCCAGCCTGCACGAGTAATTACTCAGAAATGCTTTCTGCAAGCTTACTTAAACCTCCATCGGCCCAGCCGTCCATCGGCCCAGCCTTTATTCCCACACTCGGCCTTCTGATGCTCTGCACCGTGTTTTCATACTCATTTTAGACCTGAACATTAAGACAATTACATTTCTTTTATTACCATAAAAAAAACATTTACTACTAATAAAAAAAGGAATCGTTCGAAACAGTGACCATTTGCTGCCGTGATTAGAAATACTGATCCGTTTCCCCTTCTGGAGAATTCACCAGTGAGGTATTGATGTCAGTCAATAATGGTTAGTTAGTGTCAGTTTCCTCGGTCTGCTGCGCTGGTCTGATGTGTCAGTGATATGGCCAGTGGATCTGTGTCAGTTGGGCAGTGTAATGTGGAGCGTGTAATGGGCCTGTCTGCTGGAGGGTGGAGAGTTGGGTTTCACTGTGGGGGCTGCGCTGTGGCAGGGAGCCCGCGGGGGCTAATGCACAGTGTGGCTGAGGTCTCTCTCGCCTTCTCTCAGGCCTCCTGTGTGTGTGTGTGTGTGCGTGTGCGTGTGTGCGTGTGTGTGTGTGTTGGGCGGCAGAGGGGGGGGTTGAGGCGGATGTTGCGCTGTAATTAATAATGTCAAGTTGATCGTGCCTAAGAACTAAATAATAGTGTTCCCGTAGTGTCCCTGTTTAGTCATCAAAAGCTTTTAAGTGGGTAATTGGCGACTTCTCCGCTCCTCACCGACGCCGCTTGAAAGGAAACGTGATTGCCCAGCCACACTCTCATCACTCCCTCCCGCTCGCTCTCCACGCCCTTCTCACTCTCTCTCATCACTCCCTCTTTCTCTCCCTCCCTTTTTTTTCTCTCTCTTTCCATGCTTTCTCTCATTCCCTTATTACTCACTCCTTACCTCACACTTGATCCCTCTCTCACTCTCCCTCTCTTTCTATCCCTCTCTCTCTCCCTCCCTCTCCCTCTCTGACACTTTCTCACCAGTGCTTCTTTGTCTTTCAGTAATTCTCAAGTACTGGTGAGAAGCCGCACATGTGTTTTTAAAGTGCTTGGTGTTAAAGGAGCTGGGTTTTACTGCGGTCAGATGGGAAGGGCTGTTTTGTGAATGAGCCGTGAGGTTTTGTGACCTTTTTTTCTGTGTCTTTTGTGTCTTTTTTTCACCAGTTCTTTTCTTTCGTTTTCTTTGCTTTCATTGTTGTGATTGTACATAAAGGGTTGTATGGCTGAAAAGGTGGCTGATAAAATCTCTCCCATCTCTCTGCTATCTCTCTCCTCTGCCCCACCCTATCTCTTACCCCCGGCCCACTCTTACCTCTTTCCCCTTCTCCCCTCTCTCTCTTTTCTTCTTCCCTTTCTTCCTCTCAATCTTTTTATCCTTTCTCCCCCATCTTCCTCCCTATCTTCCTCTCTCGCCCTGTCTCTTGACCCCCATCTCTCCCCCTACCTTTCATTGCTCCCCCTATCGATCACACCATCCCCTTTCCCCCTCTTCGTTTTATGCCTCTCTCTCTCTCTCTCTTTATTCTGTCTCTCCTATCTCCCACCTTGTCCTGCCCCCCATTATCGTCTCTTTCCCCTACTCTCTGTGTGTGTTTCTCTTTCCATCTCTCTCCCCCCCATTTCTCCCTCTCCCCTCTCTGTTTCTCTCTCCATCTCTCTGTCCTTCCCTCTACCCATCTCTCCTCTCTCTCTCCCTCTCTCCTCTCTCTCCCTCCCCCTCTCCCCCCTCTGTGTCTCTCTCCATCTCTCTGTCCTTCCTTCTCTACCCATCTCTCCTCTCTCTCTCCCCCCTCTCTCTGTCTCTCCATCTCTGCGTGTCCCAGGAGTGTGCTGGGGAGCCTCTCTTCATGCTGTACTGTGCCATAAAGCAGCAGATGGAGAAGGGCCCCATAGACGCCATCACCGGCGAGGCGCGCTACTCCCTCAGCGAGGACAAGCTCATCCGCCAGCAGATCGACTACAAACAGCTGGTCAGTCCGCCAGGCAGCCGCCTACACACACGCGCACACACGCACACACATACACTGTCTTGCTCTCACACGCACGCGCACATATACACACACACACACACACACACCTCACATCAAAACATTTGCACGCTCTTGTACACATGCTTGCACATATACATAAACACATACACCACACACCACACACAGTGCAAAGACATTACTCCTCTCTCTCTCTGTGTCTCTCATGCACACACAGACACACACTCACTCATACAACCACACACACACACACTAACACACACACACACATACACACACACACATACCTCACTGTGTGTCTGCTCAGCACATCAGCTCAGCACCTGCCAAGTCTGCTTGTGTTGAGGATGGCACAGTCTGTGTCAAACTGGCATTTAGCAGATTCTCTCCGGGGGTGTGCCAACGAGGACGCTGTCCAAATGGGATTCCAGCATGTCTCTGTGCACCCCTCCTCCTTCAATCCCCCTGTGTGCTTATGACAGGTTCCTGTTGAAGCACTACATGGCGCGCTTGACCCCCACGGGCCCCGGCGTCCATAAAGCAGTCGCGCTCAACACGGCTTCATTAAAAACCAACAGCAGATGATGTCACTCTGTCGTTTTGTGTTCTTTAATGGAGGCGGGGGCAGACCCATTAGCGACTGCTGTTGCTGCCACGGCCTGATGACAGAGATGGAGAGACTAGAGTGTGGGGGAGAGAGAGGGAGGGAAGCAGGGGAGGAGAGGAGAGGGCAGAGGCTGATGGGCGAGGGATTCTGGAAGGCCTCCACTCAGCACTCCTGAGTCGCCCAGTGCAGTGCAGCAGGCCTCGCAGTGATTCAAACAAATCAGCCAATTTATTAGCCTCTCATAAACCAGGCCTTTCTCCTCTCCCCAGCTACTGAATGCTCACTCTACCTCTGTCTCTACCTCTTATTCTCTCTCTTTTTCGCTCTCTCTCTCTCTCTCTCTCTCTCTGTCATTCTGTATTTATCTCTCTCTAGCTAGCTCCTTTGGCTTTCCCCATCACTTTCCTGGTAACTCTTTCCCTCTTTCCACCCTCTTTCTCTCCTACTCTCTTTCTCTCCTCCTCCTCCTCTTTCTCTCTCCCCCCACTCCCCTCGCTCTTGTGGTGTGGGCGTATCAGGGCCAGTGCCAGGAAACGCTACCTTTTAAACAATTCATGATTTACTCGCCCTCTCTCATGCCCATTGACTTCCACATAAAAGCCATACAGACACACACACACACACACACACACACACACACACACACACACACACACACACACACACACACACACACACACACACACACACACACACAGAGTGCCAAATGAATACCCACCCACCATGGTAACCAGACAGGAACTCTCGCCTACCCCTCTTTGAGAAAGTGACCTCATCCTGTATACAAAATTAATAACTCTGTGCCTGACCCCTGTGGCACATTGGAGGAAGAAGAAGACATGGCGCTGTGCTGCTGCTGCTGCTGCTGTAGCACTCCAGTGGTGGCGTCAGCCCAGGCTCTACAGTAGTGTCTTCATCCTCCGCCTCGTCCCCAGCCCAGCCTCATCTTTCTGCTTATAACTCCAGCCTGTAATCACTGCACTGCAGACAGAGAGAGGGAGGGATAGAGAGGGAGAGGAGAAGAGTGGGGAGCGGAACGTAGGATATTTCTGCTCTGCCCGGTGGAAAGCGAGAGAGGGTGGGGGGAAAAAAGGAATCGATAACGGAGCGTGACAGATGTCCTACTGTAGGAGCTGGCCCCCGAAAGACGCGGACTCCAGGGAGCGCTCGTAAAGGGCAGCTTCACAGCACCGCCCTAGGGCTCCACACCTGCCTGTTAATGTGAGGCAAACATATACACACACACAAACACACACACACACACATCGTCACACCAACACATACAAACACATGTGCACACACACACAAGCACAAACACATGTATAATTCCGGCAGCAGAGTCCACAGAGCTTTTGGCATGTTAATGTGATTGTGTGTAGCGTGTGTGTCCTTATGAGCGAGTGTATATTGGTGATTGTATCTTCTATCACAACCGTTCGTTCCCTTTCAACCTTGCGCATTCCTGACCCTGAACTTGAGAGAGTGAGAGCCCCTGGCTTTGTAATTCGAGCCTCGTGTTCAAAACCCGGAGCGTCGGGTGTCAGCAGTCGCTCTTTTATGAGGTCCAAAAAAGAGCGAGGCTGCATCCTTGCACGCTGCCCCGATTCACGAGGCCTCCCCTCTCCTCCCTGTATGGCTTGGTGTTCGAAATAGATGCGCTTGGCAGCAGCGACGCAAGGAGGATGGTCCTCTGAGACTGGAGTGTCGCAACGGTGACTGCGGCGCCTTTAAAAAATGTTTTGGTTTTTTTTTCCTTCTTTCTCCCAGCTCCCGGGAGCTCACTGCTCTTAGCCCGGAGCTGTAGCGGGAGTCCTTGGGTGTTTAGAGCGGTGTTTAAAAACCTAATCTCCTCTCCTAGGGGGTCCCCCACCAATCAGCGCGCTCGCACCCGCCTGTCCCAGCTCTGCTCTGGACACCCTAAATATAGCCGTCCAGCCAGTCGCCGGGAAAGTTCCATAATTTGATGTGTAATTAGGTTTTAATCGCAAACTCTTCACTTGTTAAATATTTTTCCGGGGAACTGGCAGGAGAGGGGTTGGGGAGATGAGGAGGGGGAGGGGTGATGGGAGTAGGGCTGTTGGGCGAGTGGGGGGGGGGCTGGAATTGGAAATTGCCTTTTGCTTAATGATCACCGAGTAGCCATATTGCAGATGCTACACCTCCTCCTCTCTTTTGCTCTCTCCTCGCGCCAGCTGCACATTGCTTTAATCACCTGATTAATACACCACACAGACACACTCACACACACACACATATATCCACACATACATACACCAAAGGTCTTCTTCTGAATTTATATGGACTCTCTCCATCGCACGACAACCAGGGCTGCTACACAGATACATCAAACAGGCATCAATGGTAATAACCATTGACCTCCTTTATTGTTTCAGACTGTGATATTAAAAACTGATACTGTGGCTAATTTGCCTGTAACATACTCCTATGATGGGTGGTTAGATTAGATTAGATTAGATTAGATTCAACTTTATTGTCATTGTGCAGAGTACAAAGACAACGAAATGCAGTTTCCGCATTTCTTGCAAAAAGAGCTTAGCAGGAAAGAAGCCTCCTCTGAACCTGCTGGTTCGGGTGCGGAGAGACCTGTAACGCCTCAATGAATTTCCTCGATGGAGGGGAGTGAGGAACCGGTGATACGTTGGGCAGTTTTCACCACCCTCTGCAGTGCTTTTCGGTCGTAGGCAGAGCAGTTGCCATACCAAACTGACACAGTTGGTGAGGATGCTCTCGATGGTGTAGCTGTAGAAGTTCCCCAGGATCTGAGGAGACAGGTGGACCTTCTTTAGTCTCCTCAGAAAGAAGAGACGCTGGTGAGCCTTCTTGATCAGGGTAGAGGTGTTGAGGGTCCAAGAGAGGTCCTCAGAGATGTGGACACCCAGAAACTTGAAGCTGGTGACCCGCTCCCCCTCAGTCCCGTTGATGAGAATGGGAGTGTGTATGCTAGCTTTAGACTTCCTGAAGTCCACTATGAGCTGTTAGGTGCTGGACCTCCTCCCTGTAGCCCATCTCATCGTTGTTGCTGATGAGACCAATCACCGTAGTGTCGTCTGCAAACTTGGCAAAGGTGGTAGTATTAGTTTATGGTCCTGTTTGCAGTTACAGGCCTATAAGTGCTGGTACACTTCCCATAACCCAGACACCATTTACCTGTAAGAACATTTCTTTTTTTCTGTGCTCAACTACTGTGCATGCACACTGCCACACTCCTCTAAAGGACATTTGCAGGTGCTTGATGATTTAATAGCCAGTATTCTGAAAGGTCCTTCAGTTTTTATGACCGATCGTATAGCAGTTAGTCTCCCTGGGACCAGTCGTCGCGCAGCGTTGTCACCCCGGGACACAAGCGCATATCTGAAGCAAACTTGTTGAAACTTCAGCAACTGATGGGGATGAAAGACACCACTCACTGACTACGCCTGCTGAGCTTTGCTTCTAAATCCTGTTCTCAACTTGACAAGAACACCACGGAACATCTTGCAAGAAGGGATTTCGTGTTCCCTCTTAACACTACCAACGTTGGATTGGTTTGGACATTTCAGACTCATTTAACTGCCTAATCGTTCCCAGCCATGTTCATGTCTAAATACCTCCCGCGGTTGTCTACAGATGTACACTGTAATGTACTTCTAGCTCCACATGACTGTAAGGCATTGTAAAGTGTAATGTCTCCCCAGGATAGCATGTGTCTGTTTTACCTAAGCCCCCGATAAATCCTTGTTTGTAGTCAAGTCAATGGGCTCTGCCATGGCTATATTGATCCGGGGATGTTTCATAAAGCGTTCTGGATCACACAATACTCTGACTGATGGCGATAAGGAGATGGAGTCCTCACAGTCGAAGACGCAGTTTAATGTTTATGTGGGAGTGTTGATCAATCAGCCTGGGGGGTGGGGGGGGTGGAATGGCATCAATTGATCAGGTGAAAAACAGACAGACTTGAGGAAATGCCAGCAATACATCCATTGCCCAGGGAGAGAGGAAGCGAGAGCGAAAGATCTTCACAGCAAACTCATTAGGCTCAAGGATAAAGTTGTGCACACCACCCACTCTTGTTCAAGATGTGTGTGTGTGTGTGTGTGTGTGTGTGTGTGTGTGTGTGTGTGTGTGTGTGTGTGTGCTTTGAGTCAGTGAGTTTATATTATATCAGACCTTTGGCGTATGGTACATAAACCTAGCAGCTGTACCGTATGGCTGAAAAAGATGCCTTTTATCTCGATCACCTCCAAAAGTGTGCAGTGTACCTTGTAGAACTACTGAAATCCTGTTTGTTTTGTGTGTGTGTGCTTGTGTTCGTGTCACTGTCCTTGTGTCTTTGTGTGCGAGTACACGTGTGTGTGTGTGTGTGTTCACGTGTGTGTCCCCTCTTCCTCAGACACTAATGTGCATCCCTCCCGAGGGTGAGGTCGGCACGGAGATCCCAGTGAAGGTGATTAACTGTGACACCATAACCCAAGTGAAGGACAAGCTCCTGGACACCGCCTACAAGGGCATCCCTTACTCTCAGCGACCTCAGGCAGACGACATGGATCTGGGTAAAAAAAGAATAACACACACAGCCTCCCTCCCTTCCTCAGCAGACACCCCATTAATGCCTCCACACACACATGCACACACAGAGACACACACCATTCTTATACGCCCACCTCACTGATGATTCACCTCTGCTTCCCGTAGTCTGCCACTCCTTTGATTCATAACAGGGCATAAATTGTTTTGGGTTTTAATGGTCACGGCAGTCGTCTCCCATTCGAAAGTCACTAAAACAGAGTGGCAGGTTTTCATTAGTTCCAGATTAGAGTACCGCTTTGCATAATGCACAAAGAACTATTACCATGAATCGTGTCCCTGGTGCGTGCCTGCTTAGCAAATACTCAAAGTATATCACAGGGGGAAAAACAGGGTGTTATTCACTGACGCCACCAGGACATCAGGCTGTGAGATTGGGTTTATTTATCTCTCTAACTGGGCACGACTCATCCTCCAGAGTGGAGACAAGGGCGACTGACCCGGATCATTCTTCAGGACGAGGACGTGACCACCAAGATCGAGAGTGACTGGAAGAGACTGAATACTCTGGCACACTACCAGGTGAGAACCAACGTGCCGGGCTCCCTTAAAACAGATTCCTGTTTGAATATGCTTTACTAAAGGTACATTCTGAACAAACTTAACTAAAGGTACATTCTAAACAAACTTAAAGTTCTCAAGGTTCTATCTGGACCCGTTTTATCATAAAGAACCTTGCATCCAAAGCTTTATAACTGTGAAGGTTTTAGAGCTCAAAGTACTTTTAATCAAAGTATCCTTTATTAGAGGGTTATATATGGAATCTTCAAGGATTGTCTTAAGGGCAGGAGCCTTGAGGGCTTAAGATTGCACCTCAGATTTAGAGTTTGAGTCAGATTGCTGTAGCGTTAGCTGGATTACAGGGGCACTACTGAGACAGCGGTGAATTGGTCCATCCAATTATTTGTGCAATTTGCAGTGAAATGTAAGTGCACTTGAAAGCCACTTGGATATGTCTACGCCCAAAGTTCCATTTCTACTCCGAGATACTCACACTAGGTATGATTCACTTGTACCCTGCCAGAGCATGATTGTCCCCTCTCTCCTCTCCCCCATTGGCCTGCGTTCACACTGCAGTTATGTACCCACACCAGAGCACGGGTTAGACGAGGCGTTCTAGAATCTTTGCTTGACAGGGTCTTTTATTACCGTAACAACCTTGCACTTCAGCAGTTAACAGAACAGTTGTCGTTATCATTATAATTCACATTCTGTACTCAAGCACGTTTGGGATCA
Organism: Alosa pseudoharengus; assembly: GCF_046254945.1. Classification (NCBI taxonomy): domain Eukaryota; kingdom Metazoa; phylum Chordata; class Actinopteri; order Clupeiformes; family Clupeidae; genus Alosa; species Alosa pseudoharengus. The sequence goes on from NW_027468881.1 coordinate 17,438,709, forward strand.
TACTAGATGTGTACCGCGGCAAGTCCAAGCGGTCCAAAGCACGAATCGGCGCGCCGTGTCTGGGTACAGAACCATCACACTAGTCAAAGAAATTGGACTTTAAGGGTCAAGCATACTAGGGCACGTTATGGATGGCATAGTGTGAGTACACCCGCCCGTACAGGAAGAAATGTTCTTCCCAAACCTGAACATTTGTAGCATGAGAAAATTGTTTGGGGTTTTTGGGTTGTTTTTTGGACCTCTGAAAGGGTCTCGATAAGCTGTAATAATCTCACTAATAGAAAAAAGAACTTAATGGATGTTGATTGCTCAGAGGGCTTTTTTTGTCCTGGTTGTAATTTACATAGTCTTTAGACTTTGTAGTATAGACTTTGTAGGGTGTAGTTTCAGATAAGGCCTCTGTCATGGACCCTGTGCTGTGGTGCTGTCTTGGTTGTGAATAACTGCTAATGTAAGTGTAATGTAAAGTAAACGCCTGGTCGTTCTCCTCCTGCAGGTGACTGACGGGTCGCTGGTAGCTCTGGTTCAGAAGCAGGTGTCTGCCTACAACATCGCCAACTCTTTCACCTTCACCCGCTCCCTCAGCAGATACGGTAAGCTACGAGGCTACGACACTGCCAGTGGGGACAATATTATGGGTTATATAGAATTATAGGCTGCTTCACCGCAAAATAATTAAATCTCTCTTGAGGCCTGCACAGATCCATATGTCTGTGTGTCCATATGGATTTGTAGAGATCTATAGATACCGTATGTCCATCTGTTGGGCTGTGAGATCATTTCATGGTCACCATTCTGGACAGCTGTGTGCAAGTCATAAAGGCTCACTTAGCATGAGAAAACACGTGGGCTTAAACCCCTGTGTAACTTGGTGACCAGTGAGCTGAATTCTTACTGTATTTCTGTAATCATCATTGTTGATTATCTGCAATGTCTCTCTCCATCTCACCTAAACCCTTGAGGACGCGCCATACATGTCACTCAATTCAGATCGATGAGGAGTTCAGAGATTTGAAGCTGAAAATCAACCAAAGACTCTTCTGCAAAGCTTCCCCAGTCAATCACAGTGCTTGTTCAGTGGAGCTTGGGGATTGTACGTTGAGCGGATTTGTTCTATCCTCGCGCCATTTAACGTGTCCTCTTTAACCCTTTCTCTCCTCGTCCGCGCCTCCCTGTCTCCCAGAGAGCCTCCTGCGGACGTCCAGCAGCCCGGACAGCCTTCGCTCGCGGGCGCCCATGATCACCCCCGACCAGGAGACGGGCACCAAGCTGTGGCACCTGGTCAAGAACCACGAGCACGCTGACCAGCGCGAGGGAGACCGCGGCAGCAAGATGGTCTCGGAGATTTACCTCACCAGACTTCTGGCTACCAAGGTTTGCCCATTTTTTTCCCCCTAGTCTGTCTTTCAGATGCTTCTCATCATGTTTGAAGGTTGTGGCATTTTCGGGGGGTTCTCTATAGTTGGTACTTCAAATAAATAAAGTATGCTTCGCAGGGGGAGCTGTGCCGTAGGCAGCAGCATCCGTACCACATTCGAGTCTAAATGCCCACTGGGACCCGGGGGTTCGACTCCGCAGTTATCTCCCAATCCAATGCCCCATCTCTCTCCCACTTGTTTCCTATCACTCTCAACCGTCCTTTCTACGTAAAGGCAAAAGCCCCCCAAAACTACAACAAAGCATACATGTCATGTCTGATTGCTGACGTTGCGCAATAGAACATCTAGATAAATGCACTCATTATTAATAGAAGCTGCTCTTTAGTCTATGCAGTCTTAAGCATGTGGGCAGAATGTCTGGGACAAAATAATGGATGATGGACCCTCTGGCTGAGTTTAAAATGTTTAAGGATGGCTGGTCATTAAATTAAAAGGCTTTTTAAGTTGTTGTGTACTTCAAGAAAAGGTTGCCAGATGTAATCTGTTTTTCAGGTAATACTGGGCATTTTTGGAGTCTAGTCAGTCTGGGCTTAGTCATTGATTGGCAAACAATAGATTTTGCTTGTGTGTGTGTGTGTTGTTTTGTTGTTGTTGTTGCAAGTACTGAAGTTTGTCACGTTCCATGTCAGGCAACCTAGAGGTTATTAGTTAGAACTAGAATATAGAATTAAGATGTGTTTTCTGTGTGTGTGTGTGTGTGTGTGTGTGTGTGTGTGTGTGTGTGTGTGTGTGTGTGTGCGCGCACACTATCAACTGTACTAAAGGTCTCTATATGGAACTGTATGTGTGTGGGAGTATATGTGCATCAGCTTGAGCGGCTCTTGTGTCTTCATGTGGCTGCAGGGCACGCTGCAGAAGTTTGTGGACGACCTCTTCGAGACGGTCTTCAGCACGGCACACCGGGGCAGCGCACTGCCGCTGGCCATCAAGTACATGTTCGACTTCCTGGACGAGCAGGCTGACCGCAGGCAGATCAGCGACCCTGATGTGCGCCACACCTGGAAAAGCAACTGGTGAGCATGTGAACCAAACCCCCCACCCCCACCCCAACACCGCCCCTCACTGGTCTAATCCTCCGGACATGGAATGAGAGAAAGACACCAAAAAGCGTGTGTGTGTGTGTGTGTGTGTGTGTGTGTGTGTGTATCCACCTCCACTCTCCCCACCAGCCCCTCACAGCCACCCAGGGCTCTAATCCTGCGGACATGGGGGCCAAGAGAGACTGAGAGACAGACAGAGCGCTTGCTTCATTAGTGCAGTGTAATTAACTGTGGCTGTCAAAAGCACTTGAAGCCATTTAAGAGCACATATAATGGCGCCCTGTTAAAGAATATTAAAGGTCGTAATTGGAGAGTTTTTTGCTAAATGCTTGCTGGCATTTGAGGGGCAGCATAAGCAGTGTACAGTTGGGGGATTAGGGAAATGGATCTTCTACTTCCTTTTCAAAAATGGATAATTACTGAAAATGTATGATCATAAATAAAAATGGCCTCTTCTCGTTTCTCACTCTTTGACTCTCTCCCCTTTTTATTTCTCTCTCTCTCTCTCTCTGTCTCTCTTTCTCTCTCTCTCCTTTGCCAGTCTGCCTCTGCGTTTCTGGGTGAACGTGATCAAGAACCCGCAGTTTGTCTTTGACATCCACAAGAACAGCATCACAGATGCGTGCCTGTCGGTGGTGGCGCAGACCTTCATGGACTCCTGCTCCACCTCGGAGCACCGGCTGGGCAAGGACTCGCCCTCCAACAAGCTGCTCTACGCTAAAGACATCCCCAACTACAAGAGCTGGGTGGAGAGGTGAGGCCTGCGGGCATGAGTGGCGGATGTCTGGGGTGGGAGTGGGGTCATTCTGGTCACCCGTGCAAGGCTAACCTAACCAGCTGGTACATACAGAAGTCTTCCGTACTTAGCTACAGCAGTGCAGGGGGAGCTCTGTGCCTTTGCTGGGTTCTGTCAGTCATTTTAATGCATTCTTTAAGAATCTTACCCAAAAAGTATTCGCCTAACAAATAAAGCAAACCTTTCAGCAGTACTGTTGGCTGTGAAGGTATAAATTACAACCTTGATAAAGGGAAGGTAGACAGGAACATCTCTGAAAACCATGGCCTTGATGGATGGGCCTTCATGTCGGACCGTTTGGGCCGCAGGACCCAGCCCCAGTGTTAACCTTATCAGAATTTACTTCTGCCTGCCCCGCTTTTGTAGTATTCGGCCCCTGGATGGAGTCCATCTGGGCTTTAGTAGTGATTAGAGCATTGTGTTTCATCCTGACATTCCAATTTTTGGCGCAGTAAAAACCGACTCGAGGCCCTCGGTCTCAAGAACCTATGGCATTCGCACACTCAATGTGCCATAAAGGCGTTCAGCGAAAGTAATGATGCCACTTAATCTGCCCCAACACGCTGCCCATCTGCCAGTGTGCATAAAGGAAGGGGATAAGCACAGACCTCCACCAGGAGTGTATTTAAAAATCATTTCTTTTGTGTGTGTGTGTGTGTGTGTGTGTGTGTGTGTGTGTGTGTGTGTGCACGTGCGGCAGGTATTACAGAGATATCAGCAAGATGCCCAGCATCAGCGATCAGGACATGGACGCTTATCTGGTGGAGCAGTCTCGTCTCCATGGTAGCGAGTTCAACACTCTCAGTGCCCTCAACGAACTCTACTTCTACATCAACAAGTACAAGGAGGAGGTGAGACCAAGAGGGGAGACAGTGAGAAGTGGAATACCGAGTGCCTGCTCTGTGCTGGATTCCACTTCATTAAGCTCTTTCAGAAAAAAAAAAAAAAATGATTCTTCTTACTTTCAAAACTATTCTCTGCAGAAAAATGTCAGTCATCTTAGACAAAAACACATGAAATGTGTCTTCCTGAGTGTGCGTACAGAAGACACGTTGACTCAAGATATATTTATGAGCAAGGCCGTAATCTTGAGAATGTCAAATTGAAACCATGAGGATGTCAGATTGAATGTCCATCACCCACATGTATTTCGTAGTGCAAGAAGCATTTGTGAATTAGCCTACACACACTTACACAACTCACTGTTACAAAGATGGGACTCCTTTACAAGAAGGGGAAGAATTTATGGTTTTACCATAGCAACAGATACAAAACATACAGTTCTGCATGGATACCAAAAATCCGTTGTGCTGAACGGAATTGCTTTGCAGATTTGCTCCAGTTAGAATGCAAAAATGTGGGACTCGGCATAACCCAAGTTTTAGTAGCTTATAACGCTCTGACCTGAATGCTGGTCTGTACTGATAGTTTGGGTTTTCTTACAATAAAACTTACAATCATGTCTCATGTATGGGTTTAGCAGAGTTAGTTTGCAGGATTACAAAAATAATGAAATGTATATTTCAAAAGCACATTTTGCAATGTGTGTAAAGTTTGATACATAGGAACAATTGGGTTATACTGCCAGGGTTTTAAAAGCGCATTTAGCTGTAGAGTTTAATGCATGAGACCTATTGAGGTCCAGTGCCCGGGTGTGCTGTGTGATTGCTTTGGCGGTGACAGTGTGTCATCATACACATTTAAAAGTCTGAGTCCATAAATAACCATTCAGCCTGACTTGTTTGCATTTCTATTAAAATGCGGCTCAATTTGCAAATTGAATGCATGCTATCAACTAATGGAGTTCGTCTCTGACTCTTGCTCTCCATTTGTGTTCATTCTCTCATCCCCATCTCTCTTTCTCTCTTTCTTTCTCTATCTCTCTCTCTCTCTCTCTCTCTCTTTGTGCACAGATCTTGACAGCGCTAGACAGGGATGGTTACTGCCGCAAACACAAGCTGCGGCACAAACTGGAACAAGCCATTAACCTGATGTCCGGCAGCAGCTGAGGGCCGCCACAGATGGATCCTGGGAAGGGAGGGGGAGGGCGGGGCGGGGGCCGCAACGCTGAGGTTGGAGTTTGAGTGTCTGTATGAATGTGTGTGTGTGTCTGTGTGTGTGTGTGTGTGTGTGCAGCTGAGTAAGAGGAAGGGGGAAGGGGGGCTTTTTGGGTCATTGGGAGATTGAGGCAGGGGGTGGGTTGGGGTGGGTGGGGTTGTATTGATTATCAGACCTGTGTTGGAGAGACATCCACAGTTTATTCTAACAAGAGGGTGGATACGAATGACACTGGACAATCAACACTAAGAACCACAGCACAGCACAAAGCCCAATGTATCTGACCCCAACCCCTTTCCCCCCAAATCTCCTCTTATCTCTCCGACACCTCTACCTGCCATCGCCAGTGAGACTTTCAAGAGATTTCCTTTCTCTTTTTTGAGTTCTCTTCTTCTCCTTCTCCTTCTCAACCTTCTTCTCCTCCTCCTCCTTCTTCTTCTTCTTCTTCTTCTTCTTCTTCACACTGGCCTTTTTTCTTCTCTTCAAAAAAAGACTCTTTAAAAAAGCAACTGCCTAAAACTCAATGGATGTGAACTACTGTGGATATAATGAGATACATTCCATGAAAAAGGCATATGTGACGTTGCCTTGGAAACTGTGCTGAATTGCCAAGCTAGTGCCATGGAAAGGTTAACTTTCATTCACTCTGGGGTGGGTATGTATGTGTGTGGGGGGGGGGATAAGAGATTGTCGGGATATTAATACTTCTTAGTAAATCCAAACTGCGTTGTGGACTTTTTGGCATTTATCAGTGGGGAAAATAATAATGAACAACAACAAAAAAAAGGACAATACAAAAGCAATTGGAAGATCAACGTTCAAAAGTGGGGGACAAAGATGCCATGTGGACCCCAGGTAGAGTAGAGAGAGAGACACGAGTCTGCAGCAGCAGCCATCCTGAGTCACGGCCCGAGGAAACACATCCCCTGGGGTCAAAGGTCAGGGAGTCATTGACGGCCCGCGGGCCTAACGGACGGATGGACGTGCCCTGAAGCAAGTCCAGGGGCCCGCAGTGCGGCCTGGGGACGAGGGACTGATTCATCGCCTGGCACATCTCTCAAATGCCATAGACTTTACAAAGCGCCTTTGCTTCTTCACCCGTCTCTTCTGTTTTTGCTTTCCTTCTGCTCTTGAATTAGTGCGCGCGCGGGAAGGGCGGGGGCCAAAATGGACGCCGGCCTTATCAGTTTTTGGTGAGAGATCAGTGGTCCTTTCTTCAAAGCTTGCCTTTTTTTGTCGTCGCCGTCGTCGTTGTTGCTGTTGTTGTTGATGTTGCATTCTGGATGGATACAAACCTCTGTTGCTCTACAGATGGATGTGCTCCACCCCTGAAATGGATTTTATCCACCCAATCAACATCCCCCCCGGCCCCTTAATGTTTTAACTCCATTGTGAATATGTGAGGGCTGGAGTGCATCCACATGTCCTCAGATCTCAAACACTACTGACATGGAAAAGGACGCTCCGCTAACATCAGGTGTCCTATGTGCATCTTATCCACAAAAAGCAATAAGTCTGAGAAACACGAGTAAGCCATTAGGGACACATCGACTCTTTGAACACTGTTCAATAACCACTAAGATTTGGGATGTTCCCATATGAATGTTCCAAAGATGTTCCTATGTTTGTTTGTAGCAACTTGAGGGGCTTCACAATAGAGTGGTCTCTATTGTTCTAACTTCACACAACCCTGCAAGTCTATGTCTCTATTCATACAGCTTCAGTTTTTTTATTCTGATTTAAAATTCTAGAGAGATGCAAGACAAACATTTTACAGTACACGTCTGCTTTAAGTTCTAGACATTTATGGATACATATGGACTTCTGGCTGTTTTGTTGAGCTCGTTAGTGTACAGTGGATATTTATGCAGTAGATTTTTTTGCCAAATACGTTTAATGCAACTCCAAGCACAATAATGGAGGGCCTCTCTGCCTACACGCATCATTTTAAATTTGTATTTTTAACCTATTGCTTTCTATTTTGGGAACACACTTGACTCCAGAGTCTATACTGAGCCAACATCTTCAGCGCTTACTCCTCCAACACAGTTTTACAAGTCTGTGAAAGCCATTTAGACACATTGCTCCATTGGCCTGCTTTACTGTTCACATGAAGCAGTTTTAGTTGTGCTTCTCAACAGTTAAAGGTACAGTCAGCAATTGTACGCCATTTTAAGCCCATAACATTTTTTGTCACATTCAACAATCATCTCCTCATGACCGCTAGCTTCCCATTCTGTGAGTACACTGTAAAAAAAAAACGTTTCTGTAGGCAGCCTGTCTCCTAAACAAAAACAAAACCATGCTTGGAATTTTTTCTGGGAATACTGAAGGGAGGGATGAGCTACCTCTCTGGTGGGTTTTGTTTGACCTTGATTAAAAAATATAATGTACATTGTTTTCGACAAAAGTGTCCAAAACAATGTAGTTGTGTATAAACATAAACAAACGTGAATCTTGCGTAATCGCTGACTGCACCTTTAACTCTCAAATGGTCAGGCCTTTCTTCATTGCTTTTGTACATAGGGCCTGTGCACACGCACATACAGAGAAGAAACACACACATGCACGCTCGTGTCCCTGGTGTACATTGTGGTGAGGTACGTCGAGTGGCTGTTGACGCTTTTCCATGGCAGTAGTGTGTAGCTGAGTTACCAACGGAGTCGTTTATGTTCAGCCATTTTTCCCAAACATCTCTGGGGAGGACGTATCGACTGGAGCTGATACTGTAATAACTGACCCCTGAGGTTTTTTTTGTATTGCCATTTTTTCATTTCTGTGTGGTTCTGAGTTCTGCCCTTTCCAATGAAGTATTTATTGTGTCTAATTTATTGTGCATAATTTATTTGTGTTTCGCAAACGCAAGAATGTACACGATTTCATGTACAGTATTGGAGACTTTACGCATATCCTGGTCCGGCTTCGTCATTGCTTTTTGTATTTAAGAATGATGCCGCAAGAGAATGAATTTGTTTATGAGAATTTTTTCATGATTTTTTTCAAATTGCATATCAAGAAATGTGCGTTCTTTTTTTTTTAACTCTCGTATTTGAAAGATTTTAATGTTTCATTCTACCACGGACCCCTAATATTCAATCGACCCCACTATATTGCTCTATGGAGATAACAAATGACATGTATTCTGACCAAAGAGGTTGTAGCGTTAGATTAGATTAAAGGGGGAGGGCTTTGGAAGAACCAGGTCGGTCTCATTTAGACGTTGTTATACTACCCTAATGTGTTAAAAACAGGTTCTGTGAGGTTTTACTTGGTTTGAATTATTTTACTATTCTCTTAAAATCCTTTCTTTCAGATTTCCTTTTTCACCATATACATAGTCAGGTCCATCCCTCTTCATAGGTGTCTTAGCTCCCCAGATACCTAACATGTCTGCTTACCTTAATATTTCATATGTGCAGTACTCTTGCACTACAAATTGACAGTGATGCTAATACAAACATATCTAAACTATGAAAATGAGACTCACTGCAAACCACGGGACATGTTTTTTTGGGGGGGGGTTCTCATAGAATGTTAAAGCAACCCACTAAGACCTCATTAGGCCAAGGGAGAAGTATACTTCCCCAGACTTTCTTGATGCACATTAAGCAGGCAGTGGCCTGAACAAAATGTCTGGGAGACTAGATGAGTAATTAAGGTAGCATACTCGCTCACTCAAGGAGAAGGCTTCATCAAACTACAGCACATTTTCATCAAAAAAAAAACCTCCAACGCTGACTATAAAGGCATGCAGAGAGCAGTAGGAAGCTGGTCATGATAGACTCTCCAGACAAACAAATCAGTGTCCTCACACTCTCCCGCTCGGATTGCGCAGGCGAGATGTTGCAGCAGGAGCCGATGTGTGCAGCTCATTAACATTTTAAAAGCTGCAGGAGGATAATTAAAGAGGAAGTATCCCTCTGAACATTCATTTGTTATTTTTGGGGGAAAGGAAAGAAACGAGGTCAGTGGATAGAAATCTGGGTCTTCTTCAGCAGACTGTTTTTTTTTGTGACTGCGGTCTTTAATGGAAATCTGCCTCAGTCGGAAACTGCTGCCTACTCGCCAAAAGGTGCCGGGTCAGCATGGCAGGTGTATTATGGATATCAAAGCACCGGATGAACCACTTTCTCGAATTAAAAGCGATAATAAATCTCACAACATGCATAAAAGCGTTTTTTTACTTTCTGCAGACTCATGGTTAAAACCATATTGTAATGACTAACTGTGATTACAGTACGACCACCGCTCGATTGGAAAGGCAAACATCTGTTTTATTTTTCCTAAGCATTGTGGAACTTTGCTCACACAAAATCCAGAACCACAAAATCACAGTCCCCGAGAGACTGGTTTTCAGGGCCATGTATGTTTGGGTAGCAGAACTCAGAGCCACAACACAGCCAGACACGATGATCTATTATTGTATTGTGGTAAACAGCATAATAATGATGATGATGATGATTATGATAATATTCCAAAAGCACCTGCAGCGTATGAGGGCAAGGAGAGTGTGCAGAATCGTGGTGTTTCTCAGTAGTTACTGTAGAGGAATAACGTCAGTTTTTAGATCCATCGCTGCATTTCAAAGTCAGTGTTCTTGTAAAGCATCTTTGTCTCAGATAAATTAATTATAATTTATTTGTTTTTTTTTCTTTCTTTTTGTCGGATTATCCCAAATGTTTTAATCAATTTAAACGTAACAGACTTGTTTACAGTTTCAAAGATTATATGGAGTTTATTAACTTTTGTGTCCGGGGAGGAAGTAGCTTTGTGACTGAGTGACTGACTGGTTGGTGGGTGACTGCTCTGCCTAGTCCTTAATTCTATATAAATATATAAATATATTTTGTATAATTATTGGTTTTGAAATGTTTCTTTTTAAATTATTGTTTTGTTTTCTTTTTTTTGTTGTTTTTGTTTTTATTATGAGTTTTGTTTTTATATTTTCGTCAGATTGAAGGAGCTGCCAGAGTGAATCCTTCGAAGTTCCTGGCTGTGTGGAAGTGTTTTGTATATATTTGCACTTTTTTTTTTTACTCGGTCAGAGAGGTTTTGAATGATTGGATTCTAACTTAATGTTCAAATGACAAGCATGGTCTTTTTTCTTTTTTGTTTTGCTAATTAAAGATATGTGGATGATGCTGTATATTCTTGAATGTTTTGTTTGTATATTATCTGCAAGGCCTATTTTCTCTGATCAGCTTGATGTTTTCATTCAAATAAAGGTGAATGTTTTAGTTAAAAGTCTAAATACTCACCCACAACAGCAATTTTAATGCCAAGGAAAGAGTATAAAAATACCTTGTTCCATTTACTTACAAAATGGCTACAACATCCACCATATGCTGCCATTTTTGTGCATTTTGTATTCTGCTCCAGATTTTGGCAAAAAAAAACGCAATGCTACCTCATCGCCTAGCAAGTTAATGCCTAACTGAAATGGGTCAACTTGTTTCCAAAGTGCCTTCTAGAATCAAAATCATGGCACTGTAATACACAACTGCCTACAGCAATTTATCTGAGATCAGAGGAAAAGATGGAGGACAACCATTTGTTCTCTAGGGACAGCTTAGCATGAATTCCTCCATGCATTGGACAAGGATAAACACCAGGGGGTTAGGTGTGCATTCCTTTTTAAGTTAAGCTCTATATATAAAGCATGCATGGATTTTTTTTGTTATTATTTTTGAGGAGTAGAGGAGAAAAGTTTAAAAAAAAAAATATTTTTTTCTTCTTCCTCATTAATTAGGACAGCTAGATCAAAGTGGTGGTACATCAGGCGGTAGGCTAAGCTGAAGTAAAAGGAGACCTGAAAAGCAAATAACTACAAGGTGAAAAAAAAACCTGCTTCCCCCTCCCCTCCAAACCCATCATTATTCAAATCAACAGAATGAATGAAAATGAATGTTAGCTCAAACGGGGTTATGTAGTTGTAGCTGTTGATTTTTGGCTCAGCTACTGTTGGAATAGTGGCGGCGTTTTGGGTGGAATCATTCTTGGCAGCACAGTGCTGGACAGTAGAAGAGGTCCTTTGAATGGTCATGAAGAAGTCATTCTACTGAGCTACTACTGAGTCAACTACTGTTCTCAGGGAAAAAGGAGACAAAGACAGAATCCATTGCTTTTGTTGAATCTTTGATCACACACTGACTTTTCTTAGAGTCATGGCTGTTTGCTTCATCAATAATTAACAATGTTTTGGTTCTGCCGCTGTAAAATGTTGTGGTCATGCTGAAGACACTACCTGGCAGAATTAACGGTGCAGTACAGCCCTACAGCACACATGATATGTCACCCATCCCAACAAATTAACCGCTAAACTCAAATGAATAATGCAACACATTTTGACAGACACCCTTATGCATGTTATGGATTCATTCATTGGAGTCATTCAAATTTTGATATGTTTTTTCGCCACTATATAGAACATGCAATTCCGTTTCTTTTATGTTGTCAGAGTGCTGGAATGGAATGCCTACACAAATCAATCCTATCTCTGTCTCCTTTTTTACTGTCTGGTTTTAAAGGAGGAGGAAGAAGAAGAAGGGGGAACTCGAGGAGCATGAATATTTATGAGAGAGAGAGAGAAAGAAAGAGAAAAAGAGAGAGAGGTGCTGCATCTGAGGAGAGGAGCGATGAGCAGACCAGGCAGAGGAGCTTCTCCCGCAGACAAAAGGGAAGGATTACAGAAAAAGAGGAAAAACAGGCGGCAAAAGGCAGGCAGCCTCTGGGGTGTTTGTGGGGGGGGGGTTAGAGTTTGGGGGGGGGGGGCTATAAATAAGTAATTCATACTGGGGGCGCTCATTAGAGAAGCTCTCTGAATCCTGTAGGGAGAGGAGGAGAGTGTGGCTGTGCAAAGTACAGAATAACAGCACAGGCACACACGGATGCAAGGAGCATGTGTGTGTTTGTGTCTCACAAACAACACCCCCCCACACACACACACTCACTCACTCACTCACACACACACACACACTCTCACACACACAGACACACTCACTCACCTCAAGTGTGACTATCGCCCACAAAAACACTTCGACCTGTGTGAGACGACAGCTCACTTTTAGCCAGCCTAATATTGACAGACTTCATGCTGACTTTAGAGTCAGCCTTAACGCAGACAGACAGGGGATGAGTTTGCTGGAGGAGGTGGGGGGTCTTGGGGGGGGGGGGGTGCTTAGGCCTGCTTAATGGAAGCAGAAGGAATGTAACAGTTCAGGAAATCTGACGGAGAGGTTTCCATTATGCACAGATGTTTTTTGGTAAGTCGATTTTTTTTAAAAGAGAGAATTCGTCAATAGCTCCAGCAGCACAACTACAAACTGAAAAACAACTAATAGATCTTCTGTTAGGTAAACACATTTGTCTCCCTGCTATTCCCTAAGGCCATTCAAAAATTGTTTGTCATTATTTTCCAGTCATAATATTGTAACCAATTAAATTGATTAATAACAGTTCTTACATTATTTAGGGAGATTGAACATACTCAAGGACAATTTTGAAAAGGTTAGATTAAAAAGTAATTCTCTTGATTGTCTTATTTTCAGGGAAAGTCACCTCAAAATTCTCCTCAAGTTTCTAGAAGCATAGTCACTACTACACTACCACCCCACAACTCCCCCATCCCCCAATCCTCCATTCTCCCCCAAAAAAGCAAAGATTCCGCTTCATCCCCCCCCCCCCAGGCTCTTTCTTATCTGGCCTGCTGGGACGTGTTTGAATAATGCCCTGTGTTCGCCATGTCTGCCTCACTTACCCGCTGACCAATGTCAGGCCATTTGTAGCTGTCAGGCAAGGTGCAGTATGGAAGTCCATATGCATCTTCCTGTCATTGCAAGTCTAATGTAATCCCAATCCACAGGCATTAAACACGGTTTGGGAACCACTCTGGAAAATTAAAAAACTACCCCACCCACCCACTACTGGCCTAATCAAATACCAGTACAGTTCCCATTCTATGGGGCCTTCCTGGGCCCACCCACCCACAAACCAACTCCCTTCCCACCACCACCCTCACTCCACCCATACCCAGAGCCTGCATCAGCCATTTAAAATATTTTGCATTCCATTGATTTCTCTGGTTTTTCTCCTCTGTCCTGCGCCATCCTGCAGACCCTTCACTCCATTGATTTTCTGATTAATGAGGGCCAGCCCCATGAACAGCACACACAATCGTGAAAGGAGCCTCTTAAAACTATCAGGCAACTCCAAAAGGCCTCCTTGACAAAAAAAAGAGACATGTGTTAACAGCTCTGCATGTACATTTGACCGTTAGAAATGAGGTTGCATCCAATTAGGTAATTGCATTTTTCTTTTCTGAAGGACGAGAGTAATAGGTATGTTTGTTTTTTTTTGGGGGGGGGGGGTTGTTTTTTCCCATTAGCTTAGTTGAAAGAGGGGAAATTCAATAAGGCATAAACCAGCCCAGGGAAACTCTTGAAGTGGGCTTCATGGACAGTAATTGGAAATTACAGATGGCAATATTAGAGCTCAATGCCAGTATCCGGGGCCCTGTACTTCAGCTGTCTCTTGAAGACACTAACCTTCAAATCAACAAACCGTTATTGTGTTAGCACAAGGGGATTCGGATCCTCGTTATTTCATTTGGTGAAACACACCATAACGGATGTAGATTGAGGCCTTGTGGGACTCTCACCCATATAGAAAATCACTGAACGGTAATAACGATCAAACATGGTGACATATTGCGTTTGAAAGGTTTACGCTTTCCCTTGAGGTCAGAAAGCCTGGTGGTCCTTTATTGTGAGACTCAAAAGATAAACGTGGCATTGGCAAACAATGTGGAAAATAACAGAAAATGGGGACAAAAAACTCTAGTACACAGGAGTGTCTGCTCCTCTATACTGTATTTGCTGAGAAGTTCCAGCATCACCACACAACCTTGACCTCCAAATATTGGCAGGTACTTCGATCTAGAGGGAGAGTTCTGTAATGTTGGACTCAGTTGAGAGAACAGGCATTGTATTTGGGGGGTAGGTGGGGGAGAGGGACTCTGTAGGCATTTGGGGTTCTTATCACTCTCAGAGTTCTGCCGCGCTGAAGTCAATGAACCATATCTGCAAAAAGAATAAATCTCCCTGACGTCTCCCCCACGGCACTTCAGCCTAGTATCAATAGGAACACAGGTGTTGCTCAAGGTCCAGCGCTGCCCCAGCGGCCCATAGCCAAAGAAACAGACTATTTCTTTCACAGCAGGAAGTATGTGGAGGAATGGGCTTCGGATGCATAGACTTGAATCTAAGAGCATTGTTGTTTAGGGTTTTTTTTTTTACCTCTCTCAAAATGAACCTCAGAGAAGGCATATAGAGCCATTGCATTGGTGTCGGGATTGTTTCACAGAAAGTTGGCCACATTTTAAAGTATCAGTGGCCTCTGTTGGCATGGTGCAGAGGTATAGCAATGGCACTTGTGCAGTGATGATGTTGAAGTGGAGTGTGACTATTTCTATCAGTCAGTCAATCTGTCAAAGGATAACAGTCACAAAGTTAAAAACATTATCAGCTCCCTTTTAAGAACAGAGTAGACCCTTTCAACCTTCAACTGGTGGTTTCATTTTGCAACTACGGTCTAGGCAATAGTCAATGTCTTTGCCTATTCATGGATGTCTCATGACAGCCTGAATAGTAAAGTTCTAACAGTGCTTTTCAGTGATAAAATCTTACGATAAAACTGCCTCCACTTGATTTTAGATTGGAGTATTTGCTTTAGATTTATGACTGGAGCATACACTTTCACACATCAAAGTGACAGAATGGCGTTATCGTGGGTCATTTTCCACTGTATGTTTGGACTGGCGCGTGTACACAGTCTGCCTCGGCGTGCACCAAAATGTGATCCTGTCATCTCTCTCGACATGAGGGACTTCTCAGACAGTGAATGACAGAGCGTGCATACCAACGAGCTCTCCGAGCAGCACATTCACCGAGCTGTTTATGAGGCTTCATTAGCTCACAGAACAGTGGCTTAGCTACAACAGGCCGCGGCCACTCAAGGGCCCTCAATGACAAGGCCTGTTTACGCAGACTGACCAAATGCTGTAATTCCTTCCACCTCATTTCCCATGCGTATTTCTGTCTGCACACCCGCTACAACCTTTTAAGACAGCCACGCCACACTCACGGGTCACACGAGTTAACTCTCGATGAGCTCTGCCCTCCGACGTGTGAGAAAACAAGCGCTTTTCAGAAAGTGGTGAGCAGCCACAGAGGTGGTAATGGAGCGTTCCCAAATGGCCGGGGCCTGGCCTGAGTGTCTGCCCACGCCGCTGTCCCTGACTGATTGAACTGGCCGTTACATCATTTAATGGCAAATGTCAGGCCTCAGAAGTGCCCTGTCCTGATTTTCACCCTCCACTGAACTCCAGCCGCAAATAACTCGGCACAGGAGGAGCGGTGTGTGTGTGTGTGTGTGTGTGTGTGTGTGTGTGTGTGTGACCCAATGAAGAGATCCACAGCCTCACTTCATGCCTTAGCCCATAAATGTATTCTGAGAGCAGGAGAGAGTAAGAGGGAGATCGAGAAAGACAACGAAGAGGGAACATTTGGAGGTTATTCTGCACAGCGTTCAGATTTTCATTTTGAATAATTTGGTAGTGTAAGGGGTTCTGTGATGGATCATTTTATCATTTTAGTACTGAATGATAAATACCATTGACTATATTTATGCTCCAATAAGCACCGTGCCAAAACGATTAAATTGCTGCGGAGATGGTACTCATTTATCAATTAATGTCTTTTGTAGGGCAGCAGAAAAATCATTAACTCCTCATACTAACTTAATGTACCTTCCAGTAACAGCCGATTCACTCTAAAGACTCTGCAGAGATGGGTTTGATCGCGTTAGAAATGTGCAACACCACTCTGGCTTTGGGAACCGTGGAGGGGTGGGGGATGAGTGCCGAGGGTGTACAAGGCGAGGGTGCTCTGGGCACTCTTGTGTGTCCAGATATACTGCGCCGGTATTAGTGTGTGCTTCACCTCACTGTGTGTTCACTGTGTGCTGTGTGTGTTTCACTAATTCACGGATTGGGAAAAGAGTATATATATATATATATATATATATATATATACTTATAACACTCCCAATCACTGGTTATTTATCAATACCAAATGCCACCAAGCAAACAAAACATGTCATAAGAATTATCTGACTTCAATACAGACTTATTGTATTATTATTGTGTAGAGGCATAGGTATAATGCTTGAGTGTTCAGATTTCCATTCCTACATCTCACTAGAAATACCCCAATCGATTTAAGATGTGCCACACACACTAGCAGTATATCATGTCTCTGTGGGTTCTGTGGCATTCCAATAACCTAGTGAAAACAGAGCGATTCAATTAAAGGCATTAAGATATCGTGGAGTAGAGTCTTAGGAAAAGTGAGGGTCATAGGTTCAAAGCCCAGTGATCACAGGCTCTTATGGACAACAGTGAAAGTCACTCTGGGTAAAAGCTATTTATGAAATATGAATGTCATTATGGCATATACTGCATAGTCTATGGCCTGCATATTCTGAACTGTGTCCTTGCTCTGAATGATTAAAAATATATGATTGGACTGATGTGACTGGATGTGAACTACCTCCCTCCAAAGATAACCTAATGTCCTTGATTGAATAACAATCCATGATAAACTACAGCAAGATATGAATAGATGGTACATGTATGTGCACTGTATGGATGTCAAGAGGATTGCCTTCAGTAATACCATGTTCATAAATAAGATATTTACCAAGTTGCACCATTCCCTTCCTCACAACTGTTTGGCAATCCCATGACTCCGAGCAGCACTGCTGTAGGCTAGTCAACAGAAGGACTTAGGTTCAGGACCCTATAAGGATAGCCACTTTTTGGCTGCAGTGAAAGTCACTCTGATTAACAGCTGTCTGCTCCATAAATGTGGTTATATCTGCTGTAATGGGCCATTGTACATGGTCCACGGACTCCAAACTCTGTGCAGTGTCCTTGCTCAGAATGATAAAAGAAGGATAAGATCCAAAGTCATGAGCGAACCACCTTCCCATAAAGAGCTTTATTAGAAGCAAAAAGCAGCTGCAGCAGTCACAGTGTGATCTAGAGGAGGGACGTCCACCTCCCCAGCTCACTGCCGCAGAGCACATGAATGATGAGCTCATCAGTAAACATTGGGATTCTAACGCACGCTCGCTCACAAGCTTACGCAACACCCTCGCTCACCCACGGGGGCCCTCAGAAATACAGCACCCCAGAAGACGTCAGCAAGGAGGGGTGGAGGAGGGTCGATTGGGTGGGTCAAGGTGAGTCAGTGCTTAGCCTGCGTTGCACTGCTCGTAGACGTCGAGTGAAGCTGGAGGTAACTCGGTTAATTAACCTGCCATTGCTGGCCCCGACACGTCGGGATCTGGGATTGGAGTGCCAACAAGATGTTTGGTGTCACCTTAAAGATTAGCCCGCTCCCGCGTGGAAGTTAGCGGCGAGCTAATCACCCTGCTCTTTGATGTACCCCCTCCTTTTCGTTTGCAAACTCTCAGTAATAATTGAAACCATCAAAGGCTTCCCCCCTCCTAATCCCAGGCTATGGCAAATCCCCTGTTCTCTCTTTCTCTCTCTCTCTCTCTTTTTTTTTTTTTAAAACCACACTGGAGAAAAAAAATTGAGGGGGTCTTAAATTAATGTGCTTAGCGTTTCCATCAAGACATGACAGATCTTTGCAAATTATCCCTTTGAATAGGTCACGCTTTCACAGTTCATCCCGGCTGCAGTTCTTCTCAGGCTTTTTCTCCCTTTTCATATTTTTCTGGAGCTTCATTTGTCATTTGCACACTGATTTGAGAGTGCAATTCATTCTTGTTCTTTTAAAAGTATTAACATTCACCATTTTCTCTGAGCAAAAGGGCTGCACGGCACGTGGCTAGCGAGGGCCGCATTTTTCATGCTTTATGGGTGGATAGAAGCATGAGAGAGAAATATGAAAATACCATCTCTGCTTGGGCTTTCCACATGTATATGCAGGCATCAATCAATCCTGCCTTTCACCAAGAGGTCCCCAGGAAATAGCACTGTGGGGATTTGAAAGAATTTACAGTTGATGTTGCTCAAGTCATCTCCAGACACTCCAACCTGCTGGAAGCTGTTTTATCATTTGTTCCTGTGCCACGGTTACCCAACTTCCATTCCAAGATTTTGACATTCATTGCACATGTACACATCTCTTTCTCACCAAAAAGGGGGCAACCTACTTGTACTGTACAGTACGTCCATTAAAGGTTCTGCTTACAGTATTGTGATGAGTCTTTTGAGGAACCATTTTTAGGCTACTTTGGGCCATTTTAAGATACATTCTACCATAAAATGGTTCACGGATGGAAATTCTATTCAAAACATAAACTTTGTCTAGAATGCTTTTCTTGTAAAAGTCTGCACCCCTGGTTGTCAACTGGATGGTGAATGTCGTTAAGCCCCAGGAAGCCAGAGCGCTGACAGAATGGCAGCCTTCACTGTTGGTAGAAGTTCTTCTGGATAGAAGAGACTGCCTGGGGGACATAAATGCCAGCTGCATGGCACACTGTGCGAGTTGATTTATTGTCTAGTATTACTTGAATAAACAAAAAAGATTTGGGTAAGACACAGAAGACAAAGGAGCACGGCTTGATTTTACATGAGAATGATTTTTACAGCATTCACCTGCCTCTCAGAGAGAACACTGATAGGAACATGTCTCTGGTGTCTAACCGGAGTCTCTGCTCCTAACACAAACATCTGTCAGTGGACAAATGACTGTGCCACTCGCAAAATGCCAGACGCTGCAGTTCTCAACATTTCGGGGGAGGCATGTGAGGTTTAATGCTATAAAGAGCTCATTGTTGTTTTGAAGACAGATTCGCCGACATTTCCATATAATTCACGTAGGCTACTGCACTGTGCTTTGCTGAGCCAATGCCAAAATGAAAAGGGTGTGTGTGGGGTTTATGGCTAACGCTAATAGCTCGCTCGTTACTCTATGCCACACATGTCATCTGTGATGCTCATCTGTCTCCAAGCCAGGCCCTGTGTCATGCACAGTGGCGTGCGCGGTAAAATTGCTTTCTCTAATCCCCAGCTCTGAAGCCTATTCCTCCAAAACCTTCACCAATTAGGATAATATCTTGACGATTTATCATCCATGGCATGAATATTGAATTCTCCAGCATTAAATAATGATAGAGATTATTTTATGAAATATGAGCATGTTAATTCCAACCTCCATCATGCGTTAGCAGCGGTCGCTATCAGTGCTTGTTAGGTAGGCTGGCAACCGTTTAATGGTATCAAGTGTGGTGTCACCACATCAGACCAGTTTCCCACATTTGATGCTTACATGATGATTGTCAGTGATATTGACATACAGACAGATGTTGGCTTTGGCTGATGGGGGGGAAGTAGACTGTGAAGGTTTTAAGCAAAGTTGTTCAATTGGAGGACAGTTGAATAAAACAACACTATCACAGCATCATTAACACCATGAAGAAATTTCATCACAGGAGCAAAGGGCAATGAATTCTGTTCCAATTTCAGAAGGCAATAATGCACACTCTAGTCTAATGTAAACAAACGTTAAGACACACTTTCCATTTAGCCCTTTGAATGTTGAATATGACTGATGTGGGGGTTTTTGAGTGTCGGTTTACACTGCCCAGCCACCATTTAAAAATGTCAGTCCCACAGCTGACTGACTCACTTCATTGTGGGAGCAGGGAGACTGACGCCTAGCAACCCCACTGATGGACATGAGCTCTCAACAGCGCTGAAATCAATAGGGGCAGGAGGGGATCTGGTTCCACCTCTCCTTTCTACAGCCCCATCCCACAAGACAAGGACAAGCCTTTCTGTTTGATTGTCTCTGTGTGGAGAGGGTCCACACACACAGACACACACACACAAACATAAACACACACACACACACACACACACACACTCAGGCACAAAAGGTTTCCATCACCACAAAATAACCCTATCTGGACCAGACACAATACCCCAGCAACAACACCCCCCCCCCCCCTCTCCTGTCTCCACTGACAAACCCCCCAGCCTCCCTCCAGATCTCTCTCAGGACTCAATGTCAACTCTCCTCCCCAGCTCCCTAAAAGCTGATTTTAACACCACCCCAGGATTTCCATAATCACTTTATCCATGCGATGTGATCAGTCTCCAGCACAAAGAGCAAGACAGTACCCCCAATTTGAACCGCCACAGATTTGCCAGACACAGGGGGCTGTGCGCCGCTGATAAGAGAGGAAAGGTTTGGCAGAGCGGTGACAGTGGGGTACAGGGGAGCGGGAAAATGCCAAGAAACGGCAACCCAGTCTGTGTACTGGCCAGTGATTACAACTCAATGAGATAATGCTGTCTGGGAGAGCAAAAAAAGACATTAGGTGGATATGTCTTTTCGAGGGGGACAGCAACATGGATGGATGACTTGAAACAGTTGTAAAATATATTGTAATTTCCATTGTATTTGACTTGGTGGGTGCACTTGTACACCTAGACATTCAGAGCATCCTTCCCCAGAGTTTTGTGTGAGCTGTAAAAGAAGCTCCAGCGAGCCTATCATCCGAAAGTGAACGGGCAGAACTTGCTTTGGCAGATGTTTCCTTTCAAATGAAAGACACTGAGTCAGGCAGCCTGCTGTCAGAGTAGTGTTAGCAAGAGTTGGGAAGCACTTGTGTTGTTTTTTTCCTAAGGAGATGGAAAGCAGGGTGTGGGTGTCACAAATTTTGACAACAGCTGTGATTTGACAGCCTTAAAGCAGCTGGCAAATCAGATCGTTGGATTATTAGCATATTTGCATGAGCAACAGTTAGCCTAGCACAGAGAAAGGGGACAGGGCCATCACCTTGGGCTAACATTTGACTATTCACTCTTCACTGTGGGATTTTCTTGACAGGTATGAATAATATGAGGTCCTCGTGTGACATTAGTTTGACATTAGTTTGAATCACAGAAGCGTGATAACATTTATTAGGCTATTTTGTCTTAAACTAAGTCTTGTCTTGATAGATATTATTTCATAAAACAACAAAGACAGTCTATTCTGAACAAGAATATGGCATGGGAAATAGTTTAAACAGGTAGGATGTCTCCAGAATCAGAATAAATAGCATACTGATCATGGAGGATTTTTTAACCGGTCAGATTTGATGTTTCACTTTGCCTGTAATAGAGAGAGAATACACTGACGTCTCAAAGAAAAAGATGGGGCAGCCCCAATTGAGAGACTTCCTTGATTAGATGAAGACTCCCTGACATGAGAATGAGTGGGTCCAACTCACAAGCAGACCAGACATGAAAAGGTAGATAGTGAAATGTGTGTGTGAGTGTCTATGTGTGTGTGTGTATGTGTGTGTGTGTGTGTGTGTGTGTGTGTGTGTGTGTGTGTGTGTGTGTGATGGGAGAGCATGAGGTGGGGGTGGGAGTGTTTTCACACCATTCCCATGCCTTTAATGCATTGTTCTGCTCTCTTGCTGTCATGTCCTGAACATCTGGCCGTGGCGGTGGTGGGCAGCCAAGCGTTCGGAGGAGCCTCTCGCCTGCCTGCCTGTCTCGGCAGGAGACCGCTGGGCCGGGCAGAGCTGAGCCGGGCCGAGTGGCAGGCGGCAGCACACTGCCAACCGGAGAGACAGACAGAGCGGAGAAGAGAGAGAGAGAGAGAGAGAGAGAGAGACGAGAGATGGGTGCCAGCAGGTGTTGGAGAGAACATACCTCAGCGCAACGGACAGCCATGGAGCATTGTCACTGTCTGTCAAGAAAATGCCTCGAAAACCAAAATACCTCAAACTTGTTATCTCCTTCTCTGTCTCACGTTTGGGGGGGGGGGGGGGGACACCACCGTCTTAATTAAAATGAGTTATGCCAGATGGGAAGCAGATTGTGTTATGGAAATGAGCCAACTTCGTTGTAAACACCATTCTGTTGGTGGGGTGGAACGTACACGTGCAATCACGTGTGGACAGCGTGCCAAACACACTAGGAGGCCTACATTTACAGACAGACATTGGTTCTTCAGTTTGCTAAAGCTTTTTCACTGAACCTTTATAAAAATTAAAAGGGAATTTGGCAGGAAGATCACAATGTTAATATAAAGTAATTGCTAGATAATCCTTATAAAGGTTCCGGCAAAGATGTATTCATTGCTGGGGTCTACTGCAAGCAGAGATTACTAAAGATTAATCATCTTTTGCTTTAAATTTATCACTTTTTCTAAAGTGAAAAGGTTTTGCTTTTGACCAGGGTAACAAACAAGATCGGGTTAAATTTTTAATTATACATTTTCCTCCTAACCCAAGACCTTAGGTGCATCACCGGGGCACATAGATTTGGCGCCCGCCTTGTCCGGAGTTGTCGCATGTTATCCAGGTCAGACGTCATGTTTTTCCAAGTCCTGCCATTCCCAATCTCATCATTCCCATGTCTCCTGATTAAAAAACCCACCTCCCCATTAGTTATTTAGTCCCTGCATTAGCTTAGCCGCGGCTCACCGAGATGGGTGCACACATTCACAGCCATTTTTCATGATGGGCGCGATTCCATTGGTCAGTTGAATGCCCATGCGACCAATCAGGGCCATGCGGCCCTGCCTTTGCCTGGAGTGTCTTGACAACACTGTTAAGTGCTCAGCACAGAGCCTTTAAGATGGTTTAATACGTAATTGCTTTGGGTGTTCACTAAATAGCTTCCACATGGTTGATTCACACCCAGGGATTCTTCGATTCATCATTTCAGCAAGGTGCATTATGACATTTCTGCTCAAATATGAAACTGATATGTTACATACAAATATGAAACAAATATCAAATGTTATATTTACTTTCATATTATACGCTCATATTCATATAGCTGGATAGCAAGGTGGGTATTTCTGTATACCTATATTACATATGATATTTGATTTCCCCTAATCTACTGATGTTTTACATCTTCTGGTGTTATTTGTGTTTGGGCCAAGATAGATGACCGTTTTTTCAGTTGACAAAGTGTCTGGGAACAGCCGATCCTGTTGACCCAAATGACTTATTTCTGAAGGCATCGGTCAGTGGGACACTTCTTGCTCACAGTCACATACAGTGGAAAGCTTTCAAGGATCTGTCTCATTAGTTTAGGGCGGGGATGAATGGCTCTTCTTGTCAAGGATCATATGCCTCTTGCTCTCCTTCTGAGGTGCATGCACGCCGTTTGCCAAGAGAGCTCTTTGTTTAATTTGTCAAAGATGCCTATTTGAGGGCCTGCTCCTTTGCATAAGTGTCTTCCAATTGTCTTGTATGTTAGCATATGCAAATGTACCATCGTTTAACCTGTAAGAATAAATTATCACAGCGCACTCAGAGGACCACCCTCATCACTTCTACGGCTAAGCGTGTATGTGAATGTCGAGGCGCCTTCAGACTGAAACCGTTTCTAAATTAAATATTACGACGATAATGTAATCATTAGACACAATGCCCGGTGGAGCATGACAGCTTTTCATGTGTGCTGTTACACTCTGGTTCTGTGTCACAGTAACTGTGACATTAACTGGTGGAGTCGAGAATGACTTCGACTCTTCTCAGGGAGGAGTCAGAGAGAGATGAAAGAGCTTAACTGTCACAGTGGAGTACTGCTGGTTTATTGCCTCTGTGCCATACGTTTGAATATTACATGCAGCTTTTTTAAGTATGTGTATTTTTTTGTATGCAAGTCACACATCATGCTGAAAGATACTGATAGACACAATGTCTTTTAAAAAAGAAGAACTGAGAAACAGCCTTCTTTGGAAATGTACTAAACAAGATGCTTCCTCTACTGCATCTGGAGGTTACATGAGGTAACTTTCTACAACATTTAACTAATTATTTCTGACTGCAGTCAAACATTTAGGCCCGTCTCAGTAAAGAAACATGTAGCCTGTTAATTTCATTACACCTTCCATATATTGTTTATTATATATGGCATACTAACATATCAATTAACATCTTGCAATGTTTATCTACAATGCTTTCACCTCAGGGAACCTATGCAATAATAAACGTGTTTATGTCACAGTGTAAGCAATGGATAACAGAGTGGTGATTGCTGGTTTTCAAATACCACACCGCTGTGTTCAAACAGTGATTTCTCAATCTTTCAATCTTGCTGTCTTTTAAACCATATGATCTCACAGTGCTATCATTTTCAGCCACAGACTGTCAGACACTGAGAGCACTCGGAATGGCTATCTAGCGCACAAGTACAGCCCAGGTGACAGGAGTGAGATGCACCTCGCTTAAATAAGTTGAACGACCATTTGAATCCAAGCAGGCAACAAAACATAAAATTGGCCATGTGATCACAGAATGAGCACAACTTTCTCTTTGGCTTTCAAACAACCCATGGAGAGAGCCCTATGTGGCAGGCATGCTGCTGGTTATTAACAGTTTAACAACATTCACCTACATTCAGTGTTGTTGCGCTGATGCCAAAGCCATGACTCCTGCATCCAACACAATTTGTATCATATCAAATTTATTTCAGCATCTTATCCTCCAACTCTGTAAGGCTGCGTTGAAATGAGTGATGCTAAATCCTAAACCAGAATCTCAGCATCTTCTAGCTGCTGACAAAGTCAAAAAGGGGATTTATTATTCATTGTTGTCCAAAATGATCAGGGCAGATTATGGACAGGATGAGTTTCAAATGTCACTCCAGTTCTCAGCCCTCAAATCAAATGCCCTGCTTCATCATCGATGGCTTAATGACAAAATAGTTTAAATTAACTGTATTTTATCAGATAATGAACAACCATATTTGTTCTAGGGACATTTGTGGGAACTAATCAATTCATAATTTCCCTGTCTTAATATCAAATAGGTTACACACTATCTGACTGTACAGCAGAATTCCTTTGTTGTGGAACTAGGATCAAATCCTCCCTTCCTCTCCCATGTAATTATTTTGTTTGGTTTAGGACCACAGTAACCTAATTTTTGCTCAGACGAGCCTATTTATCTGCAAGACAGGACTATTCCCCCTATGAAATCCACGTGAGTCATTTTGGTGCACAGCTTCTGCTTGCTATGATGCGAGGCCAAGAAGTGTGTTATATCGCCCCCTGTTGACTTAAAGTCATGTCAGTTCAGTTGTTCCAAGTGTATGAAGGTGACAATTACAGTAACATCACAAACAGCAATAATAAAGAGGCAAAGATTAAGACTTGGGTAACACCAAGAGTTTATGGAGGGAATACACTGGTCTCTTACACCTTTAGAGCTACAAGCATGTATCTCTTCATTCCAATTGTATCACATGCAAGTTCTTATTGTCTTTAAAGAAGAGAACAGGTAAATTCAAACCAAGACATTTCAAATTCAAAAAGCTTAAGATACAGATAGCATGAGAACATCTCTAGTTTTCCTTTTCAGCCTCAACAATGTGATGTGCAATGTATCAGTGTTTGCATGGCAGTTCTCAGAATCCGATCAACTGAAAATACTGAAGCAAACCTTTAGTCCAAAACAGATTTAAATGAATGCACAGCTAGCCTTCTGACAGTTGCAATGCCTGAGACACATTAACAAGCATAACTCATTAATGAAACAATACTAATTCAATAGGTCAACAATGAAAAAGTCAATAAATGAAACATTTCCCTGATCTTACGACCATACGTACAACCATATAGTACTAACAATACTACATCTGCCATCCAATATAAATATGCTTGCTTACACTTGGAAAAGATTAATTGCTAACATTCACAATGGCAATTCAGTGATATTAGCCATGCACTTTAGGAAACAAATACCCGCTTGCTAAAATAGGTCACTTAGCTAAATGGATGCTCACTGTACACTTGCTGAGTGTACATTCAAAGATATTACACTGCAATTGGGCAAGTCATCTTTACACCAACACACACAGAAGCCCTACCGTACAAACATTAAAGATAAACAAGGACACTATCCATACTGCCGATGCATAAGCAGCAGATTGTACAAGGTAAAGGCAATGAAAGAACTCAAGCTCAAAGATGTAGGAACGAAAGCAGCTGGTAGTCAGGAGAGCTGGCCGGAAAAACCCAGACCACTGTAGGAAACGTGCACTGACATACTGTCTGTCCTGGGGGCCAGTTGGCTGGGTACCGTGTGCTGCCAGCGGCTCACTCGGGTGGTGCCTGGAGAGCTGTCGGAGAGGGGAGAGAGGTTAGAGCTCCAGACAACTGCCAGGTTTTTGCATACAGAAAAAAATAGCTATCTGCTGGAACCCTGAAAGGTTTTGGTGATCCCACTCTGGGGACATTTGTTTTGAGACATTTTACTGTAGAGACCTTTGGTGCATCATCTTCATTGAATTGTATATGTACAGGTACATTTTTTTTAAAATCATCATCTCAAAAAATATCATGGAAAAGTTCATTTTTTCCCATTTTCCAAAAACTGTAACTTTCATATAATCCAGATCCAATACACATAAAGTAAAATATTTCAAGCCTTTTTTTTGTTCAACTCTTGATTAATCTAATTTTGATGATTACGGTTTACAGCTAATGTAAATCAAAAATTGTGAATCTCAAAATATTAGATTAAAAAATGTATTACAGAACTGTCTGAGATGTGCTCTAATCAGCTAATTAAGTTAAAACACCGGCAATGGTTTCCTGAGCCTTTAATCTCTCTGTCTGGGCAGGGCAATGGACTTTTCCATGATATTCAGATTTTTTGAGATGCACCTGTAGAATCTCAAGCAGTTCACCAAGCTAAGTGTTTAAGTTTCATGGTCCTAGATGCAGGCTCCTTTGATTAATTTCAACGAGTCAAAGAACCTTTTGTAGCATACAGGAAAAACAGCCTAAGAAACACACCTCCCTTTTTTTGCAATTCCAAAGAATAGGCATTTCTACATGGAAAATGTTCATTATTTCCTGGACTTGCCATACTATACATGTATTCCTTTAGGGATCTTTTTTGTACTGACACTAGCCTACTGGCCATTCTGTTGACTTTCAAGTTATGAAGCATGTCCTTTTCAAACCACAGGGCACAGCTTCTTGAACTGATTTCATTCAAGATTCTTTGAGCCTTGAAGCCTTTCCACAACAGTTTTGAACTGAACCGTTGTAATCAAGGATGCTTCATCAATGGAGGTCATTACGCAAATTACAACAGTGCAAGCATCATGGCAAATAGCATTGGAGTGCATGCACAGTCCGGTTTGCATAGGGAAAAGAACATCAATTTTTGGGTTAAAACTGGGAGCCAATTTATCACGTTCTGAACAGATCTGTTCATCTGTTCTGAAATACTCAGAATGGTCCAATATTTGGTGCGCAACCCAGAAAAGAACACATTTTCTGATGGTAGAGAAGATCTATCAGTGTGTTTCTACCTAAACAAACATCCACTTCTCACCTTTTCCAGGGGTGCAGTTTCCCCCATCCTCCACTGAGCCATGGGCCTTCTTACTTAGGTGGCGCACCACCATAGTCGCATTAAACGCTCTCTGTGAATGCAAGATAACAATCTTTTAAACAACAGAAATGTACAGTAGAGATGTGGTTATTGATTGCTTTGATGTGTACACCTTCCATCACCTAGTAATAGCCATGACTCGATTTAAATTCTCTTTTGCCTTTTGGTTTGTTCAGACATGCTGTTTGTACTATTGTTCACAGGTCAGCCAGAGGATCACAATCAATCCTTTTTGCATTAAAAAAGCAGTTGACTACAAAATGACTTCATTCTAACCTTAAGGGTCAGAACATTTCAGAACAGGCTGAACATTCCAATGGGAATAATCACATACACAACCTTCTGCTTGGTGCTTGTACTGACTTGGTGCTTGTACTATTACGTTAAATTTGAGAGAGCCTGCACACTATTTTCCTCTATCGGTAACTAATAAGCAAGGTGCAAAGTCAAA
The DNA here is from genome assembly GCF_046254945.1 of Alosa pseudoharengus. NCBI lineage: Eukaryota > Metazoa > Chordata > Actinopteri > Clupeiformes > Clupeidae > Alosa > Alosa pseudoharengus. The sequence continues at coordinate 17,466,951 of NW_027468881.1, forward strand.
ACTCCAAATAGCAATGCACTGTACAAACGTGTTTCAGGAAGGTGTTACCAAAAGGAATTTAACCATTGACGTCTTTATTTCTGGCACCTTTTGCAGCCACTTTATCTATAGATACACAGCATAAAAGTCAAACACACACCACAAAGTAACCATATAGAGAGATGATTTTAGCTTCATGTTGTGCAATGCAATGGCTGGGCTTAAGCACATGCAGTGACAATCGGGCAGGCAGGGAGTGGGGGGTGTGAGCGCAGCAGCCAGTGCCAGGGGCAGATGTCTGGATCTGTGGCCCATCACACGCTCAGCACATCCTGCATGACGACCAGTGATCTCACCTTCCAATGGCTCTTGGCGAAGTTCTTCTGAATCTGTTCGCTGACAGACCCGTGGATGTTTTTCTCCAGAGCAGCTCCTCCTGATATCCTGCCATGATGCATCACACACACACACATCAACACACACACACACACACACACACGCACACACACATCAACACACACACACACACACGCACACACACACACGCACACACACACACACACACACACACACACACACACAGACACACGCGCGCACACGCACACACATGTCAGCATGACAAACTATGACACACCAGTTTGCACAGTTGCTGCTAAGTAACTGCATCATATAGGAAGGCTCCCCATAGCTTCGAGGCTGGTTTATGTGCCTTTCCCTACACTAGCACAATCATCTCTCAAGAAATTAAGCATTAAATGTACAATTACCAGAGCGGAGACGAGCTGTTCTTTTCCTCATTAAGACAATATAAAAATAAATAAAAAAGGAAACATCTGTTGGCATAATGTATTTTTATTAATTTACAGCATGTTGTTAGGGGCAAAGCAGCTTTTCTCATTCTACTCAGAGTTTGTGAAAAACTGAAGAGATATTATGTGGCCATGGCAACTTACTGTTACACAACATTTGAAGTGTTTTGATGGGAAAAGTATTCATACGCTATTCATGTTTTGTCCACTGTCATGCCCTCAGCCTATTTTTAAACTCACCAAGGATGTTGCAAGGCCTCCTCACAATTATACCTCTTCTTTGGGTCCTTCTGCAATAAGTGCACTATGAAGTCTTTCGCTGAAAAAACACAAAGACAGCAGGAGTGGGAGCAGAATAGAAATGCACAATGAGAAATGTAACAACATGATAAAAACACATGGATTGACCAGCCTTCGAAAAAAGAAACACTTACAACTGCATTACCCCAAATGTGTTCCTTCTGAAATGCTTTAGAAATGTGTCCTTGTGCTGTTCTCATTTGTTATATCTGCTCAGGTGTACGGTCCTATATTTGAAAAGCTGGATGTACCTGAATCAGAGATTTCATCCCAGTATGGCGAGTCAAACTCATACTCGGCCTTGATGATCTGCTTGTAGAGCTGTGTGTCATTCTCGTCGTAAAATGGCGGGTATCCGCAGAGTCTGTGAATCACAAACTAAATGAATTCCAAATGAAGACTAAGACAAAGAAGACGAAGAAGAAGAAGAAGAAGAAGAAGAAGAAGAAGGAGGAGGAAGAGGAGAAGAAGGAGGAGGAGGAGGAGGAGAGGAAGAAGAAGAAGGAGAAGGAGAAGAAGAACTAGACACAGAAAATTTGATAGTCAGACAAATGGACAGATTGGCAGATCTACAGCAGCCACAGTATTTCTGTAGCAATGTTCCCCTGAAAGAATGAGTGAGTGCATTACTGTCACTTACAGAATAAAAGCGATGACTCCGACGGCCCAGAGGTCTACCTCTTTACCATACGTTTTCTGCTGCAGGAGCTCTGGAGCTGTGACACAGACATTAAATCATTGTGATGAACCATTCATATTTACATATACACATCCTACCACAGGGACATTTTGTCAAAAGGTAGAGGCATTATTACAATGTTTAGTGCAACACAACCGTGCTAAAGGGTCATGACAGACATTTTCTGTATAATAAACATTTTCAAGCATTTTCTGTTTCCCTGGAAACATGTACAAAGTAGCAGGACTAGGAACAGGGGGTCAATGCATCTACTTCCTGTCCCCGGTAATGTTAGAATGAAACATTAGACATCCACACACAAACAACTATACATTTTTAATCCATACAATTCTGAATGAGTTCACCAAGACGCCACCAAGATAATCATAGAGTCTTATAACAAATCCAGAAATGTCTTACCCACGTATGCAGGTGTTCCACAGGCAGTGGACAACATGCCCTGGTCCTCCATCTTGGACAGGCCAAAGTCACTGATGACAATCTTGGAATCTTCCTTTGAAGTCTCGTACAGCAGATTCTCAGGCTAAAGACAGATCCATAGGACATTATTGTCAAGGTCTCTCCTATACTTATTCCTATTAATTCCTAGTAATGAATAATATAAAATATTTTGGTTTTAACCACATAACTTGTTTTCATAAGTGCCACAGCTGTTTCTGGCCAGTGGCAGCCATGCTTACAGTGGGACGTATTAACCCAGGCTCCGTAGACCTCCAGTATGGTCTGTGTTGCACTGTTATCTGCGTGCTCTGACACATTTGTCTAACTCATCAGATGAGTATCACCCCACTCAATAACTGTGGCCAGTGTATCAACAGCAGATGAGGAGCAGGGTGATGTCTTTATGCTTTTATGTGCCAAGTCAGAAAGACGCCAGAGCACCAAACTCAAAAGTTCTCTGCATGTAAAGCATTTGACCCTGACAATATCTGTTGATCTGAGCTGAGGTGAATTTCCATGGAGACTGTGATAAAGTATTTGTCTCTCCCATACCTTGAGGTCCCTGTGGACGATGCCCAGCTGATGCAGGTATCTGACTGCCTCCAGCACCTGGTGGATGACGCGGCTGGCGTCCCGCTCGGTGTACACGCCCCTCTCAAGGATCCTGTCCAGCAGCTCTCCTCCTGTTACCCTACAGGAAAATAACAACACATCACCTCAGACCAGCAGCTCTCCTCCTGTTACCCTACAGGAAAATAACAACACATCACCTCAGACCAGCAGCTCTCCTCCTGTTACCCTACAGGAAAATAACAACACATCACCTCAGACCAGCAGCTCTCCTCCTGTTACCCTACAGGAAAATAACAACACATCACCTCAGACCAGCAGCTCTCCTCCTGTTACCCTACAGGAAAATAACAACACATCACCTCAGATCAGCAGATCAATCGCTCAACTCTGCTCTGCTCACAGGATAGATGCCCTTGTTAAAAGCCATATTGTGACTGTTCTTGTACCACTGAGTACATCAAAATGAGAATGAACTAAACAGAACATTGACTGTAACGAGTGTGAGTGTGTGACTATGAATAGCTTTACTCACAGTGTCATCACCAAGTACAGCTTTGTAGGTGTTTCAAAAGTCTCCTCCAAAGAGACAATGTTGTCATGATGGATTCTATAAAGCAGAAAGAAAAGAAAATTTCACAGATGCACCAGAATCAAGTCATTTTTTTATTTCTGTCTTCAAATCATGTGCAGTAATGTTCAGTAAATCTGATGTTCACTTGCTGGTACTGTACGCAGGTATGACAGTGAATTCGAACACACTCAGTCACATGACAGAGCAAACTCACTTGCGCAGCACCGTTATCTCGTTCTCCAGCATGGATTCCTTGCCCTTTAGCGCCCTCTTGCGGATGCACTTGACCGCTACAAGCCTCTGAGTGCAGCGGTGCTGTGCCACTCGCACCTCTGAAAAAGAACCCCTGACACAGAGGTTATGAGCCTTCATTCTTGTGGTTGCGGAAACAATACCAAAGATCCTTGATTATTAACTGCACTTCAACCCTCTCTGACAATACTTTAATGTTAGTTCATACTGTCTTTCTGAATATCACAGCAGCTGCTGAATTTAGAGTGGCTTTGAATTTTAGTAAAGAACTATGGCTCTGGAATCAAACACAATTTAGGCTACTTTACATGGAATAGGCCTCCATTTCAGACAGAGATCAGAGGTTCTGAAACTTCTACAGCCAGAAACCAAGTAGATCACAGAAACCTTTTGGCTGCACGATAAGGCCCACAGGTAGCCTTTCAGAGTCTAGAGTCAAGTAAATATATTCAATTTTTTTCACTGAAGATAGTGTAGCATTGTAGTGAAGCACAGCCTAGCATAACCCTGACATTATAGCATATCCTACTGTAAACGAGAGGATTAAATAACTTACTTATTACTTGAAATACAAAGTTTTCATACCATGAACATAAAAAACAAAACAAATTTGTATTGATGCTGATGATACAGTAATGTTTAAACAGGGAGCTAGAGATTCAGTGACAATAGAGGCATCAGAAGATGAGCCAGCCGGCATTCTGCAGATTAAGAGTGGTGCTGCTGTAGTGTGGCCTGGCATGGGCATGGGAGTGGTGCTGCTGTAGTGTGGCATGGCATGGGCATAGGAGTGGTGCTGCTGTAGTGTGGCCTGGCATGAGGTGGTTTTGTGTTTGGTCTGAATTCATCGTTATTGCAGGGGAACAAATACAGTTGTGACACCTATGACATTGTAGTTATAGGTATGAAGGAAGCCAATTAGCAGAATAGGGTAATTGCATTCAATTATGCTGTTTTAGAATAAACTTAGAAGGAAAACCTAATTACTGCTGGCTCATTTGATTCTAATGAAAAATGCTAATGATAAAAAATCACATGCCTTCGCTGACTAATGACCAGCTGGCAAGGCCATTAATTTAGAGGCAAAAATATTGTGAGGCATGTCATGACAAAAATAATGAAATAAAAAATAGTAAAATAAATAAACAATGCAATTAATGGTCATTGCAATATATTTCCACTACCAAAATAACCTGTTTGAAAAATAAAACAGATAATATTTTCATCATATTGTCATCATTGAAAACTCTTTAAAGATTATCATTCATATCAGTTCACATCATACCATCATTTCTCAGCTATAAGTACAATGCATTAGAAAGCATTCCACAGACCCCCCATCCCCCAGACACACACACACACACACACACACACACACACACACACACACACACACACACACACACACACACACACACACACACACACACACACACACACATTAATTTGTGAGTGCAAAATGCATTTACATTCATTGGTCAAAATATTTGGGTGACATTGAAAGCGTAACTACAATACCCACTCTCCCAGCTTCTCCCTCAGTTCATACACCGCCGTGATGTCCTCGCCTTTCTTCTTTGAGTCTCTTTTCAATGGCATCCTGAAGCCCTGTAACATGCAGGAGAAAAAACAGCCAAGAAGAGCACAGTGTACTCGATGAGAACCCGACCAAGGCCAATTGCCTTGATGAGACATGTTTTTCTCTGTCCTTGTGTTGTAATGATTTATTTCTGATTTATCTATTACGGGTATTTTCGGCACATGTTTGGTATCAAGGTAAAACGAATACACATTCAATGTCAGTTGAATATTTCATTTGAGGTATGATTCATCCACCATGCATCCCTCTTAGCTATGAGCAATAAATCTTAGGGTAAAAACAATTCTTTCATCTTCACATCTCAGCTTTCTCTAAGTATAACAGTAACCATAATAATTCATAAATATCACATACAATCATGACAAAAAGTTACATATCTAATAATTTACCCTGATTTGTTTGATCATAACAATAAACGTAAAAAGCATAGCAAACACATGCAACAAAGGCATTTCTTAAACACAGAGAAACCCAACAGAGTCTCTTGCATGAGCCAAGCCATTATGCAGTACAATGACACCCATGACATTTCATAATCACTAAATAGAATAAGATCCAAACTAACCACATGTATAACTAACCCTACAGAAACAATGGCATCACCACAATACAACATCAAAGTTGAGGAATCAGAATGTGAGTATGTGTGTGTATGTGCAGGAGTGTTTTACCTGTTGCTTTGCCACTGCAGAGCGGAATGGTGGATCTGACTGATGTCAGCTGCCTTCTCCTCTGCTTTCAGCTCTTCTCTCTCTCTCTCTCTCACTCTTTCTCTCACCCACACCTCTCAATGCTGTTAGAGTGAAAATCACATTCTTTTTTACTGGAACGACCTTCCACACCCACACACCTTTGCAACAAAAAGGAAAAGTGAATGACCAGAGAGAAATAATGTATGGGAGAGTGATGATTGAGAGCTGAAGTAAAAAGGGAAGAACAATCTGTGAGATTTCAGTTTAAAAAAGAACCGTTTTGCCTGCTTTTTGATGAATAACCAAAGGACAAGTGCTCTCCCAAAGCAAGTTGACACTTGTATAAGATGTGTTTCATCTCCCCTTGAGTTAACTTATTTCACTTTATGCATGACTTTATAATAACTGTATGCATTAGAATCTATTTTGATTGGAGAGGCCTTTGTCATTTACTCATTTGAGCACTCTGTTGCAGTACCTCTGTATTTACACTAAGTGGATGTCTGTCTTTTGTTTGGTGACAGACATGTCGGAGGCGGCTGAGAGAACAGTATACACAGACCTTGTAAGGACAGAGGGTCGAATGTCTTGTGACCGTAACAAACCAGTCAGTCGTCTGCTCCATCACACGCCAAAGAATTCAGATGCAGCCAGTATACATTTGCAATAACTCCCCTGAACCTTATCACACTGTGTCCCTCCTCCAATCAAAAGCTGCATTCCACAAAAATGCAAATATTTTAGAAAATATTTCTATATGCAAGTGCAGTCCTCACCAGTAACCAGGGGTGTGTAAAAAAAGAACACCCCTATAGGCTATACATGAAACAACTTTGGGCTAACAGATATATATATAAAGCTATGTAAAAAAAACGATATTGCCTTCAATTCGCCTAAACTTTTCAATACAATGAGTTGGGACAGTAAACACATTTCTAGTAGGCCTTCAAATACACATTTCAAACAGGCCTGTTGAGTTTCACTGATAATCTGCCTTGACGCTATCTCCACTAGATGGCATTATAACATTACTAACAGAAACAGCTCTGGTATCTGTCCAGCAAACATGCCAATTACTTGCATTGCTGAATCTAAATTCCACAGGGCATCTGTGTGCCCCTAAAACTGGTGTTTGATTATGTGATGATAGATCCGCTCTGGCTCTGTGCCGGCTGACAGCCCTGCTCTGCAGAAACAAATAAAGATGAATTATGCTATGTTATGAATGTTATATAAGCACAATACTTGTGTCTACCACTAAAGCTCTGTGACCCTCCAGACCTTGGGTGTCTCATAACGCAAGCACACACAGATACCACTGGCATTCCAGACCAAGCCCGTGGTATTGCTACACGTCCTCTACTACAGACAGTCAGTCTCTTTAAATCTCTAGAGGCTAGATTGTCAGTGTGTGAAATGTCACATTGTATTTGAAGGCAAGATACAACCATTCTGTGCCAAGAGCTAATTTAATAAACAGGCTTCTTGACATCTCATCCATTCTCAGTTGACGTGGCAAAGTCTGTCTGTGTCACCTGTCGTATTCCACCTGTCACAACACTAAAACTGTCAATAATAGCTTATTCTCAGAGTGTCAAACTTAAGAGCGCAAAAACAACCAAGATCAGTGTGTTCACAGAGCATGACGAGGGCATGGCTATCCCCTCATAACGTGCTTCTTGACACCGGGGCATCACCCCGAAAAGACCGAGCGGCTCACTTGTATCAGATTCCTCGCAGGAGGATGTCACCTCGATGGCCCGCGACTCACTTGTCATCTGATGCCTGTCTGCATCTGCCGAGGGGGTGAGCCCCGCGAGCAGGGACAGCTGTCAGCGCCGTCAGGGTCTCATTAAGGACTTAAGGGCCGGAGCAAGAAAGATCTGCCACATGGCTTTTTTTTGGTCATGCATGTGATGTGATGTGATGTATGTGTGTATGCAGATGCAGGTATGTATGTGTGTGTGTGTGTGTGTGTGTGTGTGTGTGTGTGTGTGTGTGTGTGTGTGTGTGTGCGTGTGTGTGTGTGTTGGTGGGTGGGTGGTTTGGCTGAGAGAAAGAGAATGATAGGTCTGCCAGACCACAGGTGGACCTAGATACTGTGTAAATGAGAGAGAGAGAAAGACTGGTGTATCTTTGTGTGTGTGCATGTGTGCATGTCAAAGAGTGTGTGTGTGTTTTGAGTTTGTGAGTTTGGACACCCACCAGTGGCACACATTTCCCCACAAGACCAACAAATAAAAAGATGTGTAACTGCTCAGTTTGAATCGGTTGCTGAAATGGTTACCGTACTACTACTACTGTAGTTTTCCATGGCTGGATTTCAACATCAGGTCAGCTTCTGCAACACGCCCAGAGGAAGTGTACTGCACCTTACACTATCCAGTGGCTCTTTGCCTGTGGGTGTGTATGTGGGGGGGGGGGGTGTATGTGTGCGTGCAGGCCTGCACATAACCAGTCTGGGTGTGTATGAGCTCATTCTTGTATTGCTCACTCTTCGCCATTCATGTGACATCTTTGAACTCATGACAAGCTCTGAATGTATAAGTCCATGTCAGCTCCCCTGTTTCCTGGGCCACTGGGCCAGAGGTCGTAAGGAGGTCGTACGAATGAAGGTTAAATTAGTGAACTGGTATTTGTGTCACATCTTATCTCTGGCATTACTAAACTTGTGACCTAAGTGGGTGTAGGGCATGATCTCCACCTGTTTACCATCAAACCACAAAACTGTAAGCTGGAGCCAGAGATCCATGTACTGGATAGTGTAATCAGGTAATGACCAAATCAGATGCTGGGGCATATCATTTGTTTTTAAAATAGCTTGGCAAATGCTCAGGCATAGTCTGACAACTGCAGTGGTCTGAGCCAAGTGATCCCTCCAACTCCATGTCTGTTTATTAACTGAAACTGTGCTAGATTATATTTGGCCTGCATGTTTTGTATATGAAGTGTGTTATATTGGTCTTCATAGTGGAGTTCAAGTAGTGACTGTCCCACTTTGTTCATATAGTGGGTATGCAGGGGCGGAGCTTGAGGGGGTGCGGGGGGTGCGTCACGCCCCCGGCCTGGGACCCACAGGGGCCCGGTGCGAGGGCGCCCCTCCCCCACTTCCGGATAAGGTGGGACGGGCCTCTCCCACGGCAAAAGGCCGGAGGAGCTAAGATCATGCAAACGGTTTCTTTTCAATCATTTTCATCAGAGTGGGACGTATTAGGCTTATAGGTTGCCCCAGTCAGGACGAGTTATGACTCACGGTTGCTGAAAAGTTTTGAAATTTACTTTGATGATTTAGTAGGTGTAAAATATTGAATAAAATGTTCTGCTGTATGACTGGATTTATTTTAACTCTCATATTGAACTTTACCACGTGCAAATTTACAAAATTGGATCAACGATATTGTCTCCTACTAGCCTGTCGGGCCATCCTATATCATTGAAATGTATAGTCTGGAATCGAACCATTCACCTCGCTTAATCCAAGGGGCAGGCAGAGAATTGTCTTTCAAACTGCCTAGGCATGCAATAGGCCAGCGCTACGACCATATCCGTATCCGGTCGGCAAAACGGCAAATACATCCTTCTTCGAAAGGAATGACTTTGCATTGTGTTGCTCAACTTTCAAAGAAAAGCACAAGTCCAACTCCTCCAAAGTTGACGCCAACGCCGATTCAAACAACCGCTCTTTGTTAGCCATAGCCACCTTCCTTGTTGTTCACCGTCGCAGGACTGTCGTTATCCTGTTAAGCCCGCCTTAAGACTCTCTAACAAAATAGAGCGCTGTGATTGGATGACGTCCACAGCGTCAGCCAATAGAAATCCCTATGGTTTGATACTAGACGTACAGGCTGAGCAAATTAATTTGCTGCCGCTAGGGTGCGTCCAGATTTCTAGGCTAGTCTCCTACAGGCGTCAATGAGAGAACACTTACACTTACATGATTTTGGTTTCGATTTTCTAATTGGAGAAAGTCTTTGTGACAACACGTCATGATACATTTGATAATGTTTGATCGTTGTTTTGGTATGAAGCATTTTTTACGTAGCCTAATGAATGCGCTCTAGAAAGTGAAAGTAGCCTAACCTAGGATTAGGCTATATGCGCTCTGTGTCTGAGCTGTCTGTGCACGTCCGCAATTGATTACGTTCCTCAAATGGAGAACACATCAATCCTATGGTATTTTTTGCTATAATACAGTAGTCTGTATTATGTAGTCTTAATGACCCGAATCAGTAGATATACCTGTTGTCAGTTGAGTTCGTTCAATTCATTTATTGTAAGCTAGTAGCCTAGGCAAATAAAACGGAGATGTAACGTGTCTATCGGCGGGATTTTGAACTTGCATGTTTCATGCATTTTAGGGCAAAAAATACCATGGGATTGATGTGTTCTCCATTTAAGGAACGCAATCAATTGCGGACGTGCACAGACAGCTCAGACACAGAGCGCATATAGCCTAGGCCTAGGTTAGGCTACTTTCCCTTTCTAGAGCGCATTCATTAGGCTACGTAAAAGATGCTTCATACCAAAAAAACGATCAAACATTATCAAATGTATCATGACGTGTTGTCACAAAGACTTTCTCCAATTAGAAAATCGAAACCAAATTCATGTAAGTGTAAAGTGTTCTCTCATTGACGCCTGTAGGAAACAATATCGTTGATCCAATTTTGTAAATTTGCACGTGGTAAAGTTCAATATGAGAGTTAAAATAAATCCAGTCATACAGCAGAACATTTTATTCAATATTTTACACCTACTAAATCATCAAAGTAAATTTCAAAACTTTTCAGCAACCGTGAGTCATAACTCGTCCTGACTGGGGCAACCTATAAGCCTAATACGTCCCACTCTGATGAAAATGATTGAAAAGAAACCGTTTGCATGATCTTAGCTCCTCCGGCCTTGTGCCGTGGGAGAGGCCCGTCCCACCTTATCCTGAAGTGGGGGAGGGGCGCCCTCGCACAGGGCCCCTGCGGGTCCCGGGGCGTGCCGCACCCCCCGCACCCCCTCAAGCTCCGCCCCTGGTTGCGGGCATATATGTTGTAAAATTATGTTATGATGAGTTTAATAAAGGGCCTGGTCATGTGCCCCGCCCCCGGCCCGGCTCTGACTTGTTCCGCCACTGTGGGTATGTTAATGGCAACTGGTTGCACGTTCAGTTATGTAGGTCAACAAGCACTGTAAATTGGGTGCAGTGATTAATTGCATTAATTGCCCCCTGTTCTAATGAAAACTGTTAGCAAACTAACATGACTAACTCTTTCTAAAAAATGGCTCTTAGCCAGTTGCCAGTGGCACCATGCCTGAGACAAACCAATGCAGCACTGAACTGACATTTGTGAGCATTTAAAATGAATCTTAAAAGAAGATATTCTTTGAACATCCATTGTTCATCTTATGCTGCCAATATTACATTTAAAAGTCTTGTCTATTCTGAATTGTTCAATTTTTCTCTTCAAAACACTGAAGCAGAAATGCAAATAAATGCCATTAAGTCATCAGGTATGTCTGCAATAAAACAACCCACAAGCAGAGTTTGGGCTTTAGAAGCCATGCCACATATGTCAAAGAGTTATCAGGGGAATATAACCAAAAGATAATACAAAAGTATACAAAAATGTCAAAAACATGCATTTTTAAGTGTTAAACACACATTCCATCTGCCCCATATCATCATAGGTATTAAAAGGAGCAAGAGTATGCTGTGATCCTGAGTCGTAGCTATTTCTAAAGTGCCATAAAAAAAGGCTGTAACCTTTTGATGGCAGCTGCTCTTCAGTCACATGGCCTATTCTAAACTAAACTTAGAGCTAAAAAAACGTGTAAGTGCAACCGTAGCAGAACTCCCCCCAGGACTGGGAAGAGAAGTGCCAGGATATCTCACACTTCCAGTGCTCACAAAGACATCTATGATCCCTTGTGCATGCCAAGGTTTCAACACACAGGCTGATTTTAACACACCATGGTACAGTAACAGACTGCAGTATAGAATAAACAGCTGCATGGTACTTAGCTGAAAGAGGGTGTGGAATCTAACTTGTGATTTAATTAAAAATACCAACACAAATAAACACACATAAAATGGCAACATACATAAACAAAATAATAATAAAAAATGGCCCTAAATTCTTTCAGGATTTTTTTTTCCATAATGAAGTGAAACAAACATCTCATAAATTGCATTTACAAATACACTACAAATGCAAATTTGGCATGGAAGGGCAAAGGAGGCACTGGCATGGAACACAATTCCTAACAGGAATACGCTGTTCTCAATCTCAACTCCAGGAACTAAGTCTTAACTCTTCATTCTCCTACCGTCTGATAGTACAGAACAAACAGCAGGTTTTCTACTAGGAACAGATGCTAATCAGTCCTCCTGCTGTAAGACATGCTGAAATAGTATCCATGCCTTGACCTTCTCAAACATGCCTCTTAAATCTGCCCACCACATGAGCTTATGACTGTCCATGAATTCTGAACTGTCAAGTAGACTACAACATTGAGTCAAGGTTTGACTAATTGATCAAGTCGATAGCATCAAAAGCTACACCATATTCATACTTTTTTAATATTTGTAATCTGAAATTACTCCAGTCTGATGTCTGCTCAATTCACATTCCCATTTAAGATTGAATGTCTTCACTCAAAGGTCAAAGAGTACGTGGGTCTACCATGTCTATAAACAACAGAGCGATCTTGCAGATTGCAGTAAGGCCTACAGGTTCCATTGGTCCGTCCTAGATTGGTGTACAAGTTCCATTGCTTCTATATCCACCTAATTCATTAAACTGGAAATTCATCCAGTTTTCAGCTTTAGTCCATTTTGTTTACATTATAACTTAATGCAGTCTCAGCAGGCTAACTAGAATATGCTTCAACTTATTTGCTATGCTACAACATGTCTTTTGAAATGTTGACAATTCTGCATGACTGACAGAAAAATATAAAAGTTTTCTTTTACATGGCTTAGGATACATCAAGCACTGTCTGCCGCCACATTAAAATTACTTCAATGCAGCTTTGGTTGGAAATAGAAAAACGTATTTCTGAATACTAAGGTGTCATTGTGACGCCCATTGTTGGCTGGAGAATATTGTGTCTGGCATATTAGTTCCATTGGCTCTAGATTGATGTATAGATTCCATTGCTCCTAGATTGGTGTGTAAGTTCCATTGCTCATATAGGGCTTATTCGCAAACACCGCCGCGGCCATATTGTTGATATGACATTCCAGTTCTATAGGCTATATTCTATGTGACAATCGCCTGTAGCGCGTAGATTTGAGCTGAGCAGAGCACAGTAGCCTAACGGCTTCATCTCGTCAATATAAGTAAATAAACGTATGGACCCATATCTAATAGCATTAAGTAAAGATCCGTCATTATTGTCAACTGTAAATTACCCCGATATTTATTTTTAGCCTAACTGTCTTGTTCATACATCGGCACACGTCGCAGCTGAAGGGGACAAGCGTTCAAGTCGCCTGAGTCAAGGTCGGCGAACTTATATTTGTTCCACCAACGACATCGTCTAACATTGCCATGATCGCAGAGAATAAAGTTGCATCTCATTGGACTGCAATTGTATCTTGCGTTTGCCTGTTGCTCACAACCTGCAGCCAAGGACTTTGCTAAAGTAGTTTAAAGTGGGTTAGCCAGTGATCGTTTTTGTCTGATAACTTCTACAGGAGGATCTATGATGCAACTACATGTCTGGCAGAAAGGGCTAACATATTCTCTGTAACATTTCCAAAATCCAAGTGAACAAAACACTATACAAATCAGAAGTATCTACTGATATCTTTCTCCGCTGAGTTTGTTCCTACTATTTGCCACTTGCCGTGCCACTAAGACAAGCTGAAAAGGGCGCATCATGAATAAATATATTAGCCTTTAGGCTACTGTTAACGTTGGCTAACATTGCCTACCTAGCAATGCTATGCAAATGCAATTATGTCCAAAGGTAATCTATGGTAGGCGACTACATCAGGCTACTGCTGATGTCTCCGCATTGCATAGGGGCAGCTGTCTGCGCTGTCTAAAACGTATTTAACTTAAGCCCACAGAGGACAATATAATATAGTATTAATAATACAAATATAATAATGGCGATGTGAGGAGTTGGCTGTAAGTTTAGCCTAGGCTATTTATCATATGTAGCCACAAGTCTCTCCTGCGCTGACTACTTCTCAGTCTCATTCTCTTCTCGTTTTCTGACCATGTCAACATTGAGCAACGAAAATAAGGGAGATTTTCCGGGTTACTCACCCAAAATACAGGGGAATTTCAACATTCGTCTTTCTGTTGCTATCCCTCTGCTGAGAGCAAGAAGTCGTAGGACTACAAAACTGCTGCACTAATTAAACGAGGTGTGAAGCTAAGCTAGGTCTAATGAGATTGTCATCAAATCGTGCTCTCTCCCACACTGTTCGGATCACTCTCAAGCAAAACGATGCTTTAAAAACATATTTTCGCTGCAAGGGCAGGGGGTACAGGACAACAGTAAAGAGACGGCCAAGTCCGATGGGGCTAATGTTATGAAAGTAATAAAATATGGGATATTTTACGGGAAAATATTAAAACAGGAAGACACCTGGAAAAAAGTTGACAGGTAGGCTATGTTTCTGACAGTGGGTGAATCTAGGGCTATTTGCTGTTAGAACGGCCTGTATTGCTGTTGTTATAACGGCCTGCACTGTAGCCTAGGCCTATTGCACAACATAGGCCTACCATCACGTTAAATTTTGTACAAATAAATAAATAGCCTACAGCGATCATACCGGTGCTGTCGCGCTTGTCAATTGACAGCTGCATTAAATAGACCCACCTATGCATTTTCTATATCAACAAAATGGCCGCTGCGAACGTTATTACCTGATTATTACGTAGATCGAATAAGCCTAATACCGGTAACTTTAACTATGAGGGACGGAACCATACTACTGTAGAATGTTGTATGCTCTAAGTTCTGATATGCAACACAATAACAAATGGGGACAATCTTGTATGTTAATGTCTGAAATCAAATAACATGGATGACATCTGATGGCATATTATGCAGTGACTCCCACAGAATTAAATTATATTTGTGGTGGTAGGTTTACAGAATTAACTTGAATGCAAATTAGCGCAGCATGGTTATGATGCTAACCAGATTTAAGCACAATTTATTACAACCTGGGAAATCATTGTGTGGTGGTCAATGTTGATATTGTGGTGGCCCGCCACAAATAAGTCAATGTATGGGAAACACTGTTATGTCATTGTAGTATTTAACAAAGCATGGAGTTTGTTCACCTGAAACAAATAAGCCCTAGCTTGATGATGATGTCTGCTAATGTTATTACTTCCAGTGGTGGTGTAAAAGAGAACAGTGGAGAGATATCAGGCCTGTGTGTTGTTTTGCCAATGAGGTCAGAAATGTATTACTATTATTCGAAGAAACCAATGAGGTAACACATGCTAAGAGTTGGTTGACTAAGGACTAAGGTGTGGCCATGTAATGCACATTCAGAGTAATCATTTGCTATATTCCAATGCTGCCTACTTTGAAATGTATTTTCCTTCACAATTAGTCCTAGTTGTCCATCAATATAGCCAGCATATTAAAGGATAGAAAACATGTCTTCCAGGCTCTGAAAAGGACAATGTAGAACGACTAGCCTGTTTTCAGTGTGTGTGTGTGTGTGTGTGTGTGTGTGTGTGTGAATGCGAGTGTGTGTGTGTGTGTTTGTTGGTTATGACAAAAACAATGTCATCCCAATATCAAGCCACAGAGTTGCTGAAAAGAGCAAAACAAAATATATGTGTCCCTGCCAATATTTAACCAATACCCAATAGCCTGTCACTCACTGCTGTCCAAAATAATCACTTGCTGCTGTAGCCACCAGCCCATTGCGTACATTTAGGATCTGTTAATGTTGATTGCATCTAGGGGCATCTAATGTTGTAACACCATACCAACACTAATACTTCTATACAGTCTGCAAACTAAATGTACATACTGAATATATCATCAATTCATCGCGTATTTCATAATCATATTATAACATTACATTTGAGAAATCAAAGACGTTATGTTGTGTGAGATCAGTCTAATGCACATTTCTCATGATCAATCCATAATAATAATAATACATTTTTATTTAAAAGCGCCTTTCAAGTTACCCAAGGACACTGTACAATTAAAAGGTCAAGGATGTTAAACAGTATACAGACAGACATTACAAACACAGGGGACATTGTACAATTAAAAGGTTAAGACGTTACACACTAAATACAGACAGAGGCACAGACACAGGTGACACTGCACACCAGAGAACAAGAACACACAGACACATGGAAAAGTGTTCAAAACACATTAAGAAAAAAGAAAATAACAAACATGATAAAACAATTATGAAGCTGTGGAATGGGTCAGAGGCGGAGGGGAAAGCTATTCTAAATAGATGTGTTTTAAGCATGGTTTTTTAAGGTGTAGTTGTTTGTCTGTAAACTGTAGTCTGTAAAAGTTACAACCCTGTA
Organism: Alosa pseudoharengus; assembly: GCF_046254945.1. Classification (NCBI taxonomy): domain Eukaryota; kingdom Metazoa; phylum Chordata; class Actinopteri; order Clupeiformes; family Clupeidae; genus Alosa; species Alosa pseudoharengus. The sequence continues at coordinate 17,483,394 of NW_027468881.1, forward strand.
GTGGGCACAAATATGTGCTGCGGGTTTAAGGCTCAAGTGAACGTGCAGGAGGAAGCAAAAGGGGAGAGTTGGTACAAGCAGCGTAGACTTGTTTTATACGCAGCGCTAGTGGTAGGGCATTACAGAGATTAGGGCCTGCCACGCTGAAAGCCCTGTCACCCATAGAGCAAAGCCTGGAGGGGGAGATGGATAGGAGATGTGCATCTGTGGAACGTAGAGTGCGGTCGGGGCCAGATCCTGGAGAGATTTGTGTGCAAAGAGAATGATTTTGTATTATGCAGTATTGAACTGGGAGCCCGTGTAGTTGCTGGAGGATGGGGGTGATGCGATCCTAAGCGATCCGGAGTTTAGAAATGTGTTTCAAGTGGAAGAAAGCTGTTTTGGTGATGTGTTTCATGTGTGAATCAAATGAGAGGGTAGAATCGACTATGACGGCAAGGTTTCTTAACTCAGCAGAGGTGGTGGTGGAGGAACCAGGAATGGCTAGCTGTGCTGTGGATGTGCTAAAGTGCTGCGAGTGCGCAGCAAATGAACTTCAGAAACAACACATTTCAACTCACGATATTCAGACCGGCCCATCCTCCCGAAGCTCCCAATTAGCCACTCCGGGCCTGTAGCCTACTAGCATAATTACGTGTTGCACAATGCGTGCACACAGTCGCAGTTCTATCTACCGTTTTCTAAATCCAAAATGTTCGCACACACCAGACTTATGCGACGCTGGTGCATCCTCCAACTCCGGGCTGCCTACATTATCGCATCCACTTGCCATTTCTGCACGTGACGCGTAGCACCCCACACCTTTCAGGCAAAAGGGGGAAAACTGTCTGGGGTCACATATGGTCATGAGGCTACATTATGCATGCCATGAACCGTCAAAATCGTGGGATGCACACATGCTCCGAACCGAGACAAGCGAACCGAACGGTTCGGATTTTTTTAATGAACCGTGCCACCCCTAGTGGAAATGTATACCGTGTTGACGTAGTATATGGTGAAGCGGGAGGATGTAGATTATAAAGGGCAGAGGACCTAGGACAGAGCCCTGGGGGACACCGTGGGGGGGAGGTGAATTGAGAGACCTAAAGTTGCCAATGGAGACAAACTCTTGTTGTGAGGTATGATTTAAACCAGGAAAGTGCTGTACCGGTGATGCCAAGTAATGTCTCTAGTCATGATAGGAGGTGGCTATGACAGACAGTGTCGAATGCAGCTGTGAGGTCGATGAGGATGGGGATGCTGATATGGCCTTAGTCAGCAGCTAGGAGTAGGTCATTTATTACTTTAACCAGGGCAGTCTCAGTACTATCTTTTGCCCTTAACCAGACTGAAACTCCTCCCATAGGTCATGATGGTTTAGGTGTTTCTGGAGCTGACTGGCTACATGAGACTTGACAGACATGTTCAGAAAGGACATGGTTGAAAGTGTAAGAACAAAACTGATAAAACAGGTTGTTCTTTAAAGGGACTTCCAGGCAATTCTTTGTCAATACCACTCCCTCCAAAAACAAAACAAAACATGTATGTCAGAAGAAATAAAAACACAGTAACTAGATATCAAACTCCTGTGCTTGGAATTCATTCTTTGCCTTTTGTCTGTGAGGTTCACAGACACACAAACTGGCGTATCAGTCATCATCTCTGTTATGCCTACTTCAGTCAGTTAATGTGGAGATGACAGACAAGAAATGAATCACACCAACAAAAGCACACACACACACACACACACACACACACACACACAATTGTGAGGCAATGTGGTGCTATTTTGAGCCTTGTTAGTGGTATAGAAATAGCGATTACTTTTTACTGTACGTCTGCCCCGAAGGCTAGCGTTAAACGCTAATTAGCGGTTTGCAATAAAACTGGTCACATTCGACTAGCATGAAAACAAATCCCAGCGAACGGTCGAACTCAGTACACATGTGTTATTAACCCCTAGGTTCATTTTGCGCCGGAATTGTCCTTTAACTATATGCAATATTTTATTGTAAATTACTATCCTGTCAATGCTAAGGTGTCATCATAAAGATGCATTTAAAAAAGACTGTGAACTCTGTCAATCGGCAAGGCATCTGTTAGTAGCCTCCTACTTTATTTAGGCAGCATGCCATAGGCCTACTAATCAGCACAGAACTGTCGCTCATCGGCCAATCACAGTAGTCACTGCAAACAAACTTGTGCTTGAGAATTTATGGGTGCAGACCAAAACTCTATTTGTGTGCAGCCAGAGAATGTCTAATAAGGGGAGAACCGCCACTCTCGGGAAACTTCCGGTTTCTGAACTGGTTGCAGTTCCTTTTCTGGTTCCACATGAGGGCGCTCACGAATAAGTGCAGAATGAATGGAGGTCTATGGAGCTGTACCCCTCAAATCCACTTTTCTCAAGATATAATTTTTTGCCCAGAAATTTGAATGTTGCATGCGAAAGAGGGGGCAGAGAAAATACACACCGATGAGTATTATATTTTTTGAGTCACTTATTTGTTCTAAAAAGCCTTTCAAATGCATCAATGACGTCATTCATTAGCAGAAAGCTAGTGTGTTGTGGGCAACAATGACCCAACCTGTAAGAAATCGAAAGGACGTAAGTACTCGTTCATTCAACTTTTGACCTATAATCCATATTGATCTTGCAGAAACCACAATCCAATCTTCGATTTTTCCACGACAACCAGGTGAAAGAGACACATTTAGCCGTCTAGCTCCATAGACCCCCATTGTTTTTGCACTTATTCGTGATCGCCCCTAGCGGAACTGCAGCAGATTGCAGGTACAATGGAGTTAATAGGGAGTGATCCGGCTCTCCGTAAACGGGCTCGGGCTGAGAGGGTAGAATCGACTATGACGGCAAGGTTTCTTAACTCAGCAGAGGTGGTGATGGAGGAACCAGGAATGGCTAGCTGTGGATGTGAGTTTTTTCAGTAGGCCTATATGAGGGGTGGAAATGAGAATGGCTACTCTTGTCTTTAGTTTTAGGTTAGGTTTAGCTTGAGTTTTAGAAAGTTCTGTGTCATCCAGCTATTGATGGTGGTTAGGCAGTCAACCAGGTTGGAGGATGGTATTGTGTCAGAGGGCTTGGTGTGGATATAAATTTGTGTGTCATCAGCATAGCAGTGGAAATGTATGCCGCGTTGATGTAGTATATAGTGAAGCAGGAGGATGTAGATTATAAAGAGCAGAGGACCTAGGACAGAGCCCTGGGGGACACCGTGGGGGGGAGGTGAATTGAGAGACCTAAAGTTGTCAATGGAGACAAACTGTTCTCTTGCTGTGAGGTATTATTTAAACCAGGAAAGTGCTGTACCAGTGATGCCAAGTAATGTCTCTAGTCATGATAGGAGGTGGCTATGACAGACAGTGTCGAATGCAGCTGTGAGGTCGAGGAGGATAGGGATGCAGATATGGCCTGTGTCGGCAGCTATAGGTCATTTATGACTTTAACCAGGGCAGTCTCAGTATTATATTTTGCCTTAAACCAGACTGAAACTCCTCCCATAGGTCATGATGGTTTAGGTGTTTCTGGAGCTGACTGGCTACATGAGACTTGACAGACATGTTTAGAAAGGACATGGTTGAACGTCTAAGAACAAAACTGATAAAAACAGGTTGTTCTTTAAAGGGACTTCTTTCTTTACCCCCCCCCCCCCCTCCAAAAAAAACCCCATGTATTTCAGAAGAAATAAAAACACAGTAACAATGTTTACTGACTGATTCCGGACTTCAACGCAAATGGATAACATTACGACTGTCATCTGTTTAGCTCGCCTTTAGCCCGCCTACATCAGATACACTGATGTGATTGGCTCCCCGCGTTACAAGTGGCCAAAGTAACGTGCATCATTACTCATTGCCAGAGCGTCTCGCAGAGACAATTCAAATTGTGCTCTTGCAAGAACTCTGGATTTTCCAGGGTAGGCTACGTGAGCAATGCAACAGTTGTAAATTTAGAACACCAGAGAGGCGAAAGGGCCGATAGCAGCTAGGACCAATGATCGCACAATTCCGACTGAAAACATTTTCGCATAGGATGCTCTTGTGTTTCCTCGCATATCAGCCCTTCCACCTCTCTCCTCGTTCTCACCTCTGGTTGCAATTAGACAAATGAGACACCCTTGATGACGTTGAGTTTTGAACGATTTCCGGGGCACAAGCTCGAGGACCGAGGAGAGAGGCTGCGCCCGAGCCCGTTTACGGAGATCCGGATCACTCCCTATTAACTCCATTGTACCTGCAATCTGCTGCAGTTCCGCTAGGGGCGATCACGAATAAGTGCAAAAACAATGGGGGTCTATGGAGCTAGACGGCTAAATGTGTCTCTTTCACCTGGTTGTCGTGGAAAAATCGAAGATTGGATTGTGGTTTCTGCAAGATCAATATGGATTATAGGTCAAAAGTTGAATGAACGAGTACTTACGTCCTTTCGATTTCTTACAGGTTGGGTCATTGTTGCCCACAACACACTAGCTTTCTGCTAATGAATGACGTCATTGATGCATTTGAAAGGCTTTTTAGAACAAATAAGTGACTCAAAAAATATAATACTCATCGGTGTGTATTTTCTCTGCCCCCTCTTTCGCATGCAACATTCAAATTTCTGGGCAAAAAATTATATCTTGAGAAAAGTGGATTTGAGGGGTACAGCTCCATAGACCTCCATTCATTCTGCACTTATTCGTGAGCGCCCTCATGTGGAACCAGAAAAGGAACTGCAACCAGTTCAGAAACCGGAAGTTTCCCGAGAGTGGCGGTTCTCCCCTTATTAGACATTCTCTGGCTGCACACAAATAGAGTTTTGGTCTGCACCCATAAATTCTCAAGCACAAGTTTGTTTGCAGTGACTACTGTGATTGGCCGATGAGCGACAGTTCTGTGCTGATTAGTAGGCCTATGGCATGCTGCCTAAATAAAGTAGGAGGCTACTAACAGATGCCTTGCCGATTGACAGAGTTCACAGTCTTTTTTAAATGCATCTTTATGATGACACCTTAGCATTGACAGGATAGTAATTTACAATAAAATATTGCATATAGTTAAAGGACAATTCCGGCGCAAAATGAACCTAGGGGTTAATAACACATGTGTACTGAGTTCGACCGTTCGCTGGGATTTGTTTTCATGCTAGTCGAATGTGACCAGTTTTATTGCAAACCGCTAATTAGCGTTTAACGCTAGCCTTCGGGGCAGACGTACAGTAAAAAGTAATCGCTATTTCTATACCACTAACAAGGCTCAAAATAGCACCACATTGCCTCACAATTGTGTGTGTGTGTGTGTGTGTGTGTGTGTGTGTGTGCTTTTGTTGGTGTGATTCATTTCTTGTCTGTCATCTCCACATTAACTGACTGAAGTAGGCATAACAGAGATGATGACTGATACGCCAGTTTGTGTGTCTGTGAACCTCACAGACAAAAGGCAAAGAATGAATTCCAAGCACAGGAGTTTGATATCTAGTTACTGTGTTTTTATTTCTTCTGACATACATGTTTTGTTTTGTTTTTGGAGGGAGTGGTATTGACAAAGAATTGCCTGGAAGTCCCTTTAAAGAACAACCTGTTTTATCAGTTTTGTTCTTACACTTTCAACCATGTCCTTTCTGAACATGTCTGTCAAGTCTCATGTAGCCAGTCAGCTCCAGAAACACCTAAACCATCATGACCTATGGGAGGAGTTTCAGTCTGGTTAAGGGCAAAAGATAGTACTGAGACTGCCCTGGTTAAAGTAATAAATGACCTACTCCTAGCTGCTGACTAAGGCCATATCAGCATCCCCATCCTCATCGACCTCACAGCTGCATTCGACACTGTCTGTCATAGCCACCTCCTATCATGACTAGAGACATTACTTGGCATCACCGGTACAGCACTTTCCTGGTTTAAATCATACCTCACAACAAGAGTTTGTCTCCATTGGCAACTTTAGGTCTCTCAATTCACCTCCCCCCCACGGTGTCCCCCAGGGCTCTGTCCTAGGTCCTCTGCCCTTTATAATCTACATCCTCCCGCTTCACCATATACTACGTCAACACGGTATACATTTCCACTAGGGGTGGCACGGTTCATTAAAAAAATCCGAACCGTTCGGTTCGCTTGTCTCGGTTCGGAGCATGTGTGCATCCCACGATTTTGACGGTTCATGGCATGCATAATGTAGCCTCATGACCATATGTGACCCCAGACAGTTTTCCCCCTTTTGCCTGAAAGGTGTGGGGTGCTACGCGTCACGTGCAGAAATGGCAAGTGGATGCGATAATGTAGGCAGCCCGGAGTTGGAGGATGCACCAGCATCGCATAAGTCTGGTGTGTGCGAACATTTTGGATTTAGAAAACGGTAGATAGAACTGCGACTGTGTGCACGCATTGTGCAACACGTAATTATGCTAGTAGGCTACAGGCCCGGAGTGGCTAATTGGGAGCTTCGGGAGGATGGGCCGGTCTGAATATCGTGAGTTGAAATGTGTTGTTTCTGAAGTTCATTTGCTGCGCACTCGCAGCACTTTAGCACATCCACAGCACAGCTAGCCATTCCTGGTTCCTCCACCACCACCTCTGCTGAGTTAAGAAACCTTGCCGTCATAGTCGATTCTACCCTCTCATTTGATTCACACATGAAACACATCACCAAAACAGCTTTCTTCCACTTGAAACACATTTCTAAACTCCGGATCGCTTAGGATCGCATCACCCCCATCCTCCAGCAACTACACGGGCTCCCAGTTCAATACTGCATAATACAAAATCATTCTCTTTGCACACAAATCTCTCCAGGATCTGGCCCCGACCGCACTCTACGTTCCACAGATGCACATCTCCTATCCATCTCCCCCTCCAGGCTTTGCTCTATGGGTGACAGGGCTTTCAGCGTGGCAGGCCCTAATCTCTGTAATGCCCTACCACTAGCGCTGCGTATAAAACAAGTCTACGCTGCTTGTACCAACTCTCCCCTTTTGCTTCCTCCTGCACGTTCACTTGAGCCTTAAATCCGCAGCACATATTTGTGCCCACTACAGGGTTGTAACTTTTACAGACAGGCTTACAGTTACCATTGAAGCTCTAGTCAACTCCGGTCTGAGGCTGTCGAACTTAGCAACAGTAACTAAGGGGGGCGGGACTTCGTAAAAAGGTCAATTGGATGACTATTAGGGGTGGCACGGTTCACAAAACCCATGGTTCGGTTCGTACCACGGTTTTAAGGTTACGATTTTCGGTTCTGTACGGTTCTTGTTGTTTTTTTCCGTTTAATCTTTAACACTTCAGAAATACAATACCACTTCAGCATATGATGTAGGCCTATAGCTTAACGATCCACAATTTAGGCTACAATATTAGTATAGTTATATCATGTAATCATGCACAAACTGAAAGAATTGACTTGACTTTAAGCACATCATTAACACCATCTCTGAGGAAAGGTGAGATTTTGATACAGCAAGAGTGAAGACATTGATTTCAAATTGCTTTTCATTTATTTGGCAAACAAGTAGAATGTGTTATTATTGCCATCTACAGGAACTTCTGTGCCTTTGTAGCATAAGATTGACTGAAATATATTACGGAATATTTTATTTCTACACATAGCTTAGCCTACCCGAGCTAAGCAAAATAGCTTCTAGGCTACCACATAACATTGACAAGCCTTGTAAATGCGCACTTTCTCTCCTGTCTCTGCCGAATTTGAACGCTCCTCTAGATTCTCTCAACAGGGCTATTTGTTCACTGAAACTGAACGTTAGATCTTCCATGTGAGGACGACCCAACACACATTGTAATATTTTATTTTTGAGGGCTTTTGAGATCTAGGGTTATTACCTTTCAGTAAAATTAGTTATTATTAGCTTACTACACGTCTCCCCTGCACATATGAGAGTTCGTCAGAGGCGTGCCACTGGATGAGGGGCAGCTCATAGACCTCTCCGGAATAAGTCCCGCCTCCGAAACATCCGTGTCCACCCAACTTCAGGTCGTCAAATGTCTATGGGAAATAACATGGCGTTTCGAAATATCGTACCTGTCAAACTCTGTAGGTGGCAAAGTAGAAAAAGCTGGTGGGCCGATTGGCCTACATACTTCTGCCATCTAGTTTCCACTGGACTTTTTGATTGACGGTGCCGTTAAAGTAGTAAACGATTATTAATGCTAACCGGGAGCTAGTTCCGATGTACGCGGGAGGAGGAGGGCGTTAGATCTCGATCACAACCAGTCACAACCTAACGTGATGGTCATTTTCATGTGTGATTCACGCGTGATTTCAGTGGTCTATAAAAGTTAATCGTTTACAAGGTTCAGCCTCTTTTCAACATGACTTAAAGGTAAACTATGCAGTATTGGCAATTTCCTTACTGTTCTCGGTTTTTGCTTATTTTTCGCTGGCTCTGTCATGACGAATGTCTGAGAAACAACATCGCTACCTTTTTCTAGCTGGTGCTGGCGTGTATGTGTATGATGATTAAAAAGATGACTGGTAGATATGTACCCCCTCATATTCCTGTCCTAACTGATAGGGATAGGTATTATATTACAGATGTAGATAAAGCTAATATATTGGCTAAAACTTTTGCAGATGTTCATAAAGGTCACCACCTGGAAGACTGCTTCAAAAAAAGTCCAAGAGGAAATCTTGAGTATGAATGAGGACCTCCTAACTAAGAGGGAATCAAACAAGTCTAGTATAGATCTTGATTTTAGTATGACTGAGCTAAAAATGGCCCTAAAGAATACAGGCTACTCTGCTCCTGGCAGTGATGGCCTTTGCTATGCTATGTTTAGACAACTCCCTGATGATGTTTTAGAAATTATCCTTAAACTTTTTAACAAAGTATGAGAGGAGGGCACAATACCAGCAGCATGGAAAAGATCAACAATTCTCAAACAATTTCACAAACCTGGTAAAGATAAATGTGATCCATGTAACTATAGACCAATCGCCCTCACTTCTCACCTGGGGAAACTTATGGAAAAAATCGTTGTGGCTAGACTAAACTACTATCTGGAATATAATAATCTACTCCATAGCTATAAAACTGGATTTAGAGAACAAAGATCAACTACTGATGCACTGGTTAAATTAACCAATGAAATTGAGAAAACGCTCACTATGAAGGAAGTAATGGTGGCAATCTTCCTAGATATCGAAAAAGCATATGACACAATGTGGAGAGAAGGACTCTTGATCAAACTAAATAAAATGGGCATTGAAGGGAAGATGTACAACTATATCTTAAATTTCCTATCGCAGCGCACACTGAGGGTTAGGGTTGGTGAGGTCCTTTCAAATTAATTCTCTGTGGAAGGGGGAATTCCACAGGGTAGTGTGATTAGCCCAATTTTGTTTAATATTATGATTAATTATATTTTTGAGAAACTGAACAAAATGAATAATGGTTTACTGTATGCTGATGATGCTGTCATCTGGAGGAGGGGAAAAATATCCCGTACATTACTAAAACAATACAGAAGGAACTGCATATTCTAGAACAGTGGGGAATGGAGTGTTTTTTTTTTAGTTTTCTGTGCAAAAATCACAAGTGACATACTTCACAAGGAATAAGGTGTCAGAAACCTATGAAATTTTGCTTTATGACCAACCACTCAAAAGAGGAGATGGCTTCAAGTATCTGGGTCTTTGGTTGGACAATAAACTCACTTGGAAACGACATATTGAGTATGTAGAAACAAAATGCAAAAAGGTTCTGAACCTAATGCGTATGGTCTCTGTTGGGGTGCATAGACAATCTTTACTCAATATTTATAAAGCTTTGATAAGGTCAAATATTGATTATGGCTGCATAGTCTATGGATCTGCCTGTAAAACGTCCCTTATGAAACTTGAGAGAGTACACTCAAGGGCCCTGAGAATAGCCCTGGGTGCCATTAAGACAACTCCCATCAGTGCCCTGCAAGTGGAGGCAGAGGAAACTCCTATTCAGCGGCGTTTTGAAAAATTGGCACTGACCTACTGGGTCAGACTACAGTGTTGCACTGACAGCCCAGCCATGTCAGTGCTCAAAGATTGTTGGGAATATTATAAAGAAGGAAAGGGATTTGGGTGGTCCATTGAAGAGGCTGCAAGCGTGTTTGGTTTAAAAAGCCTTAAGTTTAACTCTGCATTGGCTATGAGTAATGTACCCCCATGGATCCTTCCTGCCCCAGATGTTAACACAGAGCTACTGAAAGTGAAGGAAGACCACCCTAATGATATTGGATTTGCAATACATTGTAAAACTTACTTGAATTCTGCATTTTATGGGTACCTACAGATATTTACAGATGGCTCAAAAAACCCTCAAACTGGCCAGTGCAGTATTGGAATCTATATACCTGAAATCCAAAGGACGGATACCGACTGAATAACTTCTTATCCATATATTCAGTAGAACTAACTGCTATAATTACTGCATTGAGATGGATTGAAGAAGTCAAGCCTTTTAAATCAGTCATCTGCACAGATTCACTCTCAGTATTGCAAAGCTTTATCTCTGGAAATGCAGTAAGAGATGACTTGGTTATTGAAACAAGGCAGCTTTTGGCTCAACTCAGTAATCTGGGGCTCATTGTCCAATTTTGCTGGGTGCCAGCTCATAAGGGCCTCAAGGGTAACGAAACCGCAGATAAAGCTGCCAAGGACACATTAGGCCACCAATGTATCTCAATCCATGTTCCACTAGGAAAAGGGGAAGCTAAATCTTATATTAAGACAGAAATCATGAATAGGTGGCAGGATGAATGGGAGTCAGATCCAAAGGGCAGGAAATACTTTAATGTGCAACAGCAGGTTTGGGGGGAGAAGAATTACATCAGTGGGGCTTGGAAGAAGTGAGGAAGTAGTATACACAAGGCTGAGATTAGGGCACGCTGGCATCAATGCCACATTACATGTGTTGGGCAAAACTGATGGGCTTTGCACTGAATGCCAAGTCAAAGAAGATGTAGAGCACATCCTTTTTCACTGCAGGAAATACACTGACCACAGGTCACACTGGAGAGAACAGGGAGGAGATGATGATATCCAAAACATATTGAAGGAAGAGGGAATGCAGGGCAATAGAATTAAAGGTCTTATGAGGTACTTAAATAATGCAGAATTGATGAGCAGAATAAAGGCTGATTCACATTTATTTATTTATTTATTTATTTATTTATTCATTCATTCACATCACATCACATCACATCACACACTCCTGTGCAGTAGGTGGCGATATACAATCCTATATTGTGAACCGCCATTAGCCAAAAGAAGAAGAAGAAGTGGGCCACTAATTGTTGTGCTACTGGCAATGTCTTTCTCCAAGAAAACCAAGTTGGGTTACAAAAAACAAAGGCAAGAACAGGAAAAAGAAAGCGATCAAAATGAGGGAAAACAAGTGCTAATAAACGTCTTTCTAAAGGTGAGCACAAACGTTAAAACACGAATCCCATGGTGTTAAACTGCTTGAATATCTCCGCAATCGTTAGTGTTAAAAACGAACCGAGACACATTGAAAGAGCGGAAAATACACTTTCCTGGGTTACACATGTAATCTGAGGTAGCCTACCCTATCTCGTGATCAGCGTGATCCGCCTCCATCGACTTGCCGCCAGCTTGATTCATGTCCTATGGGGGTGTTAATACCAAATACCACAATAGCCCTGATTTCCTGATGCAACAAGATGTTTTAAGCACTCCTGTGTAATTTTTTTGAAATTTTCTTCCAAAAACCCCCCCCCATCCCCAAAATTACTTTTTTAACCCTGAAAATGCGTGTTTTTTGCCATATTTCACAACTTTTCCACTTTTGGCCTATTACAACCGACAAATATTATCATGTTGGACCATTTAATGATCTCACATGTGTCATGTTATATCGTAAGAGTACTTTGCACAATGAAAAGTCTAATTTCAAGGTCATATTGTAGGTGAAAGGTCACCGAAATGCCTTTTTCCCAAAAAAAATCAATAACATTCCCACACTTTATCAAATCATGATTCTCGTCGAAATGTGTCACTGTACTGGCAGAAAAAGTTAAGTGTCATACAACTGAAGATATTTTGTTTCTAAAAAACAGTCTCATGTGATGTGGCTTTTATTCAGTGACAAAACCCACATTCACCATAATTGAAGTTTGGCATGTCCAGTACTGACGAACAAATTAACAATGGCGATTTGTACTCATGGAACATGGTCAAAATCCAAGAAGGAACTTGAAGATGTGGCCTATATGGAAGAATCTGACCTCCCTCATGGTGTCTTGCCCCGTAAGAAGGATATCATTGAATGCATGATGTATCTTCTTCACCCTGCAAGGGCCGGTAAAGTCCTGTGAACCAGGTCTATGGCGGCAAAGATTCTCGCCTCTGTTTTAAAAGACCACTGGTTGTTCTGCAACATATACACCATTGGGGAGCAATACATTGCCAGCAGAATTGAAGCCCTTTACGGCTCCTACACACAGTTGCGTGTGTTGCAGTGCTGGAGACGCATCCCATTCACTTTACATGGGCTTACGTCATCCGTTGCCGAACTGAATTGTGGGTCCGTTGCGTCGCGTTTCTCCCATCGCTCGCGTTGAGAAGTTCAGCTGTTGCTGCACCGACAGACGGCACCGGCCAATCAAGCCAATCGACGGACGGCACCAACCAATCAAATAAGGGTTTACTTCAAGTAATTTGCATAGCTACCGTCGGGAACACCCACTTGATGGAACGCAACTGTGTGTAGAAGCCGTTATACCCACTTCCTCGCCAATATGAATTGGCCACAGTCCAAACAAAGTGAGAAATGGAAAACTGACATGAAGGAGTACAATGGGGATATGGAAAATCTGTTGACATTTTTTGTGAGAACAAATCGGCACAAGTGTCCCAAGAAAACCTTTTTGGGGTCAAGATGGGGGATGAGAAATGGCAGTTCTTGCATTCCATGCGTAATGGTCGCAAAGGTTACTGTGAGGAGCAGGTTGATAGAAAGTGGAAGTGAACAATGGAACGAAAGAATGCGAGGGAAAAGGCCCTGCAGGCCATGCAGAACAAGGAAGAGGAACGGAAGAGGGCTGATACAGCATTGGTTGGGTCAACATACGAAGAAGCTATGGGGGAGGCAACCATAGAGACCACCACTGAATCTACTGATAGTATCTCAGAGCAGGTAAATACAGCAGATGATACCAGAGACTTTCTAATGAGGAGACACAGCACTCAAAAAATCCTCCGTAGAAATGCATGGGGCTAGTCTACACATATCCCACCCCTTCCTCGGCAAAACGTCGACATGTGAATACATTGAGCCAATCATGTGGTGTGATGTGAATACATTGAGCCAATCATATGGTGTGTTGTGAAGACATCGTGCCAATCATGTGTTGTGAACTCGCCGCTGGAGCAAGGTTGGTGTCGTGAAGCCTTGCGCACTCGCATTTCTGCCGAATAGGATGCCCAATGAGTGCCCAAAAAGCGTTGCAATATGGCCGCCGATTGGAGGGACTTGCCTAAAAGGACTTTGATGATACATACAACCCTGCAACTGAGCAACTCCAGTCCAAAAGGAGAAAAGTACACGTTGCCACGGACGCTGACAGCAATGACAGTGATAGAGAAGTTATCAGCATTTGCGTAAATCTGCTCGTAAAACATCTCCACTGCTCAAGCTGAAGTGAACCATGCAGAACATTATGACTGAGGTCAACTTTGTTTTACATTGTGCATTGTAATGATCGATCATTTTGGGTGACCTTTGACCTTTAATATGACCTTGAAATAGGATATTTTATAATGCAAACTATTCTCATGGCATGACATACCACATGAAAGACCATCAAAGGGCCCATAATGAACATTTCTCTACATAGAACTTAACAAAATGTTAGAATATTGTGTGTTTTTTTGCAAAAAAAATAGGCATTTTGAGCCATTTTTGTGACCTTTGACCTAAAATATGACCTTGACACTATACCCTTTGTAGTGCAAAGTGCTCTTACGGCATTGCATGCCACATGAAATACCTTTAAAGGACCCAGCATGAACATAAATCCACTATGTACTTTGAAAGTTGGCAAAAAACACATTTTCAGGGTTGAAAAAGTAATTTTCAGGGTAGGGGGGGGGTTTCGGGCTTGATTTGAAAAATGTTCACATCAATGTATTCCCAAGACATGGGAGCATTACAAAATCTGGGCTAAAGTTGAATCTGAACATTTTCATGAAATAACAACCCCCCCTAGGCTACATGCTGATCATTGTCACTGTAGTTCCGGGCTCGATTTTTTTCCCCTTCCTTTTAGTCGGGACCATCCTCTGGCAACAATGTTTTGATGATTGATTTGACCTCTATGGACCCTTTAAAAAAGATTTAGCCCCCATGTCCCTCCCAAAATCCCGGCATTTTTTGCTAAAGAGCCAAATTCAAAATGGCGCCCGGCGCCATCTCTAAAAAATAACTTTTGATCTGGATGACCTAGAATCATGTATGAAGGCACTTTTTCATACAAGTCAACCATGAGGATTCCAAATCTGACACCATTTTGATGTTACAACTTTGTTTTGACCGCGAAATTCAAGATGGCTGCCATCTAGTACAGTGGTTCTCAACCTTTTTAGGCCGTGACCCCCCAAAACAATCATATTTGGACTGGGGACCCCCCAATTTGTGTGACTCCGTTCCACATATACAGATATTGAGAAAATAGCTGATCTACAAGCCCACAATGCCTCGTTTTTGCGACCTAAGTCCAAGTCCCCATCTTTTTTACATTTCTATCCCTTCATTCTCTTTAATTCAAGTTCACAGCACGAAGCTGATATGAAGAGCATTTATGCTTTATCAAGAATCAAAAAGATTAGCGTGGCACCGCTCTAGATGTGTCATTAAATTAATTGTGCTAGTCAGGAAGTTGCTTTACCTACTAGAAAAGACTGGATGTGAATATCTTGATGTATGGAATTAATAGAGACATGTAAACACATACCTAAGATAAGCAGACATGCAAAAAATGAATATCTATGCAGAATGTTTTCATTTACTTTGTGGCTGCTTTGCCAGGGATTATCATAGAAACACATATGATGGCTTGTTGTACTGAATCCAACAATACCAAATATGTAAATATAGCATGACAAATCAGGATGTTCTGTCACTCAATGTATGAGGTGTCCAAAATGAAAGAAAACGGAACACTGGCAAAATACAGTCTCAAGTCCAAATCACATTATCAGTGGTGATAAGATTGTAGGCCTATTGTTGACAAATTCATTGTTACTGCAAAGTAAGTTACATGAGGTAAAGTATATATACTTTTTTGATCCCGTGAGGGAAATTTGGTCTCTGCATTTAACCCAATCGGTGAATTTGTGAAACACAAACAGCACACAGTGAACACACAGTGAGGTGAAGCACACACTAATCGCAGCGCAGTGAGCTGCCTGCTACAACGGTGGCGCTCAGGGAGCAGTGAGGGGTTAGGTGCCTTGCTCAAGGGCACTTCAGTCGCGGCCCACTGGTCGGGGCTCGAACCGGCAACTCTCCGGTCACAAGTCCAGAGTGCTAACCAGTGGGCCACGGCTGCCCCAATATATTTACATTTAATAACGATACATTTCATGTCACAGTATTAAACAATAATTTTTTGTAGGCGAACTTCAGAGGTCTATAAACAGACACGCAAATTGCAGAGAATATGAGCTCATACCAAAGCCTAAAAATATCATATGAACGGACTCTTCCCACTTATTGACCCTGATAATGAGGTAGGCCTAATGTCTGATAGTTCTCGAGACATTAATGAATATTATAGCCTACAATGCGTGAACAAAACAGGCATGAACTTAGGTGGTAGGCCTAGTTCGTGATAATTCCAGCATATAAAGGTCCTTTTTTGTCTATCTAGTTTATTGAAACTTATTGGTAGTTTTGTATGGCCGTAAAAAAAGAATGCCATTACAGTAGTCGAAATGTAGTCAGGAGGTGATGAGGGCATGGATGAGTATTTCGACTGTGGTGAAGGAGGGCCTACTGGCAGTGCTGGTCCCTTAAAATCGTCCTAACTTTCCCCCCGCCTAGTGGCACCCCAAGGGGGGAGTGACGTTGGAGCCATCGATGTTGAGTGAGAAGGCCTGGCCAAGGTGAGGGAATTTGGACCAGTGATAAAGATTTCAGATTTATTGCAGCTGAGTTGGAGAAAGCTAGCTGATGGTCTCAACAGCTCTGTGGCTAAACTCCAGCTGGTCATTGACTACGTCTACGACATGAATGTATTCCGACTATTGACCTTATTCAAAATGTTCATCAACTGTCTTTGCCAAGTAAAAGTTCAGGTGTGGCCTATTCTTAATATTTTGCCTTTATCCTACAGTAGGCTACTGCCTTAATTGCCTTGAAACTTTAACCTAACTTACACTACACTTTATATTCAGTTGATGTCCAAAGACAATTTCTCTTCTGCCTTCAGATGACAAGATAATGGGTATTCACTGAATTGCCAGTATGCATGCCCCAGTTAAACAGCTGAGTTATTGCCTATATGCCTATGAAATGAAATAACTACCCAGCTTTAATCAGTTCCCTCCTCAAGCTCAGGTGGGTAGGATATTTAATTGCATTTTTAAAGTTATGTTGCATGTCTCTTAATGGGCATCCCCACAGACATGTGTTTGTATTGTGTGTGTGTGTGTGTGTGTGTGTGTGTGTGTGTATGTATGCTCACATAGTGTATGGCCCGATTACCTTAGATTGTCAGACAAGGTCACCATATTTCAGTCCTCCAAATAGTGACGAGTCCTCACTATGATCTGTTCAGACCAAGACCCATCTCCTGGAATTGACTTTCTTTAACATCGCCAGATATCATAGGTCACTTATGGTACTCTAAAATGTCATCAGTTTACATATTTTTTTATTTTTTGGCATTGTCTCCAAATAACAACACACAATACCTAAGACATTAAGCACTGGTGGGTCAGTCAAAGTGAGCTTGATTTTGTGTTGCTGATCATCTTCGAAATATGGTGACCTTGTCTGACTATCTGAAGCCTTAGACTGGGTTTTTGACGTTTGATATAGCTCAAATAAAGCTAACCCTGCTAATCGTTATTGTATCCTATAAAAGCTTGCTAAGTGGTTGGTGTTTGATGAGTCAATGCGAGTCCTAGCCAATAAGCTCTGATACCTACCTACACTAATTTCTTATGGGGATACTTTCTCCAGTAAGGAGACCTATCTATTTCAGCAATCCTATTTCAGAAATGTGGCTGCTGCTGCTCTTTGCTACACTGAATAACATAGCTTCCACTACAGGACAGGGCAGAACACTGGAGTTTTAATTTGTTATACCAAAAAACAGTGTATCATTTTCCTGAGATATCGAATTATGACTTTATCTTGGGAAAACAATGTGCTGTTATGAGGGTTCCGACGCAGTACGGAAAACCTGGAAAAGTATGGAATTTGATTTTAGTAATTTCCAGGTCTGGATAAGTATGGAAAAAAGAAACAAGGGTATGGAGAAATATTTGTGTTTCCAGACTATTGCATCTACAGTACTAACCACTTCTCTCAGGTCATAATGAACCATTCCTACTGTTGTGTAGCTTAACTGTCAGTCCACATCGTCAAGATGCAATTGAATGGGGATCCTCAGAAAGAAATTCTCCCACAAGGGGACCCTGGTACCAAAACCAAATCGAAAACCCCTGTTCTATGCAAGTGCCCTAGTTTGCGTAGCTCTACTATTTTCGGCTAAAACACTGGTAGACTTTTTTGATTTTGTAAAAGATACCAAGACATGGATACTGCATTATCTGATAAACTGTTATTGCAAACAAATAATATTGTTTATTGTGATCTCTGAGGCCTCTGCCAGCAGTGCACTATCTCCAACATATGTAGGCTATGCTGTATCTACAGAGAACTAAAAATGTGAGTAAACCTTCCAACACAGCACTTCCCCCAACGAAAAGTATCCAAGGGCTACCAAGTTAATAATAAACATTGACAATGCTAGTAGAACGCTCCATTGACAATGTCTAGAATATGATCAGAAAAATGTACTGTGGCCCCAGCCGTGACGCAACTGGCTGGGGCACCTGCACCGTACGCTGGCGACCTGGGTTCGATTCCCGCCCCGTGGTCCTTTCTGGATCCCACCCCGATTCTCTCTCCCACTCACTTCCTGTCACTCTCCACTATCCTGTCGCATTAAAGGCATAAAAGCCCAAAAAAATATACTGTACCGAGAAATTCCAGTATGGAAAAAGTATGAAATTTTGAAATGGAAAATGTGTAGGAAGTTGAGATCTTGGGAAAACAAAGTAAAATAACTATCACATCAGGGTCAAAAGGGAAAATTGGGTCAGAATAACATGTTAATTGATGACAGTCGTGTCCTACTGGTTAGAGCTTCGGTTTGGGACTGAAGGGTTGGCGGTTCGATCCCCGACCAGTGGGAGTGGCTGAGGTGCCCTTGAGCAAGGCACCTCACTGCTCCCCGAGCTCCACTGTAGCGAGGAAGCTCACTGCTCCGGGTAAGTGTGTGCTTCACCTCACTGTGTACTCTGTGTGTTCACTAATTCACGGATGGGATAAGTGCAGAGACCAAATTCCTTGTACTCAAGTATACTTA
The DNA here is from genome assembly GCF_046254945.1 of Alosa pseudoharengus. Taxonomy (NCBI): domain Eukaryota; kingdom Metazoa; phylum Chordata; class Actinopteri; order Clupeiformes; family Clupeidae; genus Alosa; species Alosa pseudoharengus. The sequence goes on from NW_027468881.1 coordinate 17,501,978, forward strand.
GACCTTAGAACCTAGAAATCTGGTTTACATTTACAATGACAGTTAAGGGCCCTGATAGCGGTTCTACACGGAGGCCTAGGCTGGCCTGTGCCTCTTTAGACGCGAGAGCCAAACGAACTAATGCAGTCCAACGTTCTACACCTTTGCGGTGCTGCTCGGTGAATGAGAGCTCAGAAACTACTCTTGGAGAGAGAAGCTACGATTTCTCGAGTCGAAGGTAATTTGTTGTTTTTGCACATAACTGTGTTACTGTTGTTCATCACACTGATAATGAAATCAAGTTAATAAATGTCTTGTCTCGAAACATGTTTAGAAACTTAATCATATCTTAGCAAACTCATCGAAGCGTGTCCAAATGTCAGTACCCTTGCTCTACATTATGTTGTGATGTTAACCACGTAACTTCATCCGTCTTGGCAGTTGCATTGCGATAACAAATACATTTGAGTAAAGTAGTGATCAACAGTAGCTATCTGCCTGAGGGATGGTTAGGCAACGAAATGCATGCCCCCACGTTTTATTCCTTCTAATCATGAAACGAGGAAGGGACAGCGTCTGTTTTTGCCCCAGTAAACAAAAAAGTGAGAGAAACAGCAGTGACAAACAAATCAAGGACCAGCAAGAGGGAGAGCCAGAGGAGTCGGTGGAGGTTGGAGAGAGGGCATGTGATGCAATTCAGGGCTCTGACACAGAGAGGGAAATTCCAGAGGGTGAGGAGCATGAAGAAGATGGAGTGGAAACATACAGGGACAGAGAGAGGAACATCCAGCAAATGGATCCATGTGGATCAAGTACTGCACTATCAGGTTTGACAAGAAGGTTCTTTTTACTATTTGCAAAGCAGTGCAATTACAATTTCATTGTAGGCCTACTGTGTGTCCTTAAAATGGCGCTTTCTGCTGTAAATTATTTTTGTGTTAATATGGCTCTAACGTTTTTTGTTTTTTTTAACTAAATATTTGGCCTACATGTTGAAATACATGCAGATATACATACCGGTATACAAGTAAATACATGTTGTAGTTGTGCCCTATGTTTAGCCTATACCAGGGGTCGGCAAATAGTGGCCCGCGGGCCAATTTTGGCCCGCCATTGATTCTATCTGGCCCGCGAGATGACGTTAATTTGCTGTTGAATGAATTTTTTTTTTAACCCCATGTTTTTAAAAAGAAAAAAAGGCCTACAGCAATCCCATCAATTTCAAAACATTTATTGAGGTATAGATGATAGTCCTACTAAAGTGACAAAACAGGTGGAACATCCTTGCAGTTATCCATGACGCACAGGTCGGAACGGTATTGGCACGCGAGTGCGCGTAATCTTGTGCAAAAAAAAAACAACAGTGTCCTGTCTCCCTCTTCCAGTGGGCAAGGTCAAAAATAGCCTATGTTTCGTTAAATTAATAGGCTTGGCATTAAGAAATGCAGGCAGGCTCAACACATACCTCTGCTTCCATTCTTCTTTGTAGGTCCTGCATTCTGAATCAATTTTTCTTTTCAAGGCTTTTGACAACGACATTTTGCATCGATAACTAGCATATAGCAATGTTCAGCTAATCATTTACACGTCATCCAAAAGAATAATATTTGTAGCCTACACATTAGTTACGGCAAGTTGCTAGGCAAGTCGCCTGTTTCATGAGAGACGACAGGAGATGCAGCAGGCGGCATAAAAACAGCGCACATAAGCAAATAAACGTTTTTAATGGAATTAAATTAAATGCATTTTAAAAGTTAGATGATGTTTATTTTAATATAATATAATAATTAATAATTTAAATAGTAGGCCTATAACCCCCCCCCCCCCCCCCCCCCCCCCCATTACAAAAGCTATGGCCCGCGATGCCATTGTCTGAAAAAAAATTGGCCCGGGTCCAAACGTAATTGCCGACCCCTGGCCTATACTGTACATCTTTCTACAGATATCAGCAACTCCAAGAGTACAGCCTAACTTGAATATATTCCCAACCACTCTGGGGGATAGAGAAGACAGAGCTTCAGGCCAAACTGGTATAATCTTCATTCATGGATTAAGTATTCTGTCATGACGGACTCTACATATTGCTATGCATGTAGACATTTTAGCACACCAAATGCCCCAGTTGAACTGGTTTGTTTTATTGAGCCATACAAGAAAGTTTTCTTTGAGCACTTTAGACTGCAAGATTACTGTAACCCTTCCTGTAAGCTTCTGTTGCTGTAGTGTAGTGTATCTATATTTCATTAAAATTCAATTGATCCAGCGTTGTGCCAATTCAAATACTTACAGTAACTGTGGACTCAACTGTGGAATTGACACCATGTACTTGCGGCAGCCGTGGCCTACTGGTTAGCGCTTCGGACTTGTAACCGGAGGGTTGCCGGTTCAAACCCTGACCAGTAGGAAGTGGCTGAAGTGCCCTTGAGCAAGGCACCTAACCACTGCTCCTCGAGCGCTGCTGTTGTAGCAGGCAGCTCACTGCGTTGGGATTAGTGCTTCACCTCACTGTGTGTTCACTGTGTGCTGAGTGTGTTTCACTAATTCACAGATTGGGATAAATGCAGAGACCAAATTTCCCTAACGGGATCAAAAAAAAAAAAAATATATATATATATACTTATACTATTGTATTTTTTCATTTTTTATGACCCTACATCTCTTGCACCTGCACTCACTCTTGTACTAAATAAATGTATATATGATTTTAAAGTAAAATAAAATGTATAATCTTTAAATATAATTTGTTGCCATTTTTTAATGTGCCCCTCTGGTTAAACACTGGCCCCTCTTTGGCCCCGGGAAGGGGGGTGCTGAGGGTGCTGCAGATATATGTTTTAAATATTATATTTTTTTAAAAATTAGGGGAGACCGGGGACAGTTGCAACACTTTTTGCATTTGGCTCTGTTACTCAGAGACGGTTTGGATTAGACAAACCATTTGTTTTATACAATACACTTACATCTGTCTGTTAATAGTCTAAACCATTTAAAGATAATTACAAAATCTACATTTTTCACAATTTGCATTTGAATGTAAGGAGTCAGATGTTGCAACTGACCCCGGGCCCGGGGACAGTTGCAACATTGTTTGGGGATGGTTGCAACATGTTAAAAATACAATATATTACAATAAATGTCAGTGCAGCAAAATTATTTTTTTTGTATGTTAATACAAGTTATGTGAGTTATAATAATATTACAGTGTTATTTATTCACCAGCTTTGATTAGCTGACAATTATAGATTTGTCTAGATCGGTAGGCCTTATGTGCAGATGTCAAATATTGAAATTGATATAAAATACAGTAGGACTTTAGTGACATAGGAAGAATGGAACAATTTGGGAGGCAGTTAACGATTATTTAGACTATTGTCATGTAAAACATGTTTTTAAAAATATATATTTTATATTATCATATGTATGCATTGTAGGAGACTGTACAGAACTGTCCCCTTTCCTGTCAGCCATGATAAAACCTCATGTGCTAGCTAAACAAGGGGACCTTGACACATGCTAACCATACTAGCTTAAAGTGAACATATCACTCATTTAAAATTAAATCATATAAGTTTGAGCTGAATCACAAAAACAGTGACAGCAGTGAAACAAAGCTCAAGAAAATAAATACTTTCATACCTAAAAAACAGTTTTTTTACAATAAATCCTGGAGCAGTTCAGGAATCTCCTTGCTTTGTCTCTGCTAGGGGGGGCATCCAACTGAGCATATGCAGTGTGAGTGTCATCACTCTACGTTGTTTCTGATTGGAGAAAATTGACATGTTGCAACTGTCCCCGGTCTCCCCTACTAATTCGCTGTCTGACATTATTTATATTTTTGTATGTGAAATATATTTTTGTATGTGAAATGATGAGTCAAATAGCAAAAAGGGTTATGGATAGGTTCGAATATAGGCTACTAAAAATTAACAGTTATAGAGATTAACGTGAACGTGAGTCAGTTACTGTAAGAACCGCAGCGTGGTTTCAGCTATGTGATAGCGATCAAGTGTGTAGGCCTACGGTTGATATAGGCCTACATATTCTATGCTATTTACACGTTCAAAAAAGCATGGATAAGCTGAAAGAAACGTTAAAGGAGAACTTGGCAACTATTTCAACGTAATAAACCCGTTTAGAAATAATTTGGATGGTTAAATGACCTGTTCCGGTGAAAATGGTGACTTTCCCCGCTGCGCCTAGCGTCCCCAGGCGGAAAACCAACCTTGCAACAGACTACCGTCCTGGAAAGAGAAGTGAGAAACAAGAAACTCGTTTTAAATCGTGTTTCTTACCTTGTAACATCCACATAGTTCTGCCAAACTTATGCTAACCGTTCGCTAGCTTTAAACAAATCCATGTGCTTTATCGTTACCTTTTCCCACAGTTTTAAATAGCATGCACAATTTCTCCAGCAGAGGGGGAAATTAAACAATTAAAGTTTCCCTTTAATTGTGTTTTACAGTTTTGCAAAATTAATAAATGTATAGCTAGTGAAATCATTTCATTTCACTATCCTAGTCGCTAAGATAGAAATTATTAGGACTACTTGCTGTGGAGACGACACACTTTAGGCTATTCAGAAATGATTTGCGAGATCATTGCAGCCTGATTATTAGCCTATATTTAAAGCCAAACATCTCTGGTGTGGTTTTGACGATCAGAAAAGTAATTTTCCTTAGCTATACTGAAATAGGCTAATGATGTTGCGCTTCTGTGGGGTTAGGGTGGGTGCAGTGGAGTCGGAGTGCTGTTGCTGAACATTGGAATTTGTGGCTGCCCAGGACTGTTTTAAAACTTCTCTCTATCACCCGCACACCGCACTAAAATTACGTATTTAGCAGTCAAAATCCGAAACATGTCCAGGAGGGGAGAAATCGTCGGACATCCATTATTTTTGTTATTCAGCACCCCTGGTCAAAAATAGGTTCCCGCGCGCCTGTTTGGCCCCTGCAATTTGTCTAGAACCGCCACTGATAGTCAGCTGACTGCTCTTGTTTATTTGGTTGTCAATAGTTTCAATGTGATTCCAAGCTGCTGATAGATAAATGTGATAACAAATTTAAGTAAAACAGAATGTATCCTTGCATGCTTAACTAATCTCCTTTCCGAGTATGGAAGTAGTCAGTCCTACACAAAGTGACGTAATTGCATGTGCTATTTTTATGGGTTACACTGAGACGGAATTCTTTTGCCATTAATACTTCCCCTAACATATGTCCTGAGGGTTGTGTTACACTTATCACGTGCCTTCAAAACACTGGAAGTGGCGAGACAGTAATGATAAGGTTGCATTAACCTAATACATCTGAGAAACTGAAAGATTATGCAGCTAAAGTCATTGATTCAGGTAGTTTACAAAATAATCAATCAGACCTATTCATCCAATCAATTCAACATTCCGATGTATTTCCATATGTTTTCAAATTCAGTTGTCATTTTTATTTTTTGTCAAAAACACCTACTCTCATAGCTGGCTTATACTAGTTTTTTGTTGTGAACGCCAGAAGAGAACGAAGTATGAACGCACCCGCTCTGGCGCTGCAATGATCGGCATAGCCACACTGAACTGAATGAGCCGCTGTATCCTTAAGCTGGACGGGGGAGGGATGAAATCCAAGTGACGTCCTTGGCGACATCTACCCTGTTAAAGCTGCGAGCGCCCTGCACTCAGTCAGACAGCGCACAGAGGAGAAGGCAGCAAGAGGCACCCACATACAATCATTAGAGACTCACGCATTTCTCAGTGAAGGAACGCAACAAGGAAAATGGTCTAGGCACGACATTTAAAGACAAAATCTGTGAATGTAATTACATTACATTCATAAATTGTGCGCGCAAGGCTCGCTTAGTTTTCCGTCTAGACACTTGTCTCCTCTTTGAGAGATACGTTCCCATGCGATTCTTCAGACTCACATTTAAGTGTTTCGTGGATTGTTTTTGAGGGTGCTGTCTAATTCGGTGTTTTTTCTTTTATGAGCGTTTATAGTTTTCTTTGACATTATTTTATAAAGGAGTTTTACAATCCTACCAACATCCCAGTTGCCAATTTCGCCAACAAATTTGACTGCCTGCTCATCGTTGAACGTATGACACTGCGAAGCGATTATTGAAAAATAAATTCTACCTACTGACTTGCATCCCTTTCAGGGACCTGAAAGGACCAGAACCTATTAATAAATAGGGTGATACTTTCACTTATTCCTTACTTCTCAGTGTTGTCTGGACGTTGAGGGTGTTTTGTTTACAAGTGCATAATTGGAATGGAGAAATCTTCTTTCAACACTGACTGCTCTGCTGTGAACGTAGTCCTAGGGGAAGAGAGGAAGGGTCACCTCATCCCTAATGGAAACGGACATCAAGGCGTAAATGGAACCGTTATTGGGAGCGCCGGCGCGGCCGGTGCTGGAGCTCCACCTGCGGTACCCACCGTGGGCAAGGGATACCCCGAAAGAGAGACTTGGACCAGACAGATGGATTTCATCATGTCCTGCGTGGGGTTTGCAGTGGGGCTGGGAAACGTGTGGCGTTTTCCTTACCTCTGCTACAAAAACGGAGGAGGTGAGTTGTTTGATCTATAGCAGCAGCATTATATCCCGTCCCATCACACTATAGCCTACACCATGTATCGCATCCCATCATATATTTTGGTCATGTCCTTAAGTCATGTACCGTGACTCCCGAGATAACGCACTAGAGACGGTGGGACGTCAGCTGACGTTTAATTCTACGCACTAGCTAGAACGTCAGGCGTACTTTGTATGCCCACCGCGTCCTTCAGTGGGGTACCTCTGCAAGATGGAGAACGACGTCAGCACATCATTACCGCGACATCACATGTCTGCCTATTAATGGCAAATCTTGGGGTTTTTCCAGTGCTTTGGGACGGGGGGCGTGCCCACAGATCGTAGTCACGATTGCGTTTATGTTTCTGCATTCTGTGCTGTTAGAATGTTTATATATTGCGCGATATGACCTTACCATTTTGCACCACTGAGTGTCATGGTGCCAAATGTTAAAAAATGTAACTGTATTTTTCTGTCTAATTTCAGTCAGAAGGTTTAGTGCTTTTGGACAACAGACATGGATAAATCACAGAACCAAAAGTGAAAAACGCTAAGCTAGAGATTTACCATAGATGCAGATACACAAGTTGCCATTGGTGTCTCCACTTTCTGTAATGAAAAGAGCTCAGGAAGTGAGCTTCCTGTGGATCATTATCATTTCAATGTATCACCGAAAGGGCTCTCTCTGAGTCACACATGCAGGACTTATGAGAAAGAGCTTTATTGTGTTTCTTTTCAGAATGAAGAATGTCTCTTCCTATGTTCCAAATTGGACTGTGTCCAGAGTTTACTTAGGCTAATCAATTAATTTACATAAGAGCCCCATAAAAAGGCCAGTGATCGCAGTCATGATGTACACCTTTAATTAAATCCATCTCAGTTGATCCAACTAGGATTAATTCGGCAGTATCCCCAACCAAAGGGCAGTTTCAGGTAAACAAATCCCACTGTTCATAACCAAACAACAGAACACATAGCCAGGGGTGTGTAATCAGAGGGAAAAGTAAGCAAAATACATGATAACATTTTTGTCTTGTGAAAGTACTGAAGTGTCTCTCGCACTTATATAAGACAAGATAATATTTCAGCACAACAGCTACTTGAACTCCTACACATCCATTCCACAGTGTCCTTCTGAGTCTGAGGTCCTCAGCAATAGTGAATTGCTGAATACTGTTAGTGGCCCAGAAAAAAACTATATATATTCTTGGGATGCTGGAGGCTCCTAAAGAAAAAGGAAAATACAAAACCTATTGTTTTTTTAATTGCCAAATGCAGACATGCAAAACATTCCTCAGGTGTATGTCCCATAAACTTTGACAAACATACAGTCAGTTCATGCCCATTACAAAGATGGGAAAATAAATTTTGTTTTTTTAAAGATTTAAAGCTGATATCAGACATCAGACAAGTATGTAGTCACTTAAAAAAGTAAAAAGTAAGTAAAGAATAAAGTAGTCACACATTCACATGTTTATATGTATTTGAAGCCAATGCAAGGCTGTGTGGAGTCTCAGTAGCGTAATTAGTTTATTGTTTAGTCTGTAAGTTTCCCAAGGTGTCTGGACGTGTACTTGAAATGGATATGGTTACACATCTGCATCTAATGTTTTCCCTTATGATTTGATTATGTACAGTAATAAATGTCAGTAGGAGGCTTTTCCATTAGGGGCCATCCATCATTCATTTAAACAAATATAACTCTACATAAACAGTGGAGGTTGCTCTGGCCTCTCTCTGTGGTGTTGGTCAAAATGGATGTAATAGAATACGTGTAGTTACGATCCCTCAGAGCATGTTTTAAATCTAATTTAACTTATCAACTTCAATAGCAGCCACATACTTGCCAGTCAATAATCGGTGTAACTAATTTTATGTGTCCATAATGTGTGTGCGTGTGCACGCATGTGCATTTGTGTGTGTCTGTGTGTGTGTGTGAGAGAGAGAGAGAGAAGAGAGGGTATCTATTTTAACAAGAGGCTGTTTGGATGAAATCCATTTATTCTTGGTGATTGTAAAGACTGACCCTTTGAAAAGGCCAGTGGGGACCTGCTGGTGGGAAATGTCTAGAGGGAACATCAATTCTGCTAAAACAATGTTTAATTCAGGCCAGAGGTGCCAGCGAGAGAAAGGCTCGAGGCTTGATGAGTGGCAGGTGATGTCTCCAGCCTTGTCTCAGCTCTCTTCTCCAAATACTTGCTTTGCCCCTGGCTGGGAGCTCTAAGGTAACATGATGATGTTTTAGCCGTCCAGGTTGCCAGACTCAGTATGTGTCCTTTTCAAATTGTGTGCTTGTGTGCATACCACAGAGGCTACCAAGATCCTCTTGCCAAATCAAATCAAGCTGCCCCAAGTTGAAAAGGTGCTCTTCACACAGAAACGAGTTATTGTACCAACTATCAAGAAAGAGGGTAACACTTCTGTGTATATTGGCTCCACGGGGTAATGAGAAAGTTTGTAGAACATTGTCTTTCATTTATTCAAATTGCTTAATTAATTTAACACTTTATTGTTTGATATAAGCTTTCTGATCTTATAGTATTTCCAGTGAACCTATAATGAATTAAGATAGGCAATTAAGTCATTAGTTTGGTGACGGACAAGCATTTGAAAAAATCAGCAGTCAGCACTTTGCCTTTTTTCACAATGCATTTTATATAACCTCATACATTTTAGATGTCCCCCTCCACCTCATTAATAATTCCTGGGATGGCGCTTCCATGCACTACAGTAGGATTCCTTTTAATTGCCACATGGTGCCCCACTCTCTTACACTATCACGATTCACACACAATAGGAAATGTTCAGAAATGAGTATCATAAAAGTGAGGGTAGAGAGAAAACTGCAATCAAGTTGTGTCCTTTGATGTGAGACCAGTGGTCGGATCACGATCTGAGGACTACAACTATAGTCTTGCTTTTAAGGGCGTCACTGCCATACAGATTGGACTTGTTTAGGTTGGTTTGCGACAGAATTTTTCTTGTAATTTTTAATGTAAATTTGACCCTGGCATCCTGGTATGTATAGTAGTTGTAGAAATTTGTTTCCCTCCGGTGCACCATTAAGCCCTTTTGAAAGGTTGGCTGATAACACAAGATCCACTGCACCTCTCAGCTCAACATTGCTACTCCAAGTGCTGACATAAACACTGTGCGCTGTAGTCTCAGATGTTTTATTCTAGAAGCTGCATGAAGAAACACAGTGAAACGTAGGAATACAATTACAAATTCTGGTCGTGTCCCACTGATGCAAAATCTCGATTCTCCTTGGTTGTGAAATTTTTGAATCTAATTTGTCACTCACGCAGTTACCCAGTCGGCATTTTCATTTAATTAAGCTGACAGTGACACTAATACTTATGCTGACATTCCACTCTGAGGGTCGAGTGAGAGGTCTTCGCAGTATCAGTTTATCTTTCAATGTTCTTCGGTATGACCTTTGCAAGGACATCACCAAATAGGCCTATCTGTTTCAACAAAATCAGAAAAAGACATTTAAGAGACTGTGTCACATACATGAGGAGAGAACCAAATTACTCTCGGTCTGTCCATACTTGCATTGTGTTAATAGGAAGCCATCTCCATGATGGATGCCACATTTTCCCCTCTTAGGAAGTTGAGAAGTTCTGTGGCTGGGCGTGACATTGCAGGGTTTTTGTCCCTCTCAGTGGAACGAGGAAGTGTGTGTGTGTGTGAGAGACAGACAGACAGGCAAAGGTGAATGAATTGCAGTGGTGTATTTGCTGGTGGCACTGGCTGCAGCAGTGGGGGGGCATTTGCCTCCTGAAAAGCAGCAGCAGGTAGCGTTAGCGCATAGCGTCCGCCAGCCAGGAGATTTATAGGGTCTGCAGTGAGCCCGCTGCTCGTCCTTGGCTGCAGCCCACAGAGGTCCGCTTACCCACATGCACTCAATGCACCATGCGTCCGTGCCACCATGCGCGTCGGCACGTCCTCGCGCGAGTCAAACAGCGATGTCACCGTGCAGTTATGACATCTGGGATTATTTTGCATGTCTAGAGTCAAAATCTGATCTCTCTCTCACCCCCCCCCCCCTCGACACTCCCACCGTTGTCTGTCAAATGCCTTTCATCTTGCTTACTTACACACTTCCAGTCCTGTGGAATCTGTTCGGTTATTGAAGAACTGGGATTAGAGGGCCGTTCACATGCCATGTCATTTGAGTGCTGATTTATTTCATTTGGGTCTCTGATTGGATTATGGTGGCCAGTGGTCAAAATCCACGTGTTGTTATGTGGCCTCACCTCAACGTCAAAATGGCAAGGCTACTGGCCTTGTTGTGGCCATCACTGAACTACTTTGAGGACTAATTGCTGTGAAGTTCTGTTGCCTGTTGTCCTGCGATATGCATGAGTGAAGGGGACACAGCTGAGCACTGAGCTGCTCCTGTGGGGCGGGCGGCGTGAGAAGCGAGGCCAGCACGAGGTTGTAGTGTGAATACGGAGTTTATTTGGCTCCCTGCCCTGACTGACATCAGCTCTTCACCCCACGTGGACGAGCGATTAAGAAGAGTGTCTGTTAATCTTTTAATCCCCCGTTTCTGACTGGAACCCAGGAGCGCTTTAGGGTTCAGGCAGGGAATGGTGCAACCCAATCTCGGGGCCTGGAACTGCTCATCAGGGTCCGTGGTCACACCACCGCCACGAGAGGAAGAGTGGAGAGTGTTTTATTGTCATCCCTCACTGTAATAGAGGCCATTTGTTATGGAAAAGTAGGCCATATACAGGTGCAACGCTTCAAGTGGCGCGGCCGCAGTCATAATGTTCTTGCACGCGTGGTGTGTGTTGCTGAGGTTCGCTGCGGTTGTTTGGTTTGCGTGTCCTCAACGCTAACCTTTGCCCACGGGTTTTATGGATATTTGCCCTGGACATGAGGTTAACATTCGGGCTAAGGAGAGTCAATAAGTGCAGGGAACCACTTGTTCGTAGTGTCTGTAGAGATGGATATTGTAGCCTCTGTTGCTGCCCCGTCAGTCTGGGGGTGAGTTTATGGAGCTCTCTACTTCCCTAACAGATTTGGGGGAATTAGAGAACTTCAAGGTGGCTGTCACTTTGCAGTATTGAAGTATGTTGACGGCATGGCCGGTAATCTCATGCTGCACCCAGTTATCTGTATAACACAAAAATAAACCAGGGAATGGATAATTGGGTTGGCTTAATCCATCATAAGACGTTTAAAATTAGTTTTAAATGTGCAGGCTATGGAGGGATTACATTTGCATGTGTGAGGTGATTTAAGGAAATGGCCAATATTCTTAATCTCAAAAATGTATGCTTGTTTACATCTATGACTGGGTGGGGGGGGGGGGGGGGGGGGTAGCAGAGGCATCATTAGATGCAATGTGTCTCTGAGTCACAGATTTATTCCCACCAAACTGCCAGTAGTAGATGCTTACCAATCCCCTTCCTCTGGAGATGATTGCATGTGATGACTGGGGCGGGGGTCATATCCATGTGTTGGCGGGTGTAGGAGAGAAGAGGGGGGAGGGGAGGAGATGGGTATTTATAGCATCATTTCAACACCACACTGTCTAATCACAGCCAGCAATTATTTGTCATTTCCCTCTGTCACTTTCTCCCTCTCTCTCACTCTTTCTCTCTCTCCCTCCACTCTTCTTTGAGCTTTCTTAATAGTGACGCTGTTAAAAAAAAATGAGACCTCGTGATTGCCTGAGGGGGTGATGCAGCTGGTCTAAAGGAGCTCAGGTGGTGCGCTATGCACTGCACTAACTCGCTCGGTGGCGAGCAAAAGGGATTCAGCGTTCACTCCTCGTCTAACGTTATATCCCCCCCCCCCCCCCGAAGGCCAGGAGAGCTCTAGTCAGTTACTTAGCCCGTCGAGAATAGAAGGCTTAGCGTACGCTCTCTTTACTACAGCGTGCCTGAATGGGCCGGCTATTCCTGAGCGGCTCAGAGCAGTGCCACCGATAATTGCTGAGCTAATTAACTAAAAGTAAACGGCCAATGTGGGGGTGGTGGGATAAAGGGACAGCCATTCAGCAAAAACCCCAGTGTCAGTCTCAGTCTGACCCAATGTTAATTCGTCTGGTGTCCTGCTGTTAGTTGGAGACGGGCCTCTGAAATATGGAGTCGTTTTCGTGTATGAGTGTGAGTGCCACGTGTCTTCTGCAGTGGAAGGCACCATCAGCGGGGAGATGCCGGGTTTCGTGGGGTTGGTTATGCGAAACGTGTCGGGAGTGTGCTTAGGTTTAAAAATGGCGGGATGAGCTCCGTCGGCATCCCTGAATCGCAGCATCACGGGTTTCAGCTCAGGTAGAGTCAGGTGCTTGCCTTCGCGGATACTCTGCTCCCCCCCGCCCCCCCAGGGTAAAGTCACGACGTCCTGCGCAGTGTGTTTGCCAGTCTGTGTGACAGCGCGCGCGTGCGCGTGTGTGCCTGTGAGTCACCGGCATGCCGACGGTGCGTCTTATTTCCGCCTCTTAGTGTGTGAGCTGGCAGTCACACGCTCATTCATCATCCAACAGGCATTTCTATAGCGTGCTCTTTGTGTGCAAATCAGCTTCCATCTCCTCACCATTCTCAAAGCCCACGTCTACATATTTTACAGTCGTTTTCTTGTGCAACAAATGCAGAGGTCGAGGTGCCATAATGCTTCTAGTCATGGCAGCATTTGTTTCTGTAAGGCAGAATAGAATCTGTGCTGCACATTGTATACAACCCCCCCCCCCCCCAGCTCCCTTTGTGTGCAGTTTATGAAAAGGCTTCTATCCTAGTCATGGTCCCCTCATTCCGAACAGTAGGTTATGCTCTGTGAAAAGGAGCTCAGGCAAAGCTATTCATTCACCCAGTTCGGATTCCTCAAGTTGAACTATTTCTTTTTTCCAATGGGGCTGCCATCTCCTTTATCACAGTACAGCTGTGTCGCGCCGGGTTAATATACAGCCATGCACCAGTGCTTCTGATATGCCCACTGCCTTTCTACCTGGGAAGACGGACACAGTGATTATGTCCCCGAGCTCATTCCGTCGCTGCCCATTCGACCCCATTCCACAAACAAAAAAAAGGGTCACCTCTCGCCTTCAAGCATCCATCTTTAATTCTGCCAGCGAGTCTTTGGCTGTTGCTGCTAGCTTGCGGAGCCCAGCGTTATGCAACGGGTGGTGCTTTGAATAACTAGCTCTCAGCAGTCTCGCACTCGTTCTCACTGTCAGCCTGTGAGCTGGCCTATGGGCTCAGGAGGAGGGGGGCTTAGTGCCGGGTAGGGGGGTGTTGATGGTGGAGGGCTGACGTCATCTGGACCTCCATTGAGTGTGTGTGGCGCATTGTTCAATGGATAATCTGCATTAGGAGCCTTGCCGCTAACACAGCCAATGACCCTGCCCCCGCCCTCTTCTCATTGGCCACCCTCACTCCAGGCCCTGCCCCCTCACCGGAGTCCATGGGCTGCGGGAGCTGTCCGTCAAACGTAGGGGGCTAAGGCCTCATTGCAGATGATGGGTTTGCTGTGCATTCACAGCACAACTTCAAGGATGCTGGCTAATGCAGCAAACAGCATTACATGGAGCTTGTCCGACTGATTGGGCAACTCTAGAGGGGGCTTTCAATGACTAGCCTGTAACAGGAGGGCTAGTCTGTCCCTCTCTCCCTCTCCCTCCCTCTTTCTCTCCTGCTCATACTCAGTCCCAATTAGTGCTAAAGCACATTGTTTCATCGTTCTAAATCATTTCTGTACACCTCTTCTTGCCCAAAGCACATATAAAAGTGCTAATGCTAGTAAATGAGACATAAATACTTAAGAGTCTCATAAATAAAGTGTCTTAATGAAATTATCTCTCTCTCTCTCTCTCTCTCTCTCTCTCTCTCTCTCTCTCTCTGTCTGTATGTGTCTGTTCCTCAGGAGTGTTCCTCATCCCGTATGGACTCTTCATATTCCTGGGGGGTATTCCCATTTTCTTCCTGGAGATTGCTCTGGGTCAGTTCATGAAGGCCGGAAGTATCAATGTTTGGAACATTGCACCGCTGTTCAAAGGTATCTGATTAATTTCTCTCTCTTTCTCCCTCTCTCTCTTTCACCCTGTTGGAATATGCAAACAGATGCATATTTCAAAACACCTCACATGCCCACGGATCTCACAGTTTTAGCATATGCAAAGCTGTACTGGAAATTATGCTTAGTACTTACATCAGAATATACTTGTGTCCAGTCAGTCAATATGCTGTCCATATAATGCATGTGCACCATCAGCATCACAGTCTTCCCTGTTTCCATAACTCATTAGTGTAAAAGCCAGACGTCTTGTGCTGGCATAAAAGAATCAGCTGCTCTGGCTGGTAATTTATCATAAGGACATAAGGAGGAACATCTGTAGAAGTGGGCAAAAGCCTATTGTAGGCTATAAATGGGTTATAAATACTTCCCCTTTACAGCCGTTTTTGCCCTTCATCAGACTTGCCCCTCCATTGTGAGGCTCAGAGCAGCTATATGCTTCAACTGAATGACAGAACAGTTAGCTTCTGTTCAGAGCACATCTCAGGCAGATCAAATTCACTGACATTGCCAAGAATGATTCACTATCCATCCTGCAAACTCTGAAGTGTGTATTTTAACTGGTCCACTCTCCTCCTGTGTCTCCCTAAGGACTGGGCTATGCGTCTATGGTGATAGTGTTCTTCTGTAACACTTACTACATCATGGTCCTGGCGTGGGGCTTCTACTACTTCATAAAGTCCTTCAACAGCACCCTACCGTGGTCCACCTGCGACAACGAGTGGAACACGCCCAGTTGCATCGAGATCTTCCGCCATGAAGACTGCATAAACGGAACCATCGGCAACGCCACCTTTGGCAACATGACATGCGAGGAGTTAGCAGAGGGACGCTCTCCCATCATCGAGTTCTGGGAGTGAGTGTGTCCGGTATTCATGAAATTGTTTCGGACAGTAGTCAAGATCTGGCTTTTTTGAGAATCAGGCGTCAAATTTTGATGTATAAGTTGATCGTAAGTTTTGAACAAAGTTTTACATTTTTACTTTGAAATATAGGAGTGTACCACAATATATATGGAATTAAGACACATTATTTGACCTGCCCCTCCACCCAAGCTGAATCTAAGTTTGATGAATCACCATAATTCCTTTCTGGTAAAAGTGTTTTTCTGCATTTGCTCTGATTTTGTTTGTGATTGTGCTGGAGCGGCGTGAAGGTCATCTCCTTCTGTCTGGTCATGTGGCCCTGAGGAATGTGTATAGCACAGCATTTGCTCTCCGGCTCCTGGGGGACTGGCTTTGAGATATGAATATGTGTCGGTGAAGGTTGTAGCCATGTCCACACCAGCCACACACACACACACACACACACACACACACACACACACACACACACACACACACACACACACACACACACACACACACACACAGACACAGACACACAGACACACACAGAGGCCAAGGATACCAGCACCGTCCTTTTTACGACACGTAATGTAATGTGTCATCAAGTTACAGTAGTGTAGAGGTCAGAAGTAGCATTCCGTGGTGTAGAAAGAGCCTCCTGCTTCCTTTGTGACAGGAGGCCTGAATGAGGGGATTGTTCTGGGATGAATGAGGGCCTGTCCACGGTCACAGGTCCTGGGTCTAATCTCTCTCTCGTTCTCTCTTTCTCTCTTTCTCTCTGGTCTTCTCCGGTGCGCCTCCCTAAGGAACAAGGTGCTGAACATCTCGAATGGCCTGGAGGAGCCGGGCGCCATTAACTGGGAGCTGGTGCTGTGTCTGATGGCCGTGTGGATCATGGTGTACTTCTGCGTGTGGAAAGGCGTGAAGTCGACTGGAAAGGTAAAACGCCATCGCCAGGCCCCCCTTCACACACACAAACACGGCTGGTCTGAACGCTCTGTTTAGGATATTGGCATTGCAAGGTAGCATTCTCTGAGTTGTTCTGGTGAACATTGTTCAGAACCCACTACAATATCGCCAACTTTTTTTACTGTAATCATATCTGATGCATTCTGTTTGAAGGGACTGTTTGGCACTGCTGTGGGTCAGCTTTGACAAAAACTTTCACTAATCAACTTTGGTGTGGCTCTGCCTACTTAGAGCCTTTGACCACACTGTTACCTCTCTCTCTTTGAAGCATCTATTTTTATGCAACTATTTAGTGTGCCTGCGCAGCCGTTTCTGCCAGCAATTTTCACTCTTAAACACACACACCTGCCTCCGCTTCCTCCTTCCTCCCTTTCTTATCTTCCACCAACACACACACACACACACACACACACACACCAATGGACTAAAGCAGAGAAAAGCTGATGATCTGTGTGTTAGGTATGATCACAGGTAAAAGCAGGGCGCAAAGATCTGAGCCAAAAGCTTCAGAAGCTGCCTTCTTGGCTTCATTCACACTTATGTAACAGCACTCCTAGCTTGCACACACACTCTTCTTCTCTCCCCTCCCCCCTCTCTCTCCCTCTCTCTGTCTCTCTTTCTCTCTCTTTCTCTCTCCCTCTCTCTCATCCTAGGAATGATCAATGTCAGCAGAGTTCAGGTTTGTAGGTAGCATCTACATCAATGAGCATAATAGGCTCTTAGATTCAGTTGGGAAGATGAAAAAAACTATGGCACTATTTAAATTATACGTAAAATTTTATTTAAAAAAATGTATTTAAAAAATACGCACGCTTTATTTGCTATTATGTCCCAACCACATTTCATGCTTAGTCCTGACTCCAGTATCATAGAGCAACATTGAAGCATCTGTGTTGCTTGTGTTGGTATTTTTCATTTGCTCTGTGTGTAGTCCACTCCATATGTGTGTGTCCTTAGTGTAGACGAGAGACATTAGCAGCCATGTGGAAAGGCACAGAGGCCTCGGCACTAAAGCCACAGTGTTTTAATGAGATCCCATCAGTCAGGCGTCAGGTGTTATCAGCTGGACAGCAAATGGCCGTGCAGCTGGTGACTCCTGTCTCAGCTGTCAGCTAACGCTCATAATCCTCCAGCACCGCACTCTCTCTCTCTCTCTCTCTCTCTCTCTCTCTGTCATGAGTGTATGAGAACACAACACAATCTAGTTGTTGATGTTTGTGTGTATTTTGTTGTGTTTTATTTTTCGTAACCTTGATTCAAGCTCCACCCTCATTTACTGCCGCTTGCCTCGGTATAACAGTTGAGGCAGTGGGTAGCTATGGCAACTTCATTGGCCGAGGGGGATGGGGGGTGAGTGGGTGTGGCTATGAAATATTACAAAGTGCCCTGTCACAATGCTGGTTCGTGATTGGTGGGCTGAGGTGGATTGTCTGCAGTGAGACGTGACCAGGCTCTCATGCAGAAGGCTACAGCCATCTTCTTAGCTCAGGAGGCGGGGTCACACGAAGCCCCTCGCAGAAAATTACTCCAATTCTGTCGCCACTGCCGGTTTACTCATTCAGACTTTTGTTACAGTCAGTCATAAATGCCACAGATGCTGGGTTGGTGTGTACTAGGGAGTATTGTGTTTCCTTGATGAGATTTGTTTAACTCAGAGTGCCTCGTGTCTCCCATTTACTATCACACAATATCCCTATGGAGTATAGTACAATCAGAGAATAAAGACATGAATAAAGAAATCATGAAAAGAAATGAAAAAAATCCACAAATCTGTAGTAATTTAGCAGATTTTTCAAATTGCCGTATATATGGTGTCTTGCCACAAGTTAGCACAAGTTGTTAAGCCCCCTTCTGCCAGTATGAGGAGGTACTAATGTCCTGGTAGCACAGCCTTCCTTGAGTGTTTTTTCAGGAAAAATCTAAAGCATAGATTTTGGCATGTGTCCAAGTGCCTTTAAGGGCATTGCAGTTTGCAGATGGACAGCACCACTTTCATATCCCATTGAGATTTTTTTATTTTTAGGGCTGCATTACCGCACGTGTAATACGCCATAGCTATTAGTAGCCAGCGTCGGGGGTCTGTTTCAAAGTCAGCCGGACATTTTCTCCCCCCACCCCTCCCCCCCTGGCTGTCTGTCTCTCTTTCTCCCTCTCTCTCTCTCAGCTTGGCCCTATTCTCTCTCCTCGTGTAGAATGTGGAGCCGAGAGAGAGATAATCTCATTTCCATTGATTCATTGTTCTGACTCTCCTGTGTCTGTGTTGTTGAGTCAATGTCAGTGTGCATTTAGATCCCATAGAGCCTGTTCTCTTCCGAGTACTGCCACAGCTCTCCCTATTGTTCCTCTATTCTAGAATGGTATGGCAGAACACCAAGCGATCCGAAGCAGATTGGAGGTTGAGGTAGATGGAACAATAGTCAACTTTTTTTTTTTTTGGGGCTCTTTTGAAAAGTCCACTCTGTCTCAGATGCCAAAATTCGCCTCTCAAGGGCGCAACGCCCTCCGTCGCCGCCCGAAAGAACAAGACGACTCCTGACCGCAAGCACAAAATGGAGTCTGAATAGTAATGATATTGAGTTCTGTGTTTTTCCGCAAAAACAGGGACGTGGCACTGGACAGTTGTCCTAGTTTCAGACCAGCATATCTCCAAAGTAGTAAAGGCAGGGCTAGTAAAAGAGGTGCCAAGTCAGGTGTGTCTTAACGGGCACAGGTCAAGGTTGCGGTGTTTGAAGTGTACCGGTGAGAAGATAAACACTTCCACTTAGGCCTATCTTTAACTGCATTGTTATCTGTGTGGCGAAAGGCCCAAGTGATGAATTACTCCTCTACAGTCATAAGACTTGCTTTAATGACTAGTGCCTCTTGGCAAGTAGTCAAAACATAAATGTTCAGTGAATCAGAGTTATACAACATAATTGTAACATTTGCTGACTTAATTGAATTATGCTATGCTTTCGGTGTGCACAAAGGAGAGCTTTAATGCGACAGCAGAACTTAATGATTTCAATGACAGCTCTTTTTATTGGTTCTGAAGTATGATTGTGATGGACTGTGAAGTTCAGTTCAAGTCATTAAACATGACAATTTTAATATTTATACTTTGAGCAATTAACAACAACTTATATAGCGCTTTATTAATGCACCCAAAGCGCTTTACCGCTTTAACCACCATCATCAGTATTAAACTAATGTATGTTTTGAGATTGTTATTCATGTTCCTGTCCTGTTTCTGTCACTGTGCTCTCCTTTAGATTGTTTATTTCACTGCCACGTTCCCGTACGTCGTGCTGATTATCCTGCTGGTCCGAGGGGTCACTCTGCCCGGGGCCTATGACGGGATCATGTACTACCTTAAGCCTAACTGGTCTAAACTCGCAGAGCCGCAGGTAAGACCATTACGGCCCCGCCAAAATGATCTGTTTTTGTAAATACAGCATCATACCCCTGAAGTTCGGTAAGAAGCATGTATCGCGCTTGACTGAAGCGGAAGACTGCTGTTATAATTGAAGGATATTAAAACACCATTACCATAATTCCTCCCTTAAGGAAATGAAAGTATTGTAATATTCACCATGTGTGTTGGTACGAATACAATTACAACGATGCCTGAGGTTCAATGTTTCTCATTTAGTGCTCCAGAGAGAGGTTTAAATTGCAACGCATCCTGAAGGAAATGCTATTCTTGTCTGTGTTGCTGCAAATCCACTGGATTGCAGTATTCTTTCGTAGTCCAATTCCTGTGTGACTTGAGGTTGTGATCTGAGAGCTGATTGCTTCTCTGTCTTTGCCAGGTCTGGATAGATGCCGGCACACAGATATTTTTCTCCTATGCCATTGGCCTGGGAGCTCTCACTGCTCTTGGCAGCTACAACAGATTCAACAACGACTGCTATAAGTAAGTCAGTTTTGGAATCCATAATATACCAGCTTTGGTTGTCCTTGGCTGACTGTCATTGTTTTGTCAAGATGGGACAGAGGAATATGTGTCAATGGATGACAGTGAACATAATATGCCATCTGATGACTGGTGCTCATATTAAGTTGTGTACAGCTTTTAGCATATTTTCCTATGGAAGTCTTATTACAATTTCAGTGAATAGTTGAACCAAATACAAAGCCAAATTGAAATTTAATTCACACTCAAATAATTACTATCATATGTGTTTTGCACTGCTGATAACTGATCATTGCTTTTTAGGCTGTACAGTACAGTACAGTACTGTACAGTAAGTACATGGACATGGATATAATGTAACTGGAGTAGCATACCACTAATCAAAACGGCGACTCTAATCCTAACAAACCTCTCCATTCAGAGCAAGTTGCACATAACTGCATTGCTGCACACAAGGTGGCAGTATTGGAAAAAATCATCTGTCATGCCCAAATTAGGTGTAAAGGAATACAAAAATAGAAAGTGACAAGAATAAGGAAATTATGAGTTATGACATGTTTAGGAATCTACAATGTTGTATTGTTATTCTGCACATTCCAACCATAGCTGAAGGCAGGCAGTTTTATATAAAAATAAGTAAGCATTAGCCAATGTTTAGACTTGACCGGACAGCTACCATGTTGACATTATCCATTGTTATGACAAGATGATGTTACAGTGTGGAATATACACACACAAAAAAACGAACAAAGATTTTAATAAGACATCAAACTAAATACACAGCCAAGAGGTAATGTAGTGTGAACTCCAACTGAGAGCACGTCTAACCTGCGTATTCTGTCCTGGTATACAGGGATGCGTTTGTTCTGGCCCTGATTAATAGTGGCACCAGCTTCTTTGCCGGCTTTGTGGTCTTCTCCATCCTGGGCTTCATGGCCTCTGAACAGGGAGTGGACATCTCCAAAGTAGCTGAATCAGGTACAGGTTCCTGCTCATTCTCACAGCTCTCAACTAACCAAGGCATTTATGTCAGCACTGTGTTATAATAGTTTGTCATAGATATACTGTTAGATACATGTCATGTTTGCTATAACTGATGTTGCTTGTTTCCTGTATGTTGATGGTCTGTTACTTAAAAGGAAATGTTTTCTTGCCATGTGAGTCAAATAGTTATTGACTGTTTTGAGTAATTTAAAAACAGCAGCGGCCATTTTCTCGTGCCACAAGGATGTTTCTCAATGTATCTGATGAATAATTTAGCTCTATATCCAGTGCTTTCCAGTTCACTTAACTGATTTCTAATTCAAGTTCATGCCTGTGTTGAGATGTTTATATTATTCATGATATTGCTTTTCCGAAACAAAGAAGTCAGAAATATGATGTTGCAAAGAACCTGCTTGTGCCATGTACAGGAAAAATTTATGTTTTATAATGCTAGGGGTGTATTTCTGTAGCCTACTATTTTCGGATGCCAAAATAATGTCCTGGTTTTCTTTGATGAGCAATCAGGCTAAAGTATTTTTTTTTTGTTTGTTTGTGTGAATGTGTGTGGGTGTGTGTGTGCACAAAATAAGGTGAAACACATTCTATACTAGATCATAATGACGAGAGATTGGATAGAGAATGTTACATACTGGATTGGGTTTGTGTGTGTGTGAGTGTACTGTATGTGTATGAATGTGCATTTATGTACATGTTTGTGTGTGAATGTGTGAGGAATGTGTGCATTGTATGTGTGTATCTAAATGTATTTGTGAATGTGTGTCTTTGTATGAATGGGTGAATTGTAAATAAGTTGTCCAGTGTTAAATGAGTTTCACAGACACACTGTGGTTAAAAAATGAAGTGGAACTTGCCATATTAGATATTATATATGCTCATATTTGACTAAGACTAGTGAGAACAGCAGTAAACAGGAGAAAAAAAGCTGTCAACGAATTAGCTCTTTGTATTAGGCAAGCTGTTACAACATATATAGTATGGAACTGATTAAAATAACCTTTTTACTAGCTCTAACCTCAGACTACATTAGCCCCCATTAGCTTAAGAGATATTCTGACTAATGATGTTACTACTACTGAAAGTATGGCATGCTACTGACCAAGGGCATGATCAAGTGGTGATCTGGCATGTTGGCACTAGTTATTCAGTGTAATTCATTGTGCATCTGACATGTTGGGGTAGAAAGATTCAGCGTCATTTGGGATATTTTATGCTTTCATTTTACAATTTAATGCATTTGATGTATTCAACATCTTTATTTTCTTTACTTGATGACTCTGACACAATGCTGAATTGCATATTAGAATTGACATGCATACCTATCTATATATTAATTTTAAAGCAGTTGTCCAAATAATGCTGTAGATCTCCTGTTAAAGGGATAGCTTATCTAGCCTGGCCCCGCCCCCTAGTATCTGCACCCATTTTCATTTCACTGAGATACTAGTCTGGCTACTCTCAATGCGTTTACGTTTCCCCTCAGCCAATAGGATGGAGGGCCAGTCAGGGATGATGTTCATTTCAAAATCAAAAGTGGCTGTGGTAAACGGTAGTAGCAACGCCTGCTAACATAAAACAAACTCAGTCAGAAGAATGTATAAATGTATACAGCAAAGGTAAATACATTATTTCCTGACTGCCAATGTGGTGTATTATCAGTTTTTGAAGGTTAGGTGGAGTAAGGATGTTAGGAATCCTCAATCAATGTGATTGGTTAGGCTGGAGCAATGATTTCAAATGTAACGCAAAGTCTACGCCCATTACAATGCTAGGGTTGGAAACATTTCCAAATTGTGAGTACTCTGACTCTTCACAATGTGAAACAAAGTAGTGAGTCTGGTGAAACCAGGCTAAAGTTTACCCCTCAGAATATTCAGATCATCTACTTACCCTCATGCCAGTAGGAAGGAGTAGTTTGCGTTTTTGCCATGAAAGGGAAAAGGAGTAAACTACAAGAATCTCCTACTACATTTGAATCAGTTACCATACTCTCATTGTCGTCATTTGTAGTCATCAAGGCTTTCTGTTCCTTCCTTGTTACTGAGATTTCCTTTTCCCTTCTACAGTAAAAACAATGCACAAAATGGGTACATCAGTATAGGTAAACTATATCTTTAAAATTCCCACAGTTGTCACCATTTTCAGCACAAATATGCATTCAAATGCATAAGCCTTTTAGTGACTACTTCACAAATATTGCGCTGACAGTGTAAGCGGTCACCTTCACAGTGACCTGGCCTGTAACATAGACGCCCTGAATCCAGACCTAAGCATCCATTTCTCCCACAAACTGTCTCCTAATTGAAAAATGATGGTAGCATTTATATATTTATTTTAAAACGTTCTCAAAATAGTTACTGCTTAACATATTGTATTGCTCATAGATTCAACATCATGAACAATTATGTCATTGGGCTTGTAAAAAAATGTATGATATGGTAAGCATGTAGAATCAAAACTCTCAAACAATCAAGATTTACCCTTACATCACTGAGCCACAGTGGAGTCTATTTGCTCCACGGTGGTCTCACTGTAACTATATCCTCTTACACCATTAAGTTAGGTAGACCACAGCAACTGTAAATGTAACACACAAAGAAAAAAAATCACCCTCTGCACTTGTGCTATTTTTAGGCCGTTTAAATGTTTGTGACACCCGCACAGTTTATTTTTGGCTGTGCTGTAGTGGCGTCTCTTGTGAATGATGCCATTGTGTAATAATAATAACGAGCAGAACTGGGTGCTAATCATGAGGATCTGTGGGTCAACCCTGTAGGGAGCAGACGGCCGTTTGTGTGCTGCCTCGTCCAGGTCGTCTGCACAAAGCTCCCTTTAAGCTCAGTAGAAAGCTCCAGACATAGGCCTACTCCTTTGCTGTTTGTTATCCACTGAGGAGCATAACAGACTCATCACATTCCAAACTGCATGGGATTGCATTAAACTGGACTTTTCATCAAACTGGTTGATTAAACCTAAAATCATGATTTTGTGTGTTTTGGGTTTTTTTTTTTTTTTTTTTTTGTGTAAATGTTCAACTTCAGGTGATTTATGGCATTAAATTCAGATCACATCAGTCCCTCGAGCCTGTTTCCTCAGGCCTCAAAGTGAAAGTTGTGAAAGAGAAACTCTATGCAATGCCATGGAGGAAGGCAGCAGTGGCAAAGAGCACCAGAGGTGATCTCTGAACATTGGACCCCAGTGTCATTTTGAAGGAACAACCTTGTTTGATGTTTCAGACATCAGATGTTTCAATTTGACATTAACTGCACAACCTCTAAATATTTATTTAGAGAGCAAAACAAAAACAACTATAGGATACGTGACATTGTGCTTTCTCTGTTGTATGTTGCAGACATACACGTGCAGCATTCCTAACAGGCATAATCCATGCTTTGAACACAGAAAATCAAAGGCCTGTGTATGCAGAGATCGCTGGTGTCTTTTGGCGTTTTGATATTCTCTTCCACGTTTTCCCCCCCTGCATGACTGACGTCTTCTGCTGTGATATCAGTCTGTGTGATGATGAGACGCCATTTCACCTTGCAGCAGTAGACTAAATCCAAAGCACCGGCTTGTTGAGGCTAAGCAAGGAACAGCATGCACCCTGGCTCTGAGACAGGCCCCACATGCGTAATGACCTGGCAAGGTCACCGGGTTTCTTCTGATATCCTTAACGGGGGGTAAGGTCACAGAGTGGCACTGAATGAATATCAGATGAATATCAGAATATCAGATGAACATTGATTTATGAATTCTATCTCCCAGGTAGAGATACTTGGAAAGGAAAGGGAAGGGAAAATTGGGCTATGGGACACACTGAGGTCACTAGCGTAAGCAGACCTGTGCTTTGAAAATAAATCTAAGCTGTGTTTTGTGTCTGTTGGTTGTTGGAAACCATAGTGAGGGAGTGATTTGTGTGTGTGTGTGTGTGTGTGTGTGTGTGTGTGTGTGTGTGTGTGTGTGTGTGTGTGTGTGTGTGTGTGTGTGTGTGTGTGTGTGTGTGTGTGTGTGTGTGCGTGCGCGTGCGTGCGTGTGTGTCTGTTTCAGAATGTATGTAAGTCAATGTTTGTACATCATGTTCTGTGCGTCTGTTTGTATCTGGATCTTTGAGGACCTTGTATGTGCACTTGTGATTCTAGGGAAAGGTTTTACAGAGTTGCTCTTGTCTAAAACTGCCTTATAGATTTATACCAAACTATGGCATTTTTTATGATCAGCCACTGTTTGGTCTGTTATGTTTAAAAATGATTGGAAATCCATTCAGATTCTTGCAGGCTGTTGTACACTTTTGCCAAAGAAATCCCCCTTTTTGATCCTTTTAACAGGATTGTACTGTCTTCAGTCCCAGTATCTGAAATGTGATTCACATCTACTCTATATCTCTATATATCTATATTTTAATTTATTTAAATGTTAATTTAAGGATTATTTAACCAGGAATTTTGCCTCTTGAGATGTGCACATCTCGATTTCAAGAGGGGTCCTGGAGCTGACTGCATCAGCAGGTAAACTTCTGATATCTAAATGAAAGCATACACTTTTAATACAGTCCAGTAAAGTCCAGTCGATACAGATGACTGCATTTCCCAGTTAGCTTTGCAGGAAAGGAAAGTAGGAAGTCAGTCCACAGAACATATGATCCAGCCATAGGTCCAAGTGCCCCAGTCTAACCATACTAAACCTCAACACAGTACAAACTAATCGTCCTTCTGTCCATTTTATTATTTAAAAAAAAAAGACAGAGCATCTGAGATTTTCAGCTATTTGACAAATCAAATGTGCACATAATAAGAAAAATGTAAAGACAAATGGGTAACATGGGGTTTGTTGTATAAACTCAAATCTTTGATGTTTATTTGTTTCACTTTTGATTTGTGTGCAACGCAAGGATCAGAATGACCCACTTGGTAATGTCCTCAGTTATTACAGGAAAGGCACCTATCCCACTCATCAGTCATCAAGTAAGGATAATAATATTTTATTATCCAATTAGGTATCACAAATTATGAATGACTGCCATAAATGAAGCAGTTATAGGGTTAATACTACCGAGACATGTATCATTTATCAGGAAGCTATTTATTAGTAAATATCACTCTGGATACCACAGTTGGACCTATTTGCAGCCACTTAAAACTTACAAGCTTTGTACACACATCCATTCCGTTAGAATCACTGTAGATTGGTGACTAAGCATCTGTAACGAGTTTAGGATAAATATATACACATTTAATATATTTAAACAAAACACAACTGTTCAAAATGTTTTAGGGAGTTAAGGCAGGAAAAAAAATCATGAATAACTTTACCAAAACAATACATACACCGGATGGATAGGTTTGGTTTACAAATATACAACTAAGCTAGTTATATGAAATGAAATCGCATGTTCCCTCTGCAACCCAACTATGCTTTAAGTAACCTCACAAAAATGTACTAGCACTAATAAGAGATGGTAAAGGAGCAACGATAAGTAATGGAAGCACATCAAATAAATAATTTCTTTCTTAATCAGTGCCACAGAAAATGAGTTTTAAAATGACAGACAATGAGACAACAAAGACAGCAGACTCTGCTGTTATAGTTTGAAAGGTTTGAAATGGACCATCAACAATGTCAACTTAGAACCTAGCATCTAATCACTTGTATATATGAAAATGACACTGGCATCTAATGACTTTCATACATGAAAATAATACTGACATTTGAAACACCTCTGTAAATGTATGATATATTAACATTGTGAGCACAAGCATTCATGACATACTGTACATTTAAAAATGATGTTAAAACATTCATGCTTTTCAAAATGATGTCAAAACATCTTCAACATCTGACTTTTATTAAGAGCAACAATAGAAATATGAAATCAGGAGGAGGAGGTTGCCATAGATTTACATGCAAGACAAAATAAATACAGTACTGTTTAAAAGTCTTAGGCACCTTAGATGTTTTGCTTAAGTAATGCAAGAAGGACTATTGTTTATTTCTCGCACTCCTAATTAGAATATGACCAGACAACACAGGGAATATGTATGTAGTGTTTAAGTACACATAAAATTATGTTTTTGTTCTAATACTAGTCCAATTACAGTCTCAAGCTACCATTGGATTTGTTGTTTTAGCAGTGTTATAATGATCAATCACCGAAGGGGAAAGCTGTTGACGGAGCTGTCGTTCCCCACCTAGGCCACTAATGGGCATGTCTGGCCTGCCAGAAGCTGCTGACTTGACCGTGGTAGATCCAGCTATGTGGGTCTCGAGGTCAGCTGCTGACTTGACCGTGGTTCACCCTAAAAACTGCCTTATCAAGGCTCTATGAATAGAAACCTTTGACCATGCATTTTCACGTTGGGCAAGCAATGAAGCTGTAACTTTTCAATGAGATTCTTGAATGGTGAGTGTCATCATCTCCTTACCACTTCTGATACCAATGTGTCAGAGCCAGAACCAGTACCAACCAGTTTCAGCTTCCCCCTTGCGAGATTGGTCATTATAACACTGCAAAAACAACCAGTTTCAGCTTCCCCCTTGTGAGATTGGTCATTATAACACTGCAAAAACAACAAATTAAATGGATGCAAAAGGCCAGAACCTGAACCAGAAAGGCACATTTTTGTGTGTTTTAATAGTTCCTCTATCTTCTGGTTGAATTCTAATAAAGATAAAGAGGAATAAACATATATGGTCATCATAACATTGCTAAAACAACAAACCTAATTGGTGCCTAACACTTATGCACAACACTGTATGTACTGCAAATATTCTTTGGGACCCGTTGATATTCTTCTTTCATGCACTCTCTGTGTGTTTGGAAAAACCACCCTTTTTGTTCGCTCCTCAGAGAACAACTGTAGAGTTAGACCTATTGTATATGATAGATATGAGGTTATAGATGCTGCAGTCATGTGAACATTCCCTCAGCAACTTTTTTTATCTTACAACTTTTTGTGTCCTCTGACTACCTTAAAGCAGAGGTCATAAAGCAGAGATCATAAAAAATATACTGGTGATATATACACTTCAGTAAAGCTCAGTCTCTGATTCTGAGAAGTGCAATGATTCCCTTGGGTCTCTGTGGTGTGGTATTCATAGGATTAATCTATAACTAAGTGCAGTTGCCTGAAGCTAACTTATATATTACTGACTTTCCTGTAAAACAGATAACCTAAATGACAAATGAGTAACCACACCACTAATCAGTAGCAATAGTGTTGAAAAGCATGCCCCCCCCCCTCCAAGATAACACATCCTCCCCCAAGAGAATATGTAGTATGTTTTAATAACATAATAGCCAAAGGTTATAGAGAGGAAAGGAGACATCTAACCACTAACCATGCCTGACTCTTGTGTGGATGTGAGGCCAAGTCACAGGCCTCTCTAGACAAGCCCAAACAGACAAGAAATGTATTACTGCCATACTAGTCCCTGTCACACACATTACACTCTCTTACATAACCCCACTGCACCACACTCAGGTGCACCTCTTGCACTGTTATGCTCTCTCTCTTTTCCACCTACGTCCTTCTTCTCTGCTATTTTCTCTCTTTCTTTATCTCCCTTTTTGATTCTCTCATCCTGTCTTTCTTTCTCACTGTGCTGTTTGTGTGTGGTGTGTAAGTTGGCTCGTCAGTGCTCTCTGTGTGTGTGTGTGTGTGTGTGTGTGTGTGTGTGTGTGTGTGTGCGTGTGTCTGTGGAGCGCCCGCGTGCGTCTCAGGTGCTGAGTCTCTCTCATGTTCTCCTTGCCCCCGCAGGCCCCGGCTTAGCATTCATCGCCTACCCAAAGGCCGTGTCTCTGATGCCCGTGGCGCCCGTGTGGGCTGCTCTTTTCTTCTTCATGCTGTTACTTCTGGGACTGGACAGTCAGGTCAGTCAGCGCGGGGACATTACAAAATACTGGGGTGGGGGAGGTGTGACAAGAACTGTGGAGCAAAATGAAGGAAAGTGGGGGAGAGGTTAAGAAGTCGTTCGACTGAAGACAGATGACATGTAGGCAAATGTTTGATCATTGGAAATGAGACAAAAAACTGTGAGAAAAAGTTTGAAGACCAAAACTCCACAGGAGTTCATTTATTCAACTTCCTTCAGTAATTCTCCAATAATGTTAAATCAGTACGAGTTGTCTGCATGATAAAATACAAATTCTGGATCTTAGGCACCCCCTTTTTTAACATAAACCTCTCTACCCCATGGAAACAGAACCCCATTCAGAACTGTTGGTGGAACCTACAGTGACCCTATAAAAACAATGACCCTTAGCAGTATCTCCACAGGCGAACAGATGAGTAAAACATGTCTTGTGTCTCCTCTTTCTACAGTTTGTTGGAGTGGAAGGTTTTGTAACTGGGATTCTTGATATTTATCCTGGAAAGTATTACATGCGCTATCAGCGTGAGATCGCTGTGGCAATCTGCTGTTCATTGTGCTTCATAATAGATCTCTCCATGGTTACACAGGTGAGTATTCCCTCAGAGCACAGAGCTTCATCATCTATGCAGGGCATGTCTGTGTATGTCAAAGGTGTTGATCAGACCCCACCCATGCCCATATAAATATTTGTCCTTTACGTTCGTTTCTTTCCTAGAAGTTTCTTTCCAGTGAAGTAGCCTGATTTTTTTCCTTTGTGTGTGTGTGTGCACAGGGAGGGATGTTCGTCTTCCAGCTGTTTGATTATTACTCTGCCAGCGGTATGACCCTGTTGTGGCAGGCATTCTGGGAGTGCGTGGTTGTCGCCTGGGTCTACGGTAAGGGTCTCACTCCTCTCATGGAACAGTGCAGTGTTTGCTTTGAGAGCAGTAACACAAAGACTGTGTGCTAATACTGCCCAGGTGTAAGTAAAGATTCTTACAGGTCAAGTGGAAGTAGTTTGGGAGCTACCATTCTTTCACTTACAAGCCTTACTTCATTTCCAGAAAGTCAGTGAATGGCAGTATGACTATGAGCACATTAGTAGTGTGTTACTGCCATCATAATACATGTTGATGTGTTAGTCCTTGACACCAGAAGGGTATTGAAACTTATAAAGCAGGACACAAGAACAACACAGCATCTTGCTCTATAGGTAGGCACCTCTCACATAAGATCACACATCACACTGTCCTCGTCTGTGATAAGCACTGTGGTCAAAAATACTCAAAGACAACTGGTGTGTAACACACACACACATGGAAAATCACAAGAAACTTCCCCCCAAAAAATAATCCATCCATCCAGTTAGTATTAACAGAGATAAGGATGTTACCCCTTAACCCCTTTAACCTTCTAATGGCCTAGGCTATGTTTGTGTCCTTGGGGTGAAGTCAATCAGACGCCCTACAGCAAACAGTCTTCTCACTTCACAGATGGAGACTTTGGATGAAGGGAACCATTTTCACATAGCACATATGCATGGTTAAACTAAACATTTCAGTAACTGAGAAACATATATAAAAATATATTACAGCACTACATAAAAGATATAATGCCCTGAAGTAAACAGTAGATATACCTCTCAGATCAGGACCTATATACCATCATGACAGTAAAGGGCATGCGCATCCAGCCAAGGGAAGTCCTCCAATCATTAGCACATAGCGTTCTCTAGGAAGTCCTGAGATGTCATGACATCATCACTTTTACATTGACTTGAGTAACAAAACATTTGGCTGACAGTCAGTCTGTCTGCCCTCTCACCTCAACAAAGTCTTGTGTTATCACCTCATGTGTGCCTATCAGTGTTTAATGTCAGACGTGTCTATCAGTGTTTGATCTGGGACGTGCCGTCTGTCTCCTCCGTGCAGGTGCTGACAGGTTTATGGACGACATAGCTCGTATGATCGGTTACCGGCCTTTCCCTTGGATTAAGTGGTGCTGGTCGTTTATTACTCCATGCGTTTGCATGGTAAGTGCCTTTAAGCTCAACGTGTTTGACCTCCCACCTAAGCATCACCCCAGCATCTGCAGACAGACTCAGCTGCCCTAGTCTAGAATGGATCCCTTATGACATTTGGAGTATACTCCTGAGATCCATGACCTGCTGTAAGTCCACCAATCATCTTATCTTTCAGGCTATCTTCCTGTTTCACCTGATGAATTACAAGCCTCTTACCTACAACAATGCGTACGTGTACCCGTGGTGGGGTGAGGTGATCGGTTGGTGTATGGCTCTCTCCTCCATGCTCTGCATCCCCGTCAGCCTACTGTACAAGCTCTCCGGACCCATGGGAACCTTCAAAGAGGTCTGCAAATCTTCCTTAGGCTTCTCTGTAGACATTGAATTCTGCAAAACCAAACATAGCAGTGTTTTATTTTGGTTGACATGCCAGAGAAGCCTTCATGTTGAACGTTGTACTTAGTTGCAACTTTATGAACAAGTTGAGGTATGCAAAGGCGCTTCTTATTTAAAAATGTATTGTAAAAAATGTATCTATCAAAAACATTTTTAAAGCCAAATGTTCAACATTTAGGTGGGTCTTGGACATCTGAAAAAGTGTTAAAACCTTAATTTAGAACTTTTAAGATCAACTGAATAAGTAGTAATAATTCTAGGGAAGGTAGTAGAGTGTGCGCATTCTCTGCTCTCCCAAGTGTCAAATAAATGATAAATATATCAGCTCAACAACGCAGTGCAGTGCAGAAAAATGTAAACATTTGTCTGAGCAGACACATGGACAAAAAGCCGAGCTTTGAAGCCATGGTCTTACCAGAGTTTCACATCACACATACTGTAGCTTTCCCAACTGAGCTTCAGAAACAAGACCATGTATCAGTGTGAGCAATAAGCTACCAGCCAAACTCTGACATAGGAAATGTGAGGCTTTTGAGGGATGGCTAACATACCGCAAGTCATGGGAAGAGGATGAATGGAAAAATGGATTGTGGGAAACCATGCTGGTGCCCCTTATGGAGGAAGCCCCAGGGGACCTGCAAAGGAAGGGCTCAGTGTTGCAACCATCAGAGCCTCAATTATCAGCTCTTTAGCACTTGTCTTTTGTATTCTAGTCTTTTTTCACAGTTACTCCTACTGTTGCTGACATGTTGCTGTAAAGATGTGGTTGCTATTCCTGGACAGAGTCACTGGAGTCACTGTCTTACATATTCTGTTGGAAAATGGTCTCCATATGGATGATGTTAGGGCAGTGAAGCAAACAGTCTTGACCTCTTCAAAGTGCTGTAAATATCCACTTGTATGCAAATGAGTGTGTGTGCTCATGAGAATGTGGATCAGCATAACCGCCTTAGAGAAAAAGAG
This sequence comes from Alosa pseudoharengus, assembly GCF_046254945.1. Taxonomy (NCBI): domain Eukaryota; kingdom Metazoa; phylum Chordata; class Actinopteri; order Clupeiformes; family Clupeidae; genus Alosa; species Alosa pseudoharengus. Next base: position 17,534,489 of record NW_027468881.1, read on the forward strand.
GAAGGACACCTGGCCTATTTATGGTGTAGTTCGAAAACGAAAAAATACACAGGATCTTAAGCTTGGATTTTATACAATTAAGGATCTTAAATGTACAGTCTTATTCCGTAAATTAGTAAGCTGAACAACAAAAATCATTGTTTATTAACATATTAACATATACATGGGCAGAAGTGGTCTTCTTATGTTAGCAACTAACTAAGATGAGAAAACCGAGTGAAGGAGTGAAATTGTCTACACAAGTGGTTATCACCTGTGGATCTCATGAGTGTGCCTTGCTTATTAAAGCTTCTGATTTGATGAATGCACAATACTGCAGCTGGAACTGAGTGTTTTTTTTTTGTTTTGTTTTTTATTTCTCTTGCAGCGTTGGGCAGACCTGACCAAACCAGTATGGGGTGCCCATCACCTTGAGTACATGGCTCCTGATGCTGATATCAAAAGCCTGGCCTCACCTCTTTCCCCTGGCTCGGAGGAGAACAAGGTCATCATCTTTGAAAGTGTCATGTAGACAAAGGTCTGCAAAAGGAGGACGCCTCCAGAGACAAGCTGCAGAGAAAGCTACTCTTCCTTTATGGTTTTTTTTTTTCTATTTAAATTAAATTATTTGAAAGCCAAAGTGTCTTCAAAGTCTCCAAATCACAATCACTTCCATATTTTGAATACCAAATTAGACCTTTTTGCATTTCACAGATGTGACCTCTCTTTTATTATGCAAACTCATTCTTAATATCTGGTTCATCTATTGCACACCATAAAACCAGGGATTTTACAATTCAAATAATTTTAAGTTCTCTGATGTTTCCCTGGTGATTGACATCTATTCTCATCATAACCATCAGTGACATTTCCTTATATAAAAATCCACCCTTTTTTTTGCCCATCATTGATTTTGCTCCAGTTTTCTGTTTGTTTGTTTGTTTAAATTCATACCAGTATTTGTCCACCATGAGTAGCCGACGTGGCAGCTTGTCTCAGGAGGCCTTAGGTGTGGCACGGGCCTGTGTACCTGGCATCAGGCCGGAGCCCAGCAGGGGTGTGGTGCGGCCTCCACCTCCCTGACCACTGCAGAATTCCCACAGGCCAGCTCTGTCTAGCAGCGCAGTCCGCTGGGGGCCTCCTTAATACCCCACACTTCATAGCCAGCGTATAGGGGACGGGCAAAGGGAAGGGCAGAGGGAGGGAAACGGGGGACTGCTGACCAGGCTGAGTGGAGTGGACTGGACGCTCTGTCTGATGTGCGTGTGCACATCTTAGGGGAGGGACAGGGACTTTCTTGACCTTTCACCTCCTCACGCAGGAAACCGCACCACCCTTGGTCACTGTCCCGGAGAGTTAGTTTAGAATGCATCACCCATCCAAAAAACACTAAAATCCTTGTCCAAGTCCTTGTGCTCGAAAATAAGACGCCATTTGGTAAATGAGCACAGAATACCAGAATTCTCATTTGAAATTTAGTGTAATGCTAGTTCTGATTTGATAATCACAATCTGTTTAATAGACGCACAGATTGCACATGCATCTGATTTGATCAAGGCCAACTCTTCTAAAAAGTGATGGGATGTTTAGTCTGACTTATGCTGGTCCCTGACACGACAACACAGTTGCCAAACTGTCAGAGCCAATGCTTTGTCTGACGAGCACACGTTTTGTTTAATGTGTCTTTCATGATTACAGTGAACCTCAGTATTCTGTTGTAGATGTAATGATAAACACACTTTAAGTTAATTAAGTGCCAAAGGGAGCATGTTGTCTATCTCTGGCTGATTGACAGAGACTGGTTTTGGTTGCCATAAAAAACACACAAACACACACACTAAAATACACATACAATGAACAGCAGCTGCAAAACTGTTTGCCAATGAGGAGTGCAGATTGTGCAATAACCACAAGCAGATGGATCGACACACACACACACACACACACACACACATACTACACCATGTTTGTGTTCCTTGAGTTCCATATAACGTTTGTGCTGCAGTCGCAGTTTAGAGGGTGGACAATTAGTTGCCAAATTTTGCCTTTTTTATTAAAGAAAGATTTGTCTTAAGTCTAGCGCCCATTGTCAAATAGCCAAGTCAAACGCCAGGTCTCCCAGCTCACTGCCCTAAGAGTTCACCTGTGGGAATTCTGCTCTGTACATTAACATCATATCATTGTTACTATACAATTGAATTAGAATGTAAAATAAATTAAATAATGTATGGCTCCAGAACTACATTTGCACATTGTTGTATAATAATCTTGCTAGCACTTTACAATCGTGTTAGAATAAGATTCTCTTTGTTTTTGTTTTACATCTTGTCAAATAAATCAGAGATTTATTTTGTGAAGGCTTTTATTTTGCTTAAAACATACAAATACATATTAAATATCTTTGTGTGCTATATTTTGAAAGTTTGATGCAGTATGCGATTTTGAAAAGCATAAGTGTATCCCCCTGAATTGCTGCAATGCAGCATCAGAATGGATAGAGAGAAGGATAGCACATTGAATGGATTTTAATTTCATTTTCAAGTGCTACCGTGTTTGAAAGTGTTAGATTCTGTCTTTGTGTGCTTAAACATCAGTATTGTCCTGACCACCCAGAGCTCCACAATGGTTTTATATGTATAATAACAAGTTTCATTTATTGGTGATATTGGGAACGGTGATGTGTAGGTGTGTGAGGCAACACTCGCATTATTCAACTTCCAGGATAGCCTCACGCCTACTTTACCCATTTTAAAAGGGACAGCGTTGATTGATTAATGCTCAGAATATTCACTCTGTGATGTTCTTTTTGTCCTGTTTTTTTGTTTTTCGTCTACTTAAACACCTTTACCTGAAGTCTCAATAACAGACAACCTCCAATGTCAAATACATTCTCCCTTGCCATTAGCAGTCTACAATAACTGCTGTAAAGATTCTGCCGTATGTCATTCACCAATGTGTGACAGGACCAAAAACGTTTTCCCCAAATTGAAAAGAAAAAAATCCTCCAACAAGCATTTCAGCTGCCAATGCCTTCCTTACTCTCTGTAGTGAGAAAGTGCCCGGAAGTGCAAGTCAGTGGACGCACAAGCAACACCAGTTTACCTGACAGTGGTGGTACAACCGTCCAACCTTATTGGAAGATACAGTCAGTGTAACTAGAATGTCTTTTTAACCTATGCCATCTATATAGTTAATTTCATAGCCTGGGTGGATCAGTTGATTTAGAATTCTAATATAGTAGTATATGTAGGACAAAAAATGAAAAATTACATTACCAAAAAAATAATAAATGTAACTATTGTCATTTATGTGCTCTGCCAAATTGTTCTTGACAGTATTTTTTCTCCAAAAGTTTATTCAGAAATTACTGCATTTATAAATAATAAATAAATAAATATAAAAATGCAGTTGAATATAGTTGAATGGCTCACTGACTGGATTCAGATTTTTCCAACTAAAGATATATCACTTGGATGGACAAGCACAATGCACAAAAAGGGACTACTCTATTATGGAAATGATAAACATCCAGTAATGAATCAGCCTTGCTTGAGCTAATTAGATTAGAGTTTATTGGAATGGATACATGGATTCTGATTTGTGAATGGAGTATTAGCATCATTTGTCAGCAGATGTATAGTCTTCATATCATACTGAGCTTTGGAGAATGATACTGTCTTGAAAATTCACATTAGCACTGTTGGCTCGCAACTTAACAGATTTTTAACCCTCATTGTTGTGCTTTGTAACAAAACTGTGAGATGTAACATTGGTCTTCCATGGTCTTTCATGATCTGATGTACAGTAGTATTGCAGAGATAAATGTACTGTGCGTGTGTATAGATATATATACACTGTATACTTCTGTATGTATATGTTTGCTAACATCACAAAGGAGTTCCATCTGTCTTGCAGTTTCCCTCACCGATGAAGGGCTTCATGCTTGTGACACCACTGTGATTTTGTGCTAAAACAAGTCCACTGGCCTGAATCAAAATATCAAATGGCAATAAAACTAACTGAAAAATACTCTCACTTCTTTGTTTGTTTATGACTTTGACACAGCAAGGAGGATAGATATATATTTCCCCCCTACTATGTGTAGAAAACAAGCATGTAAAAAAAGAACTTTTGATAAACATACCAGCTTTCCATTTCCAAGAAGTGCACAACCTTCAAGTATTTTGAAGTAAACACATTAATTTAAATCTCCTAAAACACACACGCACACACCATGGTTACATGTGACCTTACAAAAGGGAAAAAACAAACAGCAATATCATCTCTCTCTCTCTCTCTATCTTCCAACCACCTATTAAATCATCTGCTCATCTCACTCTCAGTTTGTGCCGGGAGGAGTGCAGTTCAAACTGGTTTTTAATGACAAATGCCCAGTCTGTCCGACGCGTCACAGATGCCATATTAAGCCAAGGCCGATGTGCTGTTCGCCGCTGCAGAAGTTTTTTGGCTATGTTTAGCTAGTGCCCTCGGAGCTGCCACAGCTCTATTTCTGGCAGAGGAGCTGGAGGCTGCTTGGCCCTCAGTAGTGTTTGCTGGATCTCCCCACAGCAGCTGCCCCGGCTCAGTCTGGCCTGAAGCAGCACAACACAAGGCCTGGCTGTGTCCAGCAGGACAGTCGCTCGGGCTCTTAATGCGGTACAAGATCTGACTCTAATGTTTAAGACCAAATTGGCTAAACAAACAAAAAAAAAAATAAACGCCTGTCCCCGGTATACCTGTTGTATCCTTCTCCATCAAGATTTTTTTTAATCTCACTCTAAAATTCTAGCATTTTTAGGATTTTTTTTTATTATTATTATTTTTTTTAAAGAAAATGCATGATCAATGTGCAAACATTTCTTATTACAAAAACTTTATTTACTATTGCACTGCAATGTGGCTGTCTTAAACTTAAGTCTCATGACTTGGACATAAAAATCTCATCTGTCTGTGTGTGTGTGTGTGTGGCCTTCATAGTGAGGGGGGTGGTGTGTGTATGTGTACGTGTAAACTATATTTGCAGTTGTCAGACAGAGGGGTCTAAGAGCACTGAGCAGGGCTGTGGTGCTTATGACAGATTGCCATTTGTTACGATTCCATTATGAAACTAATGTCCTCGTTACACCAAACAATTTTGACAAGATTTGAGAAAGATTCTTGAAACATTGTAGTCTTTCGAGTAAAGCTTGAATGTGGGGCATTAGTTAAAAGACTCCAATCTTTCAAAAGACTTTCAAGTTGTTTGGTGTAAGGAGGCCAAGCTGCCAAAATGGATGCCTCAGATGACTTCCACCATTTCCTTGGTCTCATGATGTCCTTACTTAACCCCAACATTATGAGTCATCATTAAATTGCTTATAAATAAGTGCACAAGATTTTACATCGTGTCATTATTGTTACGCTCAGCTCACAATTATGTCAAGTCAATTGCTTCAAAGTTGTGTGTCTGTGTGTGTGTGTCTGAGGGTGCTTATGTAATGTATGCTACTTAATGTTTACTTTAGACATTTTCATGCTACTGTAGGCCTCCTTTATCAGTTCATTTGCAAGTGCCAAATACAAGAGATAAGATGAATTAACTGAATTTAAACTGGCCAAAGTTCATGTGTAAGCAGGCCTACGATACACTGCTCACGTCTGCTATGCTTAGATCACATGGCAGAGCCATTTTAAGATTCCGCCGTTAATATTTGATGTAATGTTCTCGGTGACATTGTTATCCGTGATGACTCGCCTACCTCCAACACGTACATATGAATTATTCACAACGTATAGTGCAGCACTTTTGACATCTTTATCATAAACGTTTGACTGCCATCTCTTCCTTGTAAATCTGATTCAGCAAAAAGTGACGCTCACAAAAAAATGTTCTCAAAAAGGCCATGATCCATAGCCCATGCCAACTTCCTGAATGGGATACCAACATGAACTAATTTCCCTATGCAAGCCGATCTTTGTAGGAGACAAAGTGTAAAGCTTCTTTTCTGGCCCCTCACATTCATGTTCTCATCTGGCAAGCCCCAAGCAGATGATTTTGAGATGGGTGCTGCTCAAGGAAGGGTTCCTTTTCTCGCCACCGGTGCTTCAGTTCTTTTATTTACATTTTTCCATTCACGGACACTTTTATCCAAAGCGATTTACACCGTCAATTATATTACAGGGCCATTGTCCCCAGAGCAACTAGGGGTTAAGTGCTTTGCTCAAGGGCACAAAGGTGGAAGCTGGGAATTGAACCTACACATTTTCTGGCTACTGCATGCTAGCCCAACTCCTTAACCACTACGCTACCACTGTCCATTCTCTAGGGTTAGTGTCTGGGTTCTGTAAAGAGTATTGAGACAATTAGTTGTTATACTATAGTATAGTATAGAATAGTATATAGAGTTGCATAATAACATTTGATTGAAATTATGAATGACACATGACATTTGTTTTTATTTTATTTACTTTATTGACTTGCCAATTACAAATGTTACAGCCAGAAAACCCTTTCACACCAACACACATCGTGACAATACCTAACGGCCCATTCCAGAAAGATAATCCTAACAACAGCACTATTGCCATCGCCTGAAGCCACAGAGCAGTGAGTCTTCTTCCCAGGCCCATTCTTAAAAGTGTGGGAAACCATATGCCATCGTTACATCACACAAAATAATCTAGCGTCGTCCCCGGGGGGCTAACGCTTCCTTAGACCCGGTGGCGGTCAACAGCTGCCCTCATGCCCATACCACTGGGGGGGCTTTTCTGCAGGTGCCTATTTTTACCAGGTGCCACAATTCATGATGTCATTCGTGGTACGAAGCAGAGGGCACTGCTGGCCGCAGCGAATGCCGGACGTGAGCTGACAGGCCGTGCTCAGAGATCACCTGCTGAAAAGGCAGAGTGACAGGTGTCAAGTCCTGCCACTCTTGGGGGTCACGCCTGGGGAAGATTTATCTGTACAGCATCCACTAGACCAGCTACCAGCTAAAAAGACAGGAACAGCGCTGCAAAGCACTGAACAAACTTAACGGCCAGCTTCTTACCAGTGATACTGTACACACAACTCGGTCACAAAAACTGGGTGCAGAGCAGTACAGAGCATACGTTGGCCCAGTCAGGCTTAAACAGAGAGCGATATGAGGCAATATAAGGAAGGGAAATAACCTTTTTCACATTAACAATGATTGGCAACACGGACTGAATTTCAGCAGAGTCTACCATTTTTAGGTTCGGGTTTGAGACATGGGCATGTAGGACTGGCCCCCAGCATGTTTTGAAACCCAATCTGTGGCTGTGCCCCTAAAGGCACGTTGCCCACCGCTGCCAGGGCACTACACTTCGCCTGTAGATTACAGTACATGGGGCAGAGGATCCAATTATGCAGACTCTGCACGGGGCTTGGGATCCAGCCTTAACCGGCTGCAGCCAAGTCAAATCATGTGCCTCACACTGCCATCAAACCGACCGTGAGAACACTGAAGGGGAATGATTCAGTAGACCACGGACTTGAGGCATGATGCACTTGATGATGATACACTTCCAATGCCAACATACATACATACACTTCCAATGCCAACATACATACGTACATACATACATACATACATACATACATGACCATCCATGTCTTTTGAAAACACAAGAGCGTTATGACTCAGATATCAAACTCAGGTAATTACTTAAATTATATCTATAGATGTTGACAGATATGAAACTGTTTAAACATTCCACTGTAGCCACTCCTGAAGAGCAGCTGGTTTTGGTCCTATTGGACGACACTGATCACCACGTGAAAGCTGTGGAATGAGCACTCGTCCCACAGTACAGTGAAGGGAATAAAATAAATCAAAGAAATAAGCGGGTTAGCATGAAAAAAGGAATGTAAACAAACAATAATAGTAAATATAAAAAGAATGTGTACGAACTGTGTGTATATGTATATGTACACACACACATGCATATAACAAAACCAAATCAAATGCAAAGCAAAAGGGAACCATTGGGCCAGCAGGCCATTGAATATTTGCCTTGCGTCTCCCAGATGTGTGCAGGTGGGGAGGTTTCACAGGTAGAGTAATGGACAGTGCTTTCACCTAGCGGCATAAAGCACTCACGTCCTTTATGAGCAAACAGGAAGAGGAGGAAGAGGAGGTCTGTGAGGTGATGAGGAGCAAAACACCTTCAGCTGATCAATTGGACTTCTTATCCTGGGAGTCGGCACTTGCCTGCAGAACACAAGATGTTTTATATTAAATATAACTAATAGTGGGTAAAGAAAACAAAACATAATGTAGAGAAAACAGTGGTGGGCAATTCTATATTAGGTCTTTGCCTCGTGTGGACTTTTAAACCCATGGCATTACTCCTAACTTCTAGTGATGGAACACAATTGAAAATGGTATTGTTCTTTGGTCGGTGACTATCTCCTGTCAGCTCTTTAGTGATCAGGAAGCTATGGGTTGCTGTGGTGACAGCATAGCACTGCAGTAAACTGACCAATGAAACGTCAACGTCATACAGTTGGGACAGTGAAAGGGCTCTAAATGTAGAACCAGGCACACTTATTTATTTACACTTCAATACAGAAGAGACATCCAACCGTGCGCGTACACACACACACACACACACACAGAGGTTGGAAGTCATTAAGTAGTCTTATTCTGGAGGTTGCAGCGAGTTCAAGGAAACCGGGGGGCCAACGAAAGCCCACGTGAGATGGTGGCGCGCACCGGCACACGTGCCCTCCTGCCACCTGTTGACTGCATACCTACAGCCTTGGGGCCGTGCAGCGATCCCAACACATAGATGATGTGCACACAGGCAAGGATGCAGTTACAGATGCAGACAGCAAAGCCCTCGGTTACTGAGACCACAAACACTCCAGCATATAGACTCAGTCATCAATCTCTACTGACAAAGGTCACATAACATGAAGACACATTTGTGACGAGTACCGCAATAAGACCGATCTTTACTGTCCATCATCGCTGTTTACAATCTCCAAAAATGAGACCTGTTTATGATTAGAGGGCAGATAAACAGACATAAAGAGGCCTAGCTGCTTTTCAGACATAATCTAGTGATGAGCTGCCAATGAGCTGCCGGTGGAGCTGTGGACTAATACCACAGTACTTCCTCATCTGGCCTGTTTTTGTTTTTCTCATCTTATTTCATATTAATATCTTTATTTTAATTATTAAATGTGCTTGTCCAGGAGAGGCCAACATGTCTGCTCTTGCTTTCTGGTGCACCTGATGGTATGCAAGTTGTGCAGCACCATATTAAGACATGCAGTGAATGCAGTTATTTTTACAGCAGTGGATGAGTAATACTGACTGTACTTGTGTGTGTGTGTGTGTGTGTGTGTGTGTGTGTGTGTGTGTGGGGGGGGGGGGGGTTACTTATCAGATACCTGTTGGGAAACAGTGAGTCACTCCAGTAATGACTTAAAACATCTGACCACACCTGACCAAATCCCTCAGAGGTCATACACCACCCTAAAGATGCTGAGTGGTAAAGTGAGTAGAATTTAGAAGACCCTTTCATCCAAAGTAAGTTCAGTTAGCGATCCCAGGGTCATCTTACCATCACTAACACTACTTCTCCCTGCCCCTTAAACTGATATACAGTATACAGTATGCCATTACGCAGCGGTCTGGCACCAGATAATGAATACTGTAAGTAAAAGGTTTTGTGCACCTACAGGTAGATTTATGAACCTCAAAGTTGCACTCTGTCAAAAAAATACAGTTGCCTTAGACCAGTGGTTTTAAACTGATCTGGCTTTGGGACCGACAATTTCCCATGTTCATGAAGTCGCGACCCATATATTTTTTTTAGCGATCAAGCCAACGGATACGGGGAGCTACATGTTAAGATATGTGCACATGCAAAGTGCCTGTAGGCCTTCTTGTTTGGAACATGCTGATGTTTGGCATTACATTTGTGAAGTCTTCAATTCCTGATGTCACCTTTCAAAGTCAGGTGAGCTTTGCTTCCATGTGGCATTTTTTCTCATATGCCAGCAATTCAGTGAACACTGCACACTGGGGTTTCTGTCCCATTTTGTCTCAATTTAAGTAAATCCATATCCTACCTCAAATATTTAGGGTCACAGCTTAATTGCGTTTACCACTAGAAATGATGTCTAACATGACCTGTCACATAAACATTGTCTATGTCCATGACAATGACTGACATTAGGGCTGTAACGATATAGCCTACGATTCGAAACCGAAATCGCGACATTCATATCCACGATACTGTGTCGCGGTGTGAAAAGGCAGAATCGCGACACACCCTTTCTAGTGTTTCACGCATTGCTTTGCAGCTTACGCGGCCGCAAAAGCAACCCACACAGGGTCGGACTGGGAACAAAATTCGGCCCTGGCAATTTTCTCCTGGACCGGCCCACTACTGGACCGACGACCCCCCCCCCACACACACACACACACACACAAGCCCACAGATACCAAAATCCCCCCCTGATTCCCCCCCATAAATAACAAACACACAGTATCATGCTGTAGCAACACTTCATAAACTGAACCCAATCATTTAGATTTGGACCTATAGGTTATTATATAATCAGTATCGTAATTTCTGTCAACTATGACGATCTCCATGCATGTTCAGTAGCCTATATTTTTCATTTAGTCAAGCAGTGACATGTGGTTTAATCAGTGTTGGGCAAGTTACTTCAAAATCGTAATATATTATGTATTACTTATTACTGTCATTTCAAAGTAATTCATTACATTATAATATTACTGTCTCTGAATTGTAAGGCATTACACTACTATTGTATTACTTTTAAGTTACTTTTACCAAAATATCTGGAAATATGGATTTGGAATTCTAAATGCAGTTTATTATGCTCAATGCAGCTCATTGCACTTCTAATGGAGGGTGATGTGGTACAACATAATGACTGAGCTAGGCTTAAGGCTAACAACAGTAGAATGCAATAAGTGCAGTGATGGCTCATGATGCAATACAAGGAACAATCATAGCCAGAATTTTGTTAAAAGAAGACAAAAGGTCAAAGTCTGGTCAATTGTGATAGAAATGCTGTAACTTTAGGCTTAGGCCTACTCATTAAAATCAACAGAGAGCCCACTACCTGTATATTGTAACCCAAAACTTAAAGACATGTCAAGATAGGCTACACAGTGCAGCTACTGGCCATTTTTGTGCCCTAACTGGTGAAATACAGTATTAACCTAAGTATGTCATTATATGGCCAACTAGTAATCTGCCTGTTCCCAGGGATGGGTAGTATTTCTGAAACATGTAATATGTGTTTCAAATGCAAAATAGTAATTTTGTAATTTTAAAAATACTGCAAAATACTATATGTGAAAAACACAAAAAAAGTAGATACTACAGACAGGTGTAATGAATAATTGGTAATTAGGCAACAATGGTTTATGTTTATCGCAATCAGCTAATGTGAGAACAGCTGTGTTCAACAACACTTACAGCTTTTCAGTGACGGCTATTGCTGAAGCATCAGCTCTGGTCTGAAGCACTGGTGTGAAGTGGTACGCAAGTAAAGATGAGCAAGTTGACCTGTGCAAGTTCACATAAGGACACTGACAAAGGCAACCATGTCCCATTGTCTCCATGCCAATCTTTAACAGAAAAATGTCAGATATCTCAACCACAATGACTACTAGTTAGGGCACCAAAATGGCCAGTAGCTGCACTGTGTAGCCTATCTTGACATGTCTTTAAGTTTTGGGTTACAATATACAGGTAGTGGGCTCTCTGTTGATTGTAATGAGTAGGCCTAAGCCTAAAGTTACAGCATTTCTATCACAATTGACCAGACTTTGACCTTTTGTCTTCTTAAAACAAAATTCTGGCTATGATTGTTCCTTGTATTGCATCATGAGCCATCACTGCACCTATTGCATTCTACTGTAGCCTTAAGCCTAGCTCAGTCATTATGTTGTACCACATCACCCTCCATTAGAAGTGCAATGAGCTGCATTGAGCATAATAAACAGCATTTAGAATTCCAAATCCATATTTGGTAAAAGTAACTTAAAAGTAATACAATAGTAGTGTAATGCCTTACAATTCAGAGACAGTAATATTATAATGTAATGAATTACTTTGAAATGACAGTAATAAGTAATACATAATATATTACGATTTTGAAGTAACTTGCCCAACACTGATTAAACCACATGTCACTGCTTGACTAAATGAAAAATATAGGCTACTGAACATGCATGGAGATCGTCATAGAAATCGTGACAAAAATTACTATTTGGTGCAAATCTTCTACATTGGTTATAGTCAGCGATTCACATTAACTGTAGGCTATCACCACAAGTGTATACTAAACGTTTTTGCCCAAGTTTGTGTGTTTATGTATCATTACTGGTCTCTAGGGTAACTATTGTTTGACGGTAGAGTGCAACTTTGAGGGTCATAAACCTTTGAGATTCATAAACCTACAGTACCTACGTGCACAACATCACATTGGGATGTAAGGCAATTTCCTCATTCATTTCATCACACAATCCAGAAACAAAGTTCACCAGAAGGCCAGTATGAACTATGAAAAAGGTCAAGACCTGACTCACTAAAGACATGTATGAAATAAATATTGGATACTAAAGCACAGTTGTGCACCTTTTCCATTCTTTACATGCAGAAACCTGTATGTTTCAAAATCAAAACAATTTGCTGTATAAGTGCAGCAGTATATCTATTTTATGAGTTAAGGCTTGCAAGTTTCCCCGTTTTTATAACATATATTTACACTAGGGCTGTCAATCGATTAAAAAAATTAATCTAATTAATTACATACTCTGTGATTAATTAATCTAAATTAATCGCATATATATTTTTTGCTATGAAAGTATTTTAAATATTTAAATTCTAATGAATCATTGAATAATCAGCATTAAAGTTCAAAAACTCTTTTATTATTATTTTCACTGTTCAAATAATTGCCATAATAATCTATGATATGACCTAATATGCTAAGGAAATAAATTAAAAAGTGCTTCGGAAAGAAGTTTTTTTTTTCACATACAAGGTATTTGATTGCAGAGGACTTTATTTTCAACACTTTATTTTTTATCAACACCATCAGGCCGTTTTTTAAAAGTAAATGTTCCAATCAATGATCCAGGCAGCACGTTTTCTTCTCTCTCCTTCATATTACAGTCTAAATTTTACTGACTAGAACGGCTCGGGGTCAAAGGTCATACGGAATCGATTAATCTGCACAAATTTTTTTAATCAGATATTTTTTCTCAAATGAATTAATCAAAATTAATCAGTTATTTTGACAGCCCTAATTTACACCATTCCAGACAGTATCGGATTACATCTTGATACTAATTTCCGGCCACAGTGAGTAACCAAAAAGTTGAACTATCTAACTTTATTTTGAACGTTCCTTATTTTCATAGATTGTGAACAAGTACCTGTTTTTTGCACAAAATACGATGCACAGATTCCCAATGAGCTGCAAATGTAACCTAGCCGCAGTTAGAGCAGTGGCAACAATTGATTGATTAATAAATTAGTTGTCAACTACTAAAGGAGAACTCATCTCTAAGAACAACCTAGGGTGTATTTTTGGGTGTTAACAAGTGTATTCTTTCGCTTGGGACCAAAGTGACATTAATCTGAGTAGTTTTGAGTAAAACCAGATTATGCATTCACAAGTTAATAGCATATAACATAGCTTTAAGGGCAAGCTCATTACAAAGTCAATCACTACTTTAAGCCCCTGACAAGGGTCAAATATCATTACACTTCTATGCTATTGTAGAGAGGGTCCCTGTAGACAAAACAAAGCATTTTACCTTTGTATGTATAAAGAATAAATAAATAGGGTATAAAAAAGGGCCATCTTTACAGTCAGCATTACTGTACCTCCAACTCCTCGCAAGATGACAGCAACCGGAAGAATAGTCGGTGAATTACCAACTTCCTCCAGTTTCCGCCATCTTGTGCGGAATCGTAGTAAGATGGTGACGAATAGTTCTTAGTTAATCAACTAAGAAAATAAGCGTTAGTTGCACATGCAGACCTTATATTCTTTATAATCAACAGGCAGCAGATCAGTTTTAGTTTGTCATTTTGACAAGGGCTGCACAATTATCGCAATCACAATATGAACCAACGCAATTACCCAATCGCAAAAGCTACAAATAATCGTAGCTTTCGTCAAATTTCTGACTTTTATATTCATTTCATCCTTACTGACTATGCCACTTCTGATTGGTGAGCTTTACAGTCGATCGCGGATGCAGTGCTTCTTGTGCATCAATCAAATTAAAGAGACATTTGGAATATTTAACTGAATCAATTGATTAACATTCAAAAATCATTGCAAATCGCAATCGCAATATTAAAAGTGAATGAACTAAACTAATAATGCTGCTTTATTGCTGCGGTCAAATGAAGCACCCCAAGAAAACTGTACATGGCATCCTGCAATAATATTATGAAACCTATAGTTGTTTTTTCAGATGAATAAAATATGGTAAACCACATCGCAACAGGCCCCTACATGCGTGTGTTTGAGTGTGATGGAGCTGCAGAAGCGTTGGCGCCTGAAGACTCATTGGCCAAGTCTCAGTACCTGAACCTCAAGCTATAAGTCTGCAATGCTTGTGGATAAAAAAAATAAGAAATCTGCTAAACATCAACCACCTTTACCTTTAATAAACTACGTGCATGATGTTTGGGGGAACAAATCAAATCACTGAGTGTCAAGCCAATACTGGATGATCAAAATGCAAACATATCCAGTTCATAGATGCAAACTATAGCTCTGACATTTCAGGACAAATATGATTAATACAGTTGATTTCATAATTATTAAATCACCAATGGCAAAACAACCATCAAAGAACTACATATGCAAAGCTTGACATCTTGACAGGATGTGACTGCCGGTGCATTCAAACATAGCTGCAAACAACATTCGCAAACAGTTTTTTTCTTTTTTGCCTTGAGTTTGACGCCAACGTTTCAAAATACTCGCAGTCTGAGAAGGTAGTTCTCTGTGTCCAGGGACACTGGATGGAGAGTTGCCCATGGAATAGTGAGTGCTCACCCAAAATCTTTCAAATCTCACAGTTAGAAGACGACATGTTTGTCGCAAATATTCGCCTCTGTTAAAAGAATCTGAAAGCACCTCATTTTCATGACACTTGGTGAAGGGAGTGAAACAATCAAGCAGATCTGGAAACGGAGTGGATCTGGGGTTCTATTTTCTACTTTCTTTAACATTGTGAGATGGGGCATATTTCGCAACTGAGTGTGTTTGTGTGTACATACCTGTAGCTTTCCATGCTCCTCCAACAGGCGGTCATACTCAACGGTGAGGTTCTCCGCTTGCTTCTTCATGGCCTTCACATCACTGTCAGATTTCTGAAGGGCTGCAGACAGACACAATCAGAGAGAGAACATTTAAATCTATATACAGAATGAAAAGCAAAGCGCTTTCAAGAATACCATCAATTTTGTACTGGTCTACAGAAAATCCTCATACAATGACCAGACACCAGGAACAGGACTCGGAACAGGACACCAATCCCATGAAGGCCTAAACACTAAAGGGCTCGGAACAGGAAACCAATCCCATGTAGGCCTAAACATTAAAGGACTCGGAACAGGACACCAATCCCATGAAGGCCTAAACATTAAAGGACCTGGAACAGGACACCAATCCCATGAAGACATGAACAATAAAGGCCTCGGAACAGGAAACCAATCCCATGAAGGCCTAAACATTAAAGGACTCAGAACAGGAAACCAATCCCATGAAGGCCTAAACAATAAAGGCCTCGGAACAGGATACCAATTGGTCGGTTAGTACCTTTTTTGGTGTTGTCGAGCTCGTCCTTCAGCTTCTTCACCTCCCCCTTG
This sequence comes from Alosa pseudoharengus, assembly GCF_046254945.1. Lineage (NCBI taxonomy): Eukaryota > Metazoa > Chordata > Actinopteri > Clupeiformes > Clupeidae > Alosa > Alosa pseudoharengus. The sequence continues at coordinate 17,550,359 of NW_027468881.1, forward strand.
AGGGTCTTGTTCTCGTCCTGCACGCTGGGTCCGGGCTTGGCACCCACCTCTGGGATCTCGATCCCGGCCTCCCGAAGTGTCTGTCAAAGGAGACATGAGTGTTTGTGTGATGACATGATGCTGAAGTCTGCAGTCCTTACTGACCGTGCATGGGTGTGTGTGTGTGTGCGTGCGTAGTATCCGGATATATATATAAATGCTTTGTATTAACTCAGTCTATCAGTTTGCTTATCAGTCTCACTGTTCATAAGGATCCTGTTTAGCATAACTTTAGCTCATCTCCTTCATATCTGAATTAGCTGAGAGAGTATGAGAGAGAGAGAGAGAGAGAGAGAGAGAGAGAGAGAGAGAGAGAGAGAGAGAGAGAGAGAGAGAGAGAGAGAGAGAGAGAGAGAGAGAGAGAGAGAGAGAGAGAGAGAGAGAGATATTGTATGTCCCCAGCTTAAGGGCCGTTGGTAAGCAGACGGCCATCTGCTGCACCGGTGTAGGCTTTAGGTAAGCCATGAACCACCACACCTCTGAACTGCACCTCTACCGCCTAAAGCTGGATGCTTCTCAGAATCTGAGAATTTAAATTTAAAACCAAGCACTCACTTTCTGTCTATTATGAGGGCATTTACTACTTCATCTTCTTTGAAAGCTTGGCAGTAGGGAGTAGGGACTGTTCCCCACTGCCTGTTCACTGGAAGTGCCTCATTAATTACAGGGTATTAAAAATACCACAAGTACACTTTGGGTAACCTGTGGCATACTACACTGAAAGACGTTATAGTTTGGACGTACGATGTTGTATAAAGTCCTGTGTTAAGTCCCATTCTAAAATGTCAGTGTAACCCGAGTAAAGCTATAAAGGCCATCAGCTATTATGAAAGCCGCCATGGCAGCAGCAATCTTATTCCCCATCGTGAATCAAACACATCGAAACACATTGGTAAGCAATGCCAGTTGCAGCACTACTGAAGTACAACTGCACCCATGCCAGCACGACTGTGTGGTGTGCCAAATACAATTAGCTTGGCACCGTTGTCATTGCATGGTTTTCCAAACTCTACCCGCAAACTATCGAAATACACTCTTTGAATACATATGTCCTTACCAATAAAATGGGAATATATTAAGAGCTTGGTAGCTACTTGGAAAGAGTTCTGTGTTCTTGATATAGGAGTACACGGATTCCACCGGTGGACTGGCAACAACCAGCCTGAACCAGTCTGATGTGGGGGAAAACGGAGAAGGTCAGGGAATGACCACTTCAAGCCCTTCCCCCAATAACATACTGACTTCCTGGAGAGGAGAGGTCCGTATTATTGGTGGAAAATGCCAGGATTAAAGGTGAGAGTCATGTTTTGGTGCCCGGATGTTCATTAGGGCTTGGCACTCGGAGACGCAGAGCTTTCTAATGAAGATTCGATTACACGCAAACACCGGGGGAGACATGGTTATGGGATCAACTTCTGAAAAACAAAATACATCTTGAAAAAGTGTTCTAAGAAACACAACCAATAAACAAAAACACCACCGAAAACAATAATTGCTCAATAAATACACTAAACAAGAATTTAAATGCAACATCTTACATTCCCATTTTTCATGAGTTATAGTAAAGGATGTGATATCTTCTATATACACAAAAGGCTTATTTCTTTCAAGTTTGTTAACAAATGTGTTAAGGTCTATGTTGATGAGCACTTCATCTTCATAATCCATTCACCCAACACATGTGGCATTATCAAAATGTAAAAAAATATATCCACCAGAGTGGTTGTGTGATGATAATTTTTACATCACTTCTGAATCACAAAAGATACCGAGGTCATTAAGGTCAATCACTGCAATGAATTAAGTTGTAAGAGATGTGGTTCTTTGGTTTCTTTATTCATCTTTTATTCTGCCCTTTTATTTCTTCAGACCGTCAGGGCTACTGTGGCATCTTCAAGCCAATTCTCCCCTAGCCAAACAACATTATCATAGCCATAGCAATGCCACTTATTTCTCCTGCAAGGCAGGCAAAAAACCAACCACTTAAAACAACCTGATAACGAGGCACTTCTGCACCACCAGTGCAGCGTCAGGACACAGGAAACACATTCACTGCTGCACTTACATGAAGAATCTGAGGACAATTTGGACGTCTGCCTTTGATTGTAGAGTAATCTGACAATATGTTAAGTTCTTACCGGGGGACATTATTCGCTAGTCTGAGCGAATCCAGAAATAAGTAGTTTTGTAGCTGGAGGTTTAGATGAGAGGAGTTCTCTGTTCAAATCATTTTAAACAGAATAAGGTTAAGGTGTCCCTGAGGGGAAAAGACTTGCTTTGTATCTGGGTCAGATGTTTTTCTATGTTCTTTGCTGGCAATTTCAACCTGCATCTAAATTTAGAAATAAAATAAAAATCACCAGCTTTGTTGGAGTTTAAACGTTAAATATGACAGGAATGTTATACATAGATGTGATCCAAAGTGTGAGAGTGATACGTTTGAGACAAACCAAAGATGATGGCAACTGAGATGTATATTATTGGACTGGACAACATAGCCATTGTCAATTATCAGTGCTCTCAGGGGCTCGGTTTTTTTTAGGTCCAAGTACCAGTGAATTAAATTTAGATATTCACCTTTACATCGATTCTAAACCATGGTTGCATGTAAGATTCTATTTGATGGCTTCACCACTGCTGAAATAGCGCTAAATATGTCATTATTCTCTAGGACACCAGGGAAAATGACCTTCATGGTCTGATAAGAGAATAATATCCCCTGATAAAGGAATGATATGGACAATGAGAAGCAATGCACTACAAAAGTCCATGCTTAAATTGCATGCACTGCAGTTAAGGTAAGGTTACATTTTTCACCATCAAGTCGACCCCAACCCAGGATTGAATGGCAGATTGAATGGCAACGAGTCTGTGGCAATAGTAGTGAAGCCACAGGGACAAAGGGTCCAGCGGCACACCTGCACAGGGGTCCCTATCAAAGACCTGTGCTGATCTGTGAATCTTTCACAGTGATTGCTTTAAGGGTGCATGACTCCTGGAAATATTTCATTGACAGACTCCAGGGGGGTGTTCCAGAAAGGAGGTTTAAGAAACTCTCTGTCAAACCCTGAACTCTGGGTTGAGTGACCCTGAGATGGGAAACTGAGATTTTGGTTCCAATACAGCTGATCTGGGTTAGTTCAATCAACTCAGTTGAAACAGAGTTTGTTCACTTTGAGTTCAGCGTGTGCGTAATGACTATGAAACGCCATCATCAATGGGACACAGAAATGACGTCACCATGGCAATTAGAAAAAAAAAAAAACTTTTCTCCACTTCCTCCATTTATGCCTATGAGTACAGAGCGCACATTTTCAAAAGAAAATGAATCACAGTTGCAAATCTGCAAAAAGGAGAAAATGACAATGCATGTCCAATAACTGCTTAGTGGGAGGGAGGAGATATGGAGAAACATTGGGTTTGAGTTACATATATTACTGGAATGGAAATCCCGGAGTTTTCCCTCATTTCAGGGACTAAACGACTAAATTGGCAATGGCATGTGATGTTTACCCGGAGTCCTAACGATGCCGATTTCCTAACCCTTTCAGCTCGAGTTTGACCTAGAGCCTACAGGGGATTCATCTTCCTCAAGATCAATACAGTGTCTGGGCTGACGCAGTGATAGGGGTCGCAGTGAGAGACCGCATGGTGCGTGATTTTTTCCTTGAGGAATGACAAAGTTATTCAAAAGGTGAGGAACAGTGATGATTAGACCAGCACGGTCCCATGTGCAGTCAGCGTGCACCCCATGACAGACTATCAACACCACCAGGGCCTCTTGGAAAGGGCAGGTCACCTCAACCCGACCAAGGCTGACCACATACGGCTCTCGAAAAAGACCACACATATCAGTTTCTCTCCTCAGCTGTAAATTCTTTCACTTCAGCCACCCACCCACCCTCCCCTCTACCCTACTGGTTCAGAGAACTGCCTCTACCTCGATGGAACTGAAATAAGATTTCGTAGGCCCTTCTGTCGCAAGAGAGCAAGCGCTCATGTTGCTCACGTCGGTTTATGGCTGCTGTTGTGCACTGCGCCAGCCCCGGTGTACAAGTGTAACTGTGGCATGTGGGCGTCGCACGTGGTAGCTGACGACGACCTTCTGGGCCAGGACGCAATCTAGGAGATCAATGTTCTCAGTTATGAATGCGTGGGGCAGATAGGGGTGGCGGGGGGGTGGCAAAAGTAGCGCACAGAATGCGAGCGGAACAGTATGGCCTTCGACAATCAAATCAATGACAGCTGCCCGGTGCTTTTAGTAATAAAATAGTCACACGCAGCGAGATGCAGCTGAAGTCCTTATAGAATTTATGTGCCCGGTGCTTTTAATAATAAAATAGTCACACGCAGCGAGATGCAGCTGAAGTCCTTATAGAATGTATGTCCCCTGTTACATCACAATAGCGTTAGATCTGTTGGAGGTTGAAGCGAGGCCAAACAGAAACCAGTTTTCACCTGTCTCAACTCACCACTCGGCAGCTAGCGGCTCACATGCCTACAGTTCGGCATTTTAAGTACCCTGTAGCGTAATGACTTTAATGATCTGGTACAACTTCAATTTATAAAAGGCTGATCCGCCCTTTTTGATAAACTGAGCATGAGAGCAATTCCATTCAATCCCCATATGTACTTTATATTCATATACATACAATATACACTTTCAGATGAGTTAGGTTTTCTCTGTATTTTTTTTGTTTGAAAGAGAAAGTACAAATTTTGAGTTTGTTTCATCACTGCAACAACGCCAACTGATCACAACCTATAGCACAAACCAAACCGTGAGGAGGGTAAAACCATTACATCAGGAGTAAGTAGACTTAATCTGCCTGAATAGATTGGATTAGAACAAACCTCCTGCATACAAGCTCGATCATTGATATCCCATAAGAGCCCATGGTTCATTCTACCCAGAGAAAGTCTGAAAGTCTGAAACATGCTTTGCTGTGTGGTTCTCAAAATCCAGTCTGACTATGATCCATTACAACTAAATCACTACAATTAAGTGTTTTTTATGAGTTATGGTTTGTATATTATGGTATTTGTTTATTTTTTATTAGGCTATTGATCATTGATATTGCATTAACATTATTGTTTAATATTGCTATTTCCTTTATGTAGTCTTACCAACATTTTTAACTATTGCATTGTTATTTGTAAGTCACTTCATCATATAACCAAATATTGAGGTATATGCAGCAATTCTTCACATGAAGACCTCATGATCATCATATGAAGACTCTAATGAAGAATAAGGCTAGAAATTGGATTGGAAAGTAGCCTACTTTATCTTTCAAGGCATGCCTGTGTTGCAAGTACAATTTTGTACTGTAATATGTTCACAACGCAGGTGTAGAAACATTGTGCAAACATGCATAGAATACACCTCTGCAAAAAGCAGCAGACAACATTTCCCCTCAACATTTGCACTCTAATCGGCACACATTCATATATTCCTAGTGTGCAACATCGCCCCCCAGCAATTCAGATGGGCATAGCATCCTGCAGAGTGCACCGAACCCACAAGTTGGAGAAGGTCTGGCCAACACCTCCCACACAGAGGTATAATACACCTGCCAAATATATGCTGAACTGTGCTGTTCTCATTAACGCATGGTTTCTCCATTCAAATGAACCGCTAGACTACAGAGTGTGCTTTCTACAATTTCTTTACACTCTCTCCAAAAGCTTGCTGTACTTGTTGTTCCGTGTCCCCCTCATCATCCCTATCCCTTCCCGCCTTCATTTGTGCTGACCTCAAGAATGTTCCAGTTCTTTTCATACAGTCTATGTTCTAGTGCACACTGTGTGCAAAAACCGTTGCGTTTCGTTTCAGTGTGTGTGTATGTGTGTGTGTGTGTGTGTGTGTGTGTGGTGTGTGGCCACATTGGAGGCCGTGCCGTGCGTTACGCTACGCCGTGTTAGACTCACGTCCTGCAGCTTCTCGTTCTCCTCCATGTACCTCTTGGCAGCGTCGTTGGCTCCCTCGGCCTGCTTCTTGAAGGCCTCGTTGGAGGCCATGAGCGTAGCCTGCTGGGACAGTAGAGTGGCCAGGCGTCTCAGAATCCTAAACAGCACCAGGGAATGCAGATAAGTCTCAGGGACAGTCTGTATATCAATGACACTGGAAAAATACAGACAAACCACGCAGGCATAACCTCATGACAGGATATAGGACACTTTATAATCAAAGGTTAGCAAAGAAGCGAGGGCCAAACAACCAGGTGTACATTATGATGGAGAACCAGGTGTACATTAATGTGCATCACTGTGTATGTGCATGTGTAAGTGTGTATGTATATGTGTATGTGTGTGATTGTGGCCGATGTGTGACAAGGTCTCGATATGCTAAAGTCCTGATGTGTGAAGATAGAAATATGATTATGCAAGACCCTGTAAATATAAAGATGTGAGTACTGGTATGAGTTATCTACAAAACAAAATAAAAATAATTATCTTAAAGCATAACCTTCCAGTGGCTAACCAGTATGGGTATGGTTATTTCATGCTTCAGATAAAAGCATGTGGTACATGAATAAATGTAAGTGTAATCTTTCCAGTCATTATGGCTCAGTATCAAAGGCAGCGTATGGACGATAAAACCCAAGAATATGACCTTGGGTGACCTTGGGTGAGCATATGGAGCCCCATATGCTGACGGAGCGCCACTTCATTTCCACTGGGATCAAAATAAAGAACTCATGGCATGCACGCACGCACACACACACACTCATCAGAGACAGAACCGTCATGAAAACAATAAGTCTCTCTAGTGTTCCTGTAGCTGAACATGTACAGAACGGTACACACAGCACCAATGATCTGGTCAAGCTCTACTAAGCATAGGTGATTCACTTATGGCCTTTATGTACTGGACGATACTTAGAAGCCTCCCCTGCTGCTGCATGGACATCACAGTATTCAGGCACTTAATCTATTTTTACAATCCTGGATTCACATCAAGCTGTTACTGAATCTTCACTGGCACAGGAGCGCCCTCCATGGAGAATATTTTTAAACTGATCGATGAAATAACATCTCCGCCACCATAACTCGAGTACTGCTGGAGATTTGATTACAGAAGATGATTCAGAGAGAGAGCTGTGGTTCCAAGAAATCAAAAACTTAGTTCACTTAAGGATAAGGTCGTCAAAGGACTTGCTCTAGTATACAAATAATTTCCGCACGGGTAAACAAATACTTTTGATCAAATGTTAACCTCAGCTAAATGTTAACCTCATTTTACATGTGGTAGGCTCATAATGTACAACATGCTTGTGATTTACAGTCACTGTGTTGGAACACAAGTGTACTACTTTAGTTTGCCATTTTACTTCTATCATTTACCGCGATGTTCCATTTTCTGCAGTGCTTGAATGGGAACTAAAACCCAGCGAGCCCTTCTCCATATGCATCAGAAGATCTCATACTAATACACCACTACAAGACTGCTTTCACCAGCAACATCTCTTCCGGCACCATCAGCCGCTGCTTACGTCACAACACTGCCTTATTATTAACACCCCAATCACGATGAAACACTTGCATACTATCAGCACATATCCACACTCAGCAGATCCTACTACAGCCATCTGTCTCCCAAACGGTCATATCCATGTTGTGCAACCACTAAAGGAACGCTGGCAACTGACAGGCTTCCTTACTGTAAGAATGCACATGAGATATATGTAGCAGGAAAAGCCATATATCTGCTCCGAAGTCATCATCACAATAACACATGCTGGTTGATTAGCGTTGCCACTCTCGTATTACAGGAGGGTTTGAGAGGGGAAACCCACACATACACAAACCACACGCGCCCAATCAACCCTATACATTCCTATACATTTAGCCTTGCGACTGGCTGCCATTTGTTAAATAACACAGTGTCCACGCATTGCCGGGTCTTGCCAGCGCGCCATCAGTCACCCAGCATGTGACGAAGGTTGGTCATGCCGGTAGCATGCGTGTGGGTCAACTAGACCCAGGTCACTGCACGCAGCCCGAGAGGGCCGTTGTGCAACTGGAGCCTCTCGGCTGTGCTGTTCCAAAAGGCATGACATCCACTCGGGGGGGACTAAATATAACGTCCGTCACCAGTTGCCCGATCACATGCTCTGCTATGACAGGCCGCAGCTGTCCAGACCACTATGGGCCGAACAGCCAAACCTGGCAAGAGGAGCAAAGTAGTAGAGCAAATAAAAAAAGTAGTAGACCCAGGCTCACAGGGGCTATTAATAGGGCACCATTGAGAGGAACATGACTGGTGGGCCCTGTATGGAAGAGCTATGCAGAGGGGCCGCATGAATGAGGGGATGGGAGAGCTAGTGGCGAGCAGAGCGATGGCAACCAACGCCCAATCAATTGGCCGGCCCGGGGCTTTGCACCTCTGATGAGATTTGTGAATGGAAAATAGCTCTAGTCGCCGTTTAACAGTCAGCATTCCTTCCACTGCTACTGTCCCGAGAGAGAGAGGGAGAGAGGGAGAGAGAGAGAGAGGGAGAGAGAGAGAGAGAGAGAAAACAAGAACAAAAGTGAAAGAACAAGAGAAAGAACAAGAGAAGCCGAGACAGAGAGAGAGAGGAAGAAAAATAGACAGAGAAAGAGAAAGAGATTCCAAACATACGGTGTGCTTTGATCTATTTATGGCGAAGTAACTAGGGCAGATTTTTCTTATGTAGGAACTCATCAATAGTCCGACTGCCACAGCTTTTGTTGTATGACTCTGTTGCTATGTGTGTGCAAACACCTAGACACACTGGGGATGGTATTTGTCTTGTTGAACTCAATGACTAACACAGAGTAATCAATACAATGCCAGCGACACATTTTCTCAACATCCCACTCAACTTGTACCATGACAGAATGAGTTCTGTTGCTATACTGATCTGCAACATATACAAAATTCATTACTTTTACAGAAGTTTGCAGATGTGAAAAGCTCTTTGGATATAGCCAAGTGTGACCATCATTTAATACAGCATTAATAACTGTAGCATACACATAGCTCCTCATTTTAATAAGCATTGTTTAGCATTGACATTCACATCCACTATTTAATGTATGTTCCTGTCCTGACTACATTTCAACACAATGAGAATAGATCCAGTACAACTCAACACACATGACTGACTGACTGACAGCTCTGGACCCCATCAAGCTTTCCAGCTAAACAACTGACAGACGGTGAGGCAGAGACCACGAGAGGTTAGTCATGGTGAGCCAGCCAGGCCAATTCTTTAGAAAGATTACATACTGTAACATTAAAATGGGGTCAAACTCGAGGGTTTCAAGGGCTGATTCACAGACATGGCCTAACGCAA
>NW_027468881.1:17559920-17789920 GCF_046254945.1 Alosa pseudoharengus
TGTGTGTGTGTGTGTACATCAGGTGTTTTGAGTTGAGAGTGTGTGTGTGTGAGTGTGAGTGTGTGTGTGTGTGAGTGTGTGTGTGTATGCGTGTGTGTACATCAGGTGTTTTGAGTTGAGAGAGGGTGTGTGTGTATATGTGTGTGCACATGGGTATGTGTATGTATGTGTGTGAGTGTGCATGTGTGTACATCAGGTGTTTTGAGTTGAGAGAGTGTGTGTGTGTGTGTGAGAGTGTGTGTGTGTGTGTGTGTGCACACATGGGTATGTGTATGTATGTGTGTAAGTGTGCATGTGTGTACATCAGGTGTTTTGAGTTGAGAGAGAGAGTGTGTGTATGTGTGTGTGTGTGTGTGTGTGTGTGTGGTGTGTGGCCACATTGGAGGCCGTGCCGTGCGTTACGCTACGCCGTGTTAGACTCACGTCCTGCAGCTTCTCGTTCTCCTCCATGTACCTCTTGGCAGCGTCGTTGGCTCCCTCGGCCTGCTTCTTGAAGGCCTCGTTGGAGGCCATGAGCGTAGCCTGCTGGGACAGTAGAGTGGCCAGGCGTCTCAGAATCCTAAACAGCACCAGGGAATGCAGATAAGTCTCAGGGACAGTCTGTATATCAATGACACTGGAAAAATACAGACAAACCACGCAGGCATAACCTCATGACAGGATATAGGACACTTTATAATCAAAGGTTAGCAAAGAAGCGAGGGCCAAACAACCAGGTGTACATTATGATGGAGAACCAGGTGTACATTAATGTGCATCACTGTGTATGTGCATGTGTAAGTGTGTATGTATATGTGTATGTGTGTGATTGTGGCCGATGTGTGACAAGGTCTCGATATGCTAAAGTCCTGATGTGTGAAGATAGAAATATGATTATGCAAGACCCTGTAAATATAAAGATGTGAGTACTGGTATGAGTTATCTACAAAACAAAATAAAAATAATTATCTTAAAGCATAACCTTCCAGTGGCTAACCAGTATGGGTATGGTTATTTCATGCTTCAGATAAAAGCATGTGGTACATGAATAAATGTAAGTGTAATCTTTCCAGTCATTATGGCTCAGTATCAAAGGCAGCGTATGGACGATAAAACCCAAGAATATGACCTTGGGGTGACCTTGGGTGAGCATATGGAGCCCCATATGCTGACGGAGCGCCACTTCATTTCCACTGGGATCAAAATAAAGAACTCATGGCATGCACGCACGCACACACACACACTCATCAGAGACAGAACCGTCATGAAAACAATAAGTCTCTCTAGTGTTCCTGTAGCTGAACATGTACAGAACGGTACACACAGCAACCAATGATCTGGTCAAGCTCTACTAAGCATAGGTGATTCACTTATGGCCTTTATGTACTTGGACGATACTTAGAAGCCTCCCCTGCTGCTGCATGGACATCACAGTATTCAGGCACTTAATCTATTTTTACAATCCTGGATTCACATCAAGCTGTTACTGAATCTTCACTGGCACAGGAGCGCCCTCCATGGAGAATATTTTTAAACTGATCGATGAAATAACATCTCCGCCACCATAACTCGAGTACTGCTGGAGATTTGATTACAGAAGATGATTCAGAGAGAGAGCTGTGGTTCCAAGAAATCAAAAACTTAGTTTCACTTAAGGATAAGGTCGTCAAAGGACTTGCTCTAGTATACAAATAATTTCCGCACGGGGGTAAACAAATACTTTTGATCAAATGTTAACCTCAGCTAAATGTTAACCTCATTTTACATGTGGTAGGCTCATAATGTACAACATGCTTGTGATTTACAGTCACTGTGTTGGAACACAAGGTGTACTACTTTAGTTTGCCATTTTTACTTCTATCATTTACCGCGATGTTCCATTTTCTGCAGTGCTTGAATGGGAACTAAAACCCAGCGAGCCCTTCTCCATATGCATCAGAAGATCTCATACTAATACACCACTACAAGACTGCTTTCACCAGCAACATCTCTTCCGGCACCATCAGCCGCTGCTTACGTCACAACACTCTGCCTTATTATTAACACCCCAATCACGATGAAAACACTTGCATACTATCAGCACATATCCACACTCAGCAGATCCTACTACAGCCATCTGTCTCCCAAACGGTCATATCCATGTTGTGCAACCACTAAAGGAACGCTGGCAACTGACAGGCTTCCTTACTGTAAGAATGCACATGAGATATATGTAGCAGGAAAAGCCATATATCTGCTCCGAAGTCATCATCACAATAACACATGCTGGTTGATTAGCGTTTGCCCACTCTCGTATTACAGGAGGGTTTGAGAGGGGAAACCACACATACACAAACCACACGCGCCCAATCAACCCTATACATTCCTATACATTTAGCCTTGCGACTGGCTGCCATTTGTTAAATAACACAGTGTCCACGCATTGCCGGGTCTTGCCAAGCGCGCCATCAGTCACCCAGCATGTGACGAAGGTTGGTCATGCCGGGTAGCATGCGTGTGGGTCAACTAGACCCAGGTCACTGCACGCAGCCCGAGAGGGCCGTTGTGCAACTGGAGCCTCTCGGCTGTGCTGTTCCAAAAGGCATGACATCCACTCGGGGGGGACTAAATATAACGTCCGTCACCAGTTGCCCGATCACATGCTCTGCTATGACAGGCCGCAGCTGTCCAGACCACTATGGGCCGAACAGCCAAACCTGGCAAGAGGAGCAAAGTAGTAGAGCAAATAAAAAAAGTAGTAGACCCAGGCTCACAGGGGCTATTAATAGGGCACCATTGAGAGGAACATGACTGGTGGGCCCTGTATGGAAGAGCTATGCAGAGGGGCCGCATGAATGAGGGGATGGGAGAGCTAGTGGCGAGCAGAGCGATGGCAACCAACGCCCAATCAATTGGCCGGCCCGGGGCTTTGCACCTCTGATGAGATTTGTGAATGGAAAAATAGCTCTAGTCGCCGTTTAACAGTCAGCATTCCTTCCACTGCTACTGTCCCGAGAGAGAGAGGGAGAGAGGGAGAGAGGAGAGAGAGGGGAGAGAGAGAGAGAGAGAGAGAAAACAAGAACAAAAGTGAAAGAACAAGAGAAAGAACAAGAGAAGCCGAGACAGAGAGAGAGAGGAAGAAAAATAGACAGAGAAAGAGAAAGAGATTCCAAACATACGGTGTGCTTTGATCTATTTATGGCGAAGTAACTAGGGCAGATTTTTCTTATGTAGGAACTCATCAATAGTCCGACTGCCACAGCTTTTGTTGTATGACTCTGTTGCTATGTGTGTGCAAACACCTAGACACACTGGGGATGGTATTTGTCTTGTTGAACTCAATGACTAACACAGAGTAATCAATACAATGCCAGCGACACATTTTCTCAACATCCCACTCAACTTGTACCATGACAGAATGAGTTCTGTTGCTATACTGATCTGCAACATATACAAAATTCATTACTTTTTACAGAAGTTTGCAGATGTGAAAAGCTCTTTGGATATAGCCAAGTGTGACCATCATTTAATACAGCATTAATAACTGTAGCATACACATAGCTCCTCATTTTAATAAGCATTGTTTAGCATTGACATTCACATCCACTATTTAATGTATGTTCCTGTCCTGACTACATTTCAACACAATGAGAATAGATCCAGTACAACTCAACACACATGACTGACTGACTGACAGCTCTGGACCCCATCAAGCTTTCCAGCTAAACAACTGACAGACGGTGAGGCAGAGACCACGAGAGGTTAGTCATGGTGAGCCAGCCAGGCCAATTCTTTAGAAAGATTACATACTGTAACATTAAAATGGGGTCAAACTCGAGGGTTTCAAGGGCTGATTCACAGACATGGCCTAACGCAAGGAAGCACGTCTTGCTTTGCCGGGGGATCCCGGGGTGAAGTTGCATTCCATATGGCCACACTGCAGAGCACGCAGAGTGACCCCACAGACATGGCTCTTACATCACCACCAAGCCTCACTGCCCATTATAGAACAGCTCAGGGGAGAGAATGGCTTGTGTGTGTCTGTCTGTGTGTCTCTCTGTCTGTGTGTCTGTGTGTGTGTGTGTGTGTGTGTGTGTGTGTGTGTGTGTGTGTGTGTGTTGCATCTTATCCACATTGCATGCGTCTCATGTCTCACTCTGTGCTTTATTGCACTAACACACTCTGAAGAGTGAAGACCAAAATATGACGGCTGCAACAAAAGCCTAGACTGAAAGCCGATATGCAAAAATGTTAAATTATTAAGGGAGGCAGGCCATTTTTCCATTTGATAAGAAGTCTTGAAACATGAAACTTCAGGACATGATACCAGTACTAGTGGAGTTTCTTGTTTTGAGGGGACTGATGAAGATGTTGGTGGTGAGCATGATGAAGATTACTGAGTATATGGAAAGCAGAGGTAAGAAGAAAAGAGGTACGGAGAAACAGACACGGAGCAATAAACTCCATCATCAACAGCAGGAGGAGGATGAGGGAGAAGAGCAGATTCCAGTGACTGATGGTGCTTACAGGAGAAGAGAATATAACATGTTATATTATATTGCTTTGGCAATATTGTAACTAGTCATGCAGAGAGAGAGAGAGAGAGAGAGAGAGAGAGAGAGAGAGAGAGAGAGAGAGAGAGAGAGAGAGAGAGAGAGAGAGAGAGAGAGAGAGAGAGAGAGAGAGAGAGAGAGAGAGAGAGAGAGAGAGAGAGAGAGAGAGAGAGAGAGAGAGAGAGAGAGAGAGAGAGACATTTACGATGGCAAATGAAAGTGGAGAAAGAGGCCACTCACAAGCAGAGGAGCAGAGCGAAGCCTGCGATGTACTCGTTCCTCTGGGCCCTGAACAGCTTCATGTGGATGTGCTCGACGGCCACCGGGTTGTTGGTCAGGTCAACTGTATCTTTCACACTGTACTTCCGGACCTCTCGGAAGGCATCTACATACAGGAACAATCACACACACACAAACACGCACACACGCACATGAGGAAATCTGGTGCAGGACAATTAGGCTTTATTTATTTCACTAAAGAGAACTAAACGTGGGAGGGCACATAAACATAATGAACAGTAACGTCTCGAAGATATACACTCACCAATGAGAAGAAAGACCAGGATGGCAATGGCCACCATGAAGGCTGTGTTCCCATAATACGTCACCGTTTGAACAAAACGGGATTTAAAGAACTTGTTCCATCTGAGAAAATAAATATATGATAGTATGACCAAATGTTAGTTCATGCAGACAAAGATGAATGTTGAAAGGGTGGTTAGAGAGTTATTGCTACACTCACAACCCAAGAGAGAAAAACATGTTTACTGTCTGAATTAATTACTGAAAAGGAAAAAACACTAGGTTGCTTAATGAGCCTACACCAACATCAGCAGTGAGCTTGTTTACACTTCTGGGAACTGATGTTTCAATTGTAGATATCCTAGCAACCTTTAAATCAGTTGAGTGGTCATGAGAGTCTTTCCAGCAGTAAATAAATTACAGCTTCTCTATTCCTGTTGCCATTACATGCAAAGTGTGGGTAAATGGATCCAATTAGATTAGCCCGGCACATACTCCCGAGTGCCTTGTTTGTGAGTTTTCTGGAGGACTCGACTAGGATGTGATGTAACATTTGACCTATTACATACTAAACTGTTTTTAGGTTTGCATTGATGCCAGTGATGTGCAACAACGTTGTACCACCCCCCTGTTTCTATTGCCACACTGACTGACTGAACTCCTGAGGTTAAAAAGCACTGGAAACAAACAACAGTACTTGATTAGCCTAATCAGTGCTTGGGTTATCAAGAACAAGAAGAGAGGTGCCCCATGTGCTTCTATAAATCTCTAGAAGCAGTACTGAGAAACACATCAGATTAGGAATAACTGTCCAAAACATGACAATTAACTCTATGGAGTCACGAGGACTCGAAAAGATCAATGATTGCTACTGGGCATGAGTTTGAGGGTTGTGGAATCTTGCCATCTAATTCGATTTCAACACACATGCCACGACTCTTCCCAAGTTCCCATGGACAAATGTTCCCCTTTTGAGAGGGATGTGGAGTGTGGATGGAGGCCAACCTTTTGGGGGAGATGAAGGGTACACACAGCAGCAGCACGGCAAACACCTCCGCATACAGGAATGTCGCCACAGCCGTCCACTGCAGACTCATGGCTGCTGGTGGAGATTCTGAGGAGGCAACAGATAAATAACTCGAGTCTGAATGTCAGCTAAAGAAGTTACAGTAAAACCCACTGTACATTTCACCATATTACATTCTAGCCATTACAACAAGAGGATAGTGGCACTTGTAATACATCATACAGCTTAAGAAATGGTCCTGTCAGTACATTCGAAGCCATGAGAGGCTGTTCTACTGTTGTCAAACAAGGCTATTTTGAACAGTGTTGTGGACAGTTCACACGGATGTCGCATATCCCGTGCGATGGTGTGAAATATTGTTTAGCCGCTGAGGGCATAAACGCCCAAGCCGCGTCAGAGCTGTACTGTACCGAGCAGAAGAGCAACAGCACCATCTCTTGTCATCAAAGACACCATTGCACTTCAACTAACCTGATTGAGAGCTTGTTGAGTTGCATGCCTCAACTATATATGCCCCAACTAACCTGATTAGGAGCTTTTCGAGTTGCATACCTCCACTATGCCTCGGGTCAAACATCAGATGTTGATTTTTTTCATCATTGCACTGATCAGGTTTAAACTAAGTTAGCATAAATTAACTCTTGTTGAGAATTGACCAATCAAACAGCCTGTACAGGCCAATATTACAACTGACGCGTCACGACGAATGTTATTTGGCAACTCGCATATTACACTACGGTATCAACAGTACGTCGAGTCCTGCGCTGTCCATTATAAATCCTAAATAAATCTAAACTCTAATCTACCTCAATTACTATACCTGGTCTACAATATGGCCTAGCCTACGCCAGAGGCTAACGTCATATGGTTGGCCTGGAGTTAACATTAGCTGGATTTAAAAATGTACATACCCACTGAAAATAGGTTGTTAAATATTAGTAATACCTCCTACACTTCGTATCTAAAATCACTTAAGTATTAACAACTTACAAGAGCCCGGAGAGAGAAATAAGCGCAGGTACAGACTTCTGCTCCAACTGAGAATTTGCGTTGCCTAATGCAAGAAAGCTATCGTACTTCCGGTATATGAACGACCGTCAATAAGCCACGATAATTCTTCCGGTTACGTATTACTACAAGTTCTTCATTATAAGAGTCTGAGCGTATCAATGATTACAGGTATGAACCTATTTTTTACAGTCTATGGTATGAACATAGTGGTTTTGGAGAGTGTCAGTTGAAATATATGTGCAGTGTGCAACATGCATAAATAAAATATAGTTTACAAAGTAATTGCAGCATACTTAAATAAAAAGGAGAGTAAATATTGGCCTTGCCTATGGCTTTTATAACGAAATTTCAAGGAAAGCTCATACAGATCGTTTCACAAGCACCTCAAACGCCATCGCAACGTCACCTCATCCAGCATGCAGGTAGCCTAGAAATCTAGACGCACCCTAGCGGCAGCAAAGACATCTTGATGTGGGTCTGGCTCGTCAGGCTAGCATGTAGGCCTACTTGGTGTACAATAATGTACCGTGATGACTCACTGGTGTGCAACAAACAAACCTGGCAAACTGGCCTGTCATCTTTCATTTTGAAACTTTGCAGATGGTTGTAGAGCTCCTATACATTACTACAGAGGAGAAAAATTGTTTAGAAATTACCAGTTTAGTATATTATTCAGCTTAACCACATGGCTCCCAGTCAGATTTT
Organism: Alosa pseudoharengus; assembly: GCF_046254945.1. Lineage (NCBI taxonomy): Eukaryota > Metazoa > Chordata > Actinopteri > Clupeiformes > Clupeidae > Alosa > Alosa pseudoharengus. Next base: position 17,567,697 of record NW_027468881.1, read on the forward strand.
TAAAAATATGGTTTATTCTTGTGCCAGTGGAACTATCAAAGCAGTTTGCAGCATGGGCACACATATACATACTTGGAATCGTCTAATACAAAATACTGGTAAATGGAGTGTTCAAACATACAATAGTATATTCAATCAGGTTTGTTATTATTATTAACTTTCATATATTGCACAGCAAACATATACACTGCACTGCTGTGAAATACTTGAAGCTGAACTGAAATGTTGTAGGAAATAAAAACAATACTGTCTGATGCTTTCGTGTTTTTAGCTGAAGATATGCATTAGTGCCAGAGGGGGGCGCCAATATGCAAAAGATCAAGTCACATGAGTATACACAGTGGGTTAAGAGTCTCTCTCAAAGCACCAATACTGTATTCAACAGTTATGAGTGAGTGTGTCACTGAATCAAATGCATTGCTTAAACATGCACATTTTAAAGACAGTTAAGTGAATGTGCATAGAGTGCCTATTGATACATTAAATCTGCAGACAGATGTAGTGTGAGCAGATAACCCAACATAAACCCTTTTTTCAAAAAAAAATTCATTTTCAATGAGGTAAAAACAAGGTAAATCATTAAAATATGTTACAACCGTATATAATAGTGTCATCATAGAATAGCATCAAGCAATTTAACCATTAAATGTCACCTAATTACATGATCAAATTCAGTATACTTAGTGGGTGTCCATACTTTAAGTTTCAATGTAAAAAAGATTTCCACAAATCCAAATAAAAATATTGTATTGTAGATCAGTGGAAGGTAGAGTCATAAAGAAATGCTTACACTAACTGCTACAACTTACAATTAACAGAAGGCACTTGAACCACCACATATCCATTTCTCCATTTTGCTTTGGCAGGGCTTTCACAACTTTAATTATTTCACTGATGCAGGGATGTGATAATTTCAGCTTTCCTTTTCTTTCACAGAATTCCTAGAAAACCAAAAAAGAGAAAAAACATATTAGAGAAAACCAAACAAGTCAGATAATAACAAACAAGACATCAGTTGCAGAGGTGAGGTGCAAACTGGTTCTGCAGAACTGATGTGCTCTGGTTGATAAAGAAGCTCAAGATATTCATCTTAGCAGTTGAATTGCTGCAAGACTCACAACAGCTTATTTGTATCCATTTTGATGTATTTTACCATGATCATTAGATCAAGACACTATCTCGATCACCATCATGCATTTGTCTCAATTAGGATTATCTGGTGTTAAAGAAGTTCTGTTTGTCTCGGACACACTTCCTGGTTAGTGATTAACAATGCAGGGAATTATGAAACAAGACACACAAGGTAAGTCCCAGATTTTCAGACCATTTCACTTCTTGGTAGTCTACGGGTAGTCTAAACCTCATCTCGCTTGAGACTACATTCATTGGTTCTCATTATTTACGGTATTTATTTATTGACATAATTCATCTTATTTCAGTAATTTAATATTAGGTCAAAACACTTTTTTCCAAGTCCAAGACAACATTCCGCCTTTCTGAGAATTGAAAATGTTTTAATGCATTATAACTATGGAGCATTATTCTTAGACTAGAAAACAGAAAAGTACTAAAAAAAAAAGATTGTTTTAAATACGAGAACAAGAAAGTAATCATTCAACTCTTGATTTATTTTATTCACCTTTACCATTTTTTCATGTTTACATCATAGATCATGTAAAACAGTTTAAAATGTTTTGTTTTTTGTATTTAAAGCATGAAAAAATATGGAATCAGTTTATTTACAAGTCAAATTTGACACTAATTAGAAATAAGAAAATGTTCACTAATTTATGTCATTTATTGTTTACCTCAAGAAAAGAGGCAATTATGAATACACAGCCAGCCATTGGCTGGTAAAGTGAGTCCACGATTCATTCATGTATGCATTTCAAAACCAGAGATTGTGTCAAGTTAACACGGGTCATAGTATGTTTTTTTACGTAGTAGCAAAACTCTACAGTGGAGATATGAGATGACTGCACTACTTTTTCTGAGACAGACTGACTAGCTGTTCATGGTGACAAATCACTTTGATAAGATTAGGCCAGACACAATAGGTAACATTGAAACATACAATCCACACCTGAAAACATTTCAGCATATTTGCGCCTGATGTCACAACAGTGCTTAGTCACAACTCTAATAAGTAGTGAGGAAGAATGATGCATGAAAATCACAGCTGCCTGCAGTCATTGACATTTACCAGACCAGACTCCATTGATTAAATTGATCCCACCATTCAAGTTTTTTTTTTTTTTTTTTTACCCAGTGATGCCGAAGTTCTTTACCAGTAAATACTATCCGATTAATTTCCCAACAGAGGCGTACTCAACACCGCTTATGATTATGACACTTATCATACCCCTGCCATAAAACCTCTTACAAAAACCCCACCCAACAAACTTGTGGCTACCATGTCCATGAGACAAGAGAATATGGAACGTTTTGATTTCACTTCATGGATATCCATTAACATTCATTAAGTCTCAACTGATGTCTTTAAGTCATCTAACGAGACCACTTTTGGTATAACCATAACAAAAATACCCAAACATAAAAACAAACCCACAAAACCATAAATAAATAAACTCTAAATTAAACCTCAGAGAAATAGCATTTTGATACTTTATACATTTTTTTTTAAAGGAAAGCTCTTATTGACATTACAGTTCAGCACAGTCCATTGTACATGTGGATCAAGAGAAGGCACGGTATGTCCATTTGTGATCTCTGGTGAAGCAGACACGCTCCGCTTCCTCCTTCAATCAGCCATTTATAAGGTGCCGTGTTGGATGGATTGCAATGTTTACAAATCATCCCAACTTCAAAGAAATGCTTTACCTCATGGTGGCCAGAAGAAAAAAGACAAAGCATTGTGTAGGTACCAATTTCTCTGCAGCATAATATGAGATAGTTCTGTAATGGCCCTTTACCACTGCAATTTCAGTGCACTTGCACTGGCTATAAGCCACCATTTGTTAAGGTTTTCGATAGTTCAAGATTTGGGTCTACTAAACCACCAACACATCGGTACGGTGGACCCGAATCTTCCTAACACCTATTTCTGCAGTGTTAGGTAGTCTGTAGTGTTGCTGTGGCACAGAATCTAAGAAGTGTGCCAGAGTAAACATTGCTGGTTATTTCCACCTAGCTCCTATAGTAGCAGTGAATATTACTTCAAAGACCACAAAGATGACTTTGCATTGGCAAATGATGACCTTAATGTCAGCTGGTTGTAAACTTAAAATATCTCTGATATACTTATATGGCCCATCTATCCTATACAACTATACAGAATAGTTCATCTGATTTCTTTACATTTTAATTATATACATGTTATGAATCTCTACTTAATATCTAAGATATTTTTTGGAGTACAAATTCACAGTGGTATAGAATTACTTATACCATTAGTTATTGTTTGACATAGAAATATATTGCCAGTGGACAGAAATAAAAGTATGATTCACAAGATCTTGTTTTCAGAAATAATAATAAAAATAGAGCGCTGTGTTTGTTCTGATAGCTGGATGGCTTGTGAACAAGAGCAGTATTACAGTAAAAGCTGTTTACTCTGATTTTATACAGACAATGTGTGTGGCAAATGCACAATTTAGTTATATGCTTTCTTTGGGCATCAGACAAGCTGAAAACCTACACCATGATCTGATCATGACCACATTACTGACCTATTTTCATATGTGATAAGGCATTCCACTGATCTGGAAAATAATACACTTTAAGGCAAACAGGGAGGCTGTGAATATGATACAAAAAAAATACAAAATAATTCAAACTAACACAACAAAAGAAAAACACTTACTGTGACATGAACAATTATGCCATGAAACAATAATGGTCATACTATTGCCATGACAGAATGTATAATTAGTATGTTAGACAAAGCCTGATGTGTGTTTTGTACCTTGTGCTTTTCAAAAAATATATAGAAAACACACAGTAAACAAAAACTGCAACATATGTGCCAGGCAGCCCCCATTGTGTTATGTGGCCTGAGAAAGAGCAGGAGGGGTCTTTTACAACAGACACATGGACATGGTTTCATGCCGACCATGATTTCCTCAGTCAAAAACGCTGAGAAGTGTTAGAGTTCAAAGATTTAAAAAAAAAAAAAACAAGACAACAAAAGTTGTCAGGAAAGAACAGGTCATGAGAAAGTTAGAAAATCCAGTGAGCTGTGAGAGGTTGTTACAAGAGGAGAAGGAGCACAGAAGGGGGAAAAAAACAAAAAGGGGTGGCTTAAAAAGGCTTAAAAAGAGAAATCATTTCACCACAACTGACTTGGAGAGAAAAGCTTCCAGCTCTGAGTCTCCTCCTGGGTTGCTTCTTCCGTGGCTCATGGTTGAGGCCGAGGAAGAGGCGGCGACACTCTGCTTGGGCAGACTATACATGTACACGGCCCCAATGACCAGCCCTGCACCCAGCGTGAAGACCAAGTCCACGTGAAAGCCGAAGAGGTAGACGGACATGATGGTGGACACCACAATGGAGAAGGAGGTGGCAAAGCCCTTCAGGATGTTGTCGGCATACTTCACCACCACGGCCACCAGGAGGCCGCCAAATGCCTGGTTGAGGATCACGCCCCACACCATGGGCGTGTAGCCAAACAGGAAGCCCTTCTCGGCGATGGCGGTACCGTCGTTCCACCACAGGCCCAGCAGGCCCAGGACTGTGCCAAAGATGCCCAGCTGCACGTTCCGCAGCCACACCGACGCCGAGCTGCCCTTGAGGATCTTCTCAAAGTAGACGCCGGCGAAGCCCGACGACAGGCAGGACACCACCACGGCCACAAGACCCTTGCCGTAGCTCTGGCTGGGGTCGGCCGCTGCGGCCTCCTTCTGCTTGCCACTCTCCTGCTGCACCTGGACAATGGCCACGCCGGCAAAAAGCAGCAGCAGGGAGACCCACTGCACCCGCGACAGGCTCTTCCGCAGCATCAGCACGGAGAAGAGGGCTGTGGTCAGGATCTTCAGCTGATACGTCACCTGGAGTCAGAATACATACAGGGGAAAAAGAGAGAGGACAAAGTGGGTGAGAGGGAAAAGCAAGTAAGCAGAGTTATCTGCAGAGGAAGCACCAACTTATCACAATCAGGCATGCGATTTTAAGTTTATCATCATGTTTACAAAACACAAAGCACCAGACACCCTGTCACTGGCACCACTTATATGTTATGAATATAGGCCGTTGTTTGTGACCTCAAGTTGGAAATGACCGTAATCAACTCTGGAAGAATCAAGAATCAACTCTGGAAGAATCTGGGGCATTTAGATAGGGTCTACATATAGCACAATAACCAAAGATGAAAGAAGAAAATGACAGTGAGGGAGAGCCTGAGGACAAAGCAGTAAATTCTTCTTCTCCTTTTATGTCTTAGCTCCAGGCTACGGCAGTCAGAGGCTAAGCTAATCCATCTCACCTGGAATGTGGCTGCTGGGAGGTTTGAAATGGCCACATATTGCAGGTTGTTCTGGAGTGTGTAGATAAGGGATGGGACGGCCAGTTTTAGCGTGTCACTGTACTGAACGACTATAGAGTTGTACAGGAGAACCCCAAACTCCTTGAGGTTACCTACAAACAGAAAAAGAGGGCAATATGAACATGCAAGCTTGTTTGTGCATGCTTGTGCATTCATTCAAACATTAGTTTCATGGTGCATCTCGAATTCTAAATCGGCAGGACAAGGGCGTAGGTTTGGTCTGAGCTTTGGTGGGGACACTACCCACTAATTCCCCCGAAAAAAAAAAGGAAAAGCCACTCAACTCTTTCACCAGCCACTATAGATATATAAAATGATTAAAATGTGCTACTGTCCAACTACCCATGATTAAAATGTGCTACTGTCCAACTTGATCTATACTGTGTAGCACATCATCTGATTTTAATATGTATACATATGTAGGCTATATTTAACATTTATTTTCTATTTGGTCTGTTATGAAATCATGCATTGACCCATTTAAGCACAGCTCAGTTTTAAGAAACTTAAATACATGCATGCTTAGCATTTTGTGAAAAGAATCATTAAGGCTACATTGACAACTCTTAACCATAAGCTGCCTGTATATTCTCTGATTCTAATATTTACCGATATCTAGGCGATGTAAGCACAGCTCAGTTTTAAGAAATGCTTAAAGCCGAAAGACCATGTTGAATTTTTCTACAATTTATTTAAAAACCGGATTACTCTGGAACAGCCAACTATACACGGGAATGCATTACATCTTTGTGTTCGGTAAGGTCTGCTGTTTATTCTGATATATGGGTTGTCATGTGTTGCGTGATGAGTGTGTAGGCCTACGATATTCCACCAAGATGAATGGATGTGGAGATGGGCACAGAGAATAATTATTAAATCTCTTGAAGTTATTTTTTCTCGCGAACTGTTTATCACAGCAAATAGTGGCTATAGCACCGTTTAAAAGCTAAGAAAAGGCTCTTTCATGTGACACATGTGTGATGAGTAGCCTACTCGAGGAGTTCAACAGAGAAGAATGGATGAATTTGGACGCACTTCATATGCCTTGTAGTGAAGTGAAGCTGAAGCGCAGCGCAGGAGACTGCAGCTCACTGGTAGTTATTATAGGTAACTTCAAATCAGCGCGATTTACCCTTATAGGCTACTGCACATTACACAATCTGTACGAGATGATCCGCAGCAAAGTGAGAAAGTATTTAACTCTTTGTAGCGCATGTGATCGCTTTCCCCCCCATTTCAACCTGAATATTGGTGGGGACATTTCAGTCGTAATCCGACATTGGTGTGGACACGTCCTTCGGTCCCCACGCAAATCTACGCCCCTGCGGCAGGACCAGTCAGGGAGCTTACATATCTGCTGCACACTGCCCCCCCCTCCCTCCCTCCCTACATACACAGCACATTGTCTTCAGGATCTTCTCCAACACACATCCATACTTACAGCACACTGCCCCCACCTACCCCACCAGTTTTCTGAACTTATGTCGCTCATCATCACTAGCTATGATCGGATAATTGTAAATGGCGACTTTAATATTCATGTCAATAAGACAACTGATGCTAAAGCCAGTAAGTTCCTTAATGTGTTGGACAGTTTAGAGCTAAAGCAGCATGTTACAGGACCCACCCACAACCTTGGCAACACCCTCGATCTAGTCATTTCTAGAGGGATAGAAGTCACAGACTTATCAGTAAATGATATAAATATGTCTGATCATTATTGTGTATCTTTTAATATAGTACTACATACTCCAAAAATTCATCCCGAAATTGCAATCAAATCGCGACTCTTGGACATTAGAGCAGAACAGCAGTTCATAGCTCTTATAGACTCCATAAATTTAGATATTTTACATCATCCCATTGATCAAATGGTAGAGGCTCTCAATCATGAATTAGGCGCTATGCTTGATAGAGTGGCACCCTTAAAGACTAAAAAAAGGCCCTGTAGCAAACTGACACCTTGGATGAACGAAAATATCCATGATCTAAAAAGATCATGTAGAAAAGCTGAGAGAACATGGAGAAAAACTAAGTTACAGGTTCACCGTGCCATTCTAAAAGAAAAAATAGCAAATTATAATAGAGCTATTCGGAATGAGAGAAGGAACCACTTCTCTAAGGTAATTGCTGAAAACAGTGGAAACTCTAGGGTGTTGTTCTCTACCATTGATAGGCTATTGCATCAAACACCTTTTGATACACTCAGTCAGGCATCCTCTCTAAGATGCGAAGAATTTGCAGACTTCTTCGAAAACAAAGTAATTTCTATAAGGGAGGCTATTGGTAATACAAGTAATATGTTTGATAGTACACCCAAAAACAGCCCCCCAAAATTAAGGTCCTTTAGCACTATTACTCAATCTGAGCTTGGTAAAATTATAACTCAAACCGGCTCCTCAACATGTGTTTTAGATCCAATCCCTACTAGATTCCTCAAAAAACTATATGATAGCTTAGCTCCCTTTATTCTCAAGGTAATAAATACCTCATTAGAAACAGGTATATTTCCAACTGCTTTTAAAACCGCTGTTGTGAAACCTTTACTTAAAAAGTCAAATCTTGACCATACCAATCTGAGCAACTACAGGCCTATATCAAATCTACCGTTCCTGAGCAAAGTACTTGAAAAAGTTGTTTGTAATCAGTTAAATACCTTCCTTAACGAAAACAGTATCCTTGAAAAATTCCAATCAGGTTTTAGATCAAATCACAGCACAGAAACGGCTCTAGTAAAAATAGTCAATGATCTCAGACTGGCTACTGACTCAAACAAAGCCTCAATCCTTATTCTTCTGGATTTGAGTGCGGCATTTGACACCATTGATCATAGCATCCTAATTCACCGCCTTGCGAAGTGGGTGGGTCTCTCTGATAATGCTCTAAACTGGTTTCAAACCTACATTACTGGCAGAGATTTTTATATCAGTCTAGGAGATCATGTATCTGAAAAACATGACTTGCCTTTTGGTGTGGCCCAGGGGAGCTGCCTTGGTCCCCTGCTATTTTCCCTATATATGCTTCCATTGGGAAATGTCATAAGTCAGCATAATGTAAACTTCCATAGCTACGCAGATGATACCCAATTGTATATTTCTGTGGAGCCAACTAACCCAGATGGCCTTTGCTCCCTCACTGCATGCCTAACCTCCATTAATCAGTGGATGAGCAAAAATTTTCTGAAACTAAATGATGACAAAACAGAGGTACTTTTGGTGGGACCAAAACTAAAGCGAGATATTGTTCTTAGTAATCTGGGGAACTTGGCACACCAGGTCAAACCAAAAGTAACAAGCCTCGGTGTCATCTTAGATGCAGAGTTAAGTTTTAAGCCCCATATCAGTAAAGTTACTCAAACAGCCTATTTCCACTTGAGAAACATTGCCAAAGTGCGGCCCTTTTTAACTCAACAAGATGCAGAAAAACTAATTCACGCCTTTATCACTAGCAGGTTAGACTACTGCAATGCACTTTTCACTGGTCTTCCCAAAAAACATCTAAAGAAATTGGCACTCATACAGAACTCTGCGGCTAGACTTTTAACTAAGACTAAGAAGAGAGAACACATCACCCCTGTGTTGGCTGAACTGCACTGGCTCCCTATTTCCTATAGAATTGATTTTAAGGTTATGTTAATTACTTACAAAGCTCTGAATGGCACAGCACCTTCATATATCTCTGAGCTTTTAATATCTTATCAACCACAAAGGAAACTTAGATCATCCAATTCTAATCTTTTAATCGTACCCAAAGTGCTCCACAAACAAAGTGGAGAAGCTGCTTTTATCCATTATGCCCCCAAACTATGGAACACCCTGCCTCTGTACATCAAGCAGGCGAGTTCAGTAAATATTTTTAAAAAAGATCTGAAAACATACCTGTACAGGAAAGCTTTTAGTTAACTCGTCTTATCCTGTAGACTACTTTTTCAGATTATTCTACATCTGCTGCTATTGGAGGGCGCAGCCAGCCAGAAGCAGATGGGCTCCCCCTATTAAGTCAGGTTCTGCTCAAGGTTTCTTCCTGGAATATGGGAGTTTTTCCTTGCCACAGTTGCCATATGGCGTGCTTGTGGGGGGTAAGAGGGTTAAGGCTGCCAGTCTTATGACATGTCATTTTCTATATTTTTGATATGTTGCTGAGTGGATCGATCATAAACGGCCCCAGCAATGAAGAAATGTGATTGATAATGACTGACTGACTATTATTTTGTTACATGCTTCAAATGTAAAGCACTTTGAGCTGCATTCTGTGTATGAAAGGTGCTATACAAATAAAGCTTATTATTATTATTATTATTATTATTACCCACACACACACTACACACACACACAGACACACACAGACACACACACACACACACACACACAGACACACAGACAACCAGACACACAGACACACACACACACACACACACACAGACACAGTTACTGCTCCACTCCCCTCCCGCCCACACACACACACACACACACATCTTCACGGTCATCACTCACATACATCATACATACAGTACTCTGCTTGCAATAGTAAGTCCCTTCATCATACTTGCAGTACACTGCACCCCCCCTCTCCCCTACATACACAGCACATTGTCTCATGAGGAAGCTTCTCCAACACACATATTGCACACTGCCCTCTCCCCACATACACAGCACACTATCCCATCTCCCCTGTCATCCCCCCCCAACATACACACCAAGACCCCTGGCAGTTGGGTTAGCCCTTTGAGCCGTGGATCTGCCCAAGGTTTCTTCCTTGGTAAGGGAGTTTTTCCTTGCCCCTGTTGCTCTTGGGTGCTCCTTGCTAGTGCCCCACGCCCCCCAATCCTCCCCCACCTTTCTTTTGCAGCCCTTGCCACTTAATCTACTAAACCCCTCTTCTACTGCACTTTTTACCCCCCCCCCCCCATAAATGCACAAATAGGCTGACACCAGACATAATTTCACTGCATTTCTTACTTCCAGTAACTATATGCATGTGACAATAAACTTCCTTGTATCTTTTTGGATGTCAAATGTTGGTTTTATTTCACTACTGGCATAATGGCAGGAGAATAAATGCTCTGCCTGCTGTAGACCCATTCAATTGTATAAACAACTGTGCGTTCCTAAGACATTTCCGGTGGCAAACAAAACAACATTGAGCTAATGGTAACAATGGTAATGGTATGAAAAAAATGTTTAAAGTCGACGTTTTGTAGAGCATTATGCTAAAAGCATTTCAAAGTATCTGCATTGGTTTTGAACATTTCGACCGGAAATCTTCTAGGAACAGACTAAAAGGGTCTATACAATACACCAGAGAAGAAACATTAAGCATTAAGCATTTTTAAGCATTATCTAACCTCACAATCAAGTGGCAATCATGGACACCTACCCCTTTTTTGAAACAAAATGATGAGCAGACAAGTGCAGCCTTTGAGAATCTCTGCCATGACGACAGCCGAGGTCGCAAAGAAGCGATCCCCCGGCAGTGTTCGAACATATCGGATGCTGAGGATGAGTGAGGCATTCTGGATCACCAGGATAGCCAAACTGATGTACTTCAGCTTCTTGTTCACGTCTGTGTAGAAGGACAAAATGACAAAACAAAATGAATCGTCAGTGGATGCTGCAACTGATGATCGTTTTCACACAGATACAGTATTTTGACCGTGCTCTCCTCTCTCCTACATGTACGGACTTCAATGTACAGGAGAAATGTCCTTGCTGAATGAAGGAGTAAACCTCAAGTTTCCCTGAACTGATACTTTCATTTCATAACAACATTACATTACGTTACTTATTCATTTAGGTGATGCTTGGGACTTGCACATTAGTGACTAGTGTTCAAGCTGCATTGCAAAGGAGACTTTTGTGTAACAATAAATACTTTTACAAAAACCATCAGATTATTAGAGGATGAGAGTGCAGAGGTTTAAGCACTAGTCAAAGGAAACAGTAGGAGAAATAGGTAGAAGGGAGAAGAACATATACTGAATATATCATATGTTCCACAACAACTAATGCGCTACATAAATAAAACGGCCTTGCCTTGGTTACAGAAAAAAAAATGAATTAATTACACAAACTCCCAAATGCGTCAACTGTGAATGTATAAGAGCAAGCTATTTGCAACCCCCTTGGTAAACAGCAAAAGGTTAAACAGACATCCATTTATAAACGCTCAATAAGGAAGTGTTCTCGAGGTAGACAAATAAAGGTGCAGTCCAAGAAATGCTTTAAGTATAAAACATGACGCATTTATAAGTCATAAATGCTCATGTACTCAGTAAAATATATTTCCTAAATAATGAGAACGCATGCAAATACTAGGCTAGGCTATTCTGAACACTCGTCTAACTTGCTGGTCGTGTACCCAACCCACCAAAGATAGTCAGCTTACTAGTTTAAGTCTCAAACAAGCTGCTCAAAAAGCTTAATATTTAGCTGTTACATTCTCTCATGTTCACCTCTAGAAACAAACGTGTGCACAGAAGTCACTATGATTGAGGATAGATGTCAGGGTTTAACCAAATATTCTTTAGTTACCGTTTCTGGTTTAACTCTCAGACCAATGGTAGTGGTCCATTATGAATACTAATGAATTGAAAACATACCATACATGAAGGACGAAATATAGATTATGCTTTACAGATTAGCTAGAAGATTGTGGTTTTGAGGACTGCGCTATCATGTTAATTTGACGTTAACGTTAGCTTGCTGTTTATCATATCTAGCTCATTAGCTAACATTATTTTATGGCAAATTGTCAACTCCAGACGGCGTGGAATGGCCCGTCAATCCAGCCAGCACTATCAATAAGTAATGGTAACCATAGCCTACAAGACTCATGTAATATTACCCACATAACATTAATAATACGGGTTCTATCCCCCACAGCCTAGCCGAGTTTCCACATCTGGTAGCTTAAGCTACTAAACTTCACTGTTAAGTAGAAGTCGCAGTGTAACGTTAACGTCATCAAGTTAGCAAGAATGTGTTATACAATAGATGCAATTTCATCCATTCAGATAGATATAGTCTAAAAATAAACAATTGCTACTTGTGCTATTGTGATCCTCCCCAGTTAACATTAAAACACCCAACGTTAACGTTAATTTCAGACGGCTAGAGCTAGCTAATAAGGGAACAGATAACGTGCAGTGATAACGTTACGGTCACTAACTTTAAGTGTGAGAACGTTAATCAACATAATACAATTTCGCAGATTACCATTAAAGTGTCTGAGTCTTACCTTCGTTTTGTTTACTGCGAAAAGTCTTATCTTCACCAACTCCAGAGCCCGTGTCATGGCTGCTCCCTGCCATGTTGGCATTGACGTTTTAGTGCAGAGAACTGGCTAGCTAGCTAACAAACACCAGATTCTCCAGTAGGCTAATGTACTGGCCAGCAGCAGCAGCCCCTACTCAGACTTCAATCAAACTGGACCTTTGAGACTGCTGCAGTCAAACTAGAAACAGAGGCCCTGACGTCGTAGACATGGCTGAGAATGTAAGAATGTTAAATGCAGTGTTAACCTAGTTAGGTCTGTTACTATACACGTTTACATTCATCTCCTCTCTAGCTACATACATTCAGCCTCTTGTTGTCTCCGTTCCTTTAACGTTATTTCCGCCTTGTCTGTCGTGTCATTGGTCCATAGAGCGGCTGATTTAAAAAACAGAATGTGCTCATCTGCGGCGAAACCTTAAAGGAACCATATGTAAGAAATGTATTTCAATTAATCATAAAATGGCCCTGAAATGTCACTAGACATTAAGAAATCATGTTAATTTCAAATACTTATATCACTGACAACAGTAGTCCAGCCAGGATATTGTCATTTAAAAAGTGAAGTTGCAGCCCTCAACTGATGTTGATGTTGTGTTTTGTCATGTCATGTTGTGTTTTGGCCTGATGCGCCACCCTCCACCTATCTACTAATCACGAAGTCAGTAGTGTTTCAGCATCCGGGTTGGCAATCTCGAGTCAGGGGGGAGGGGGAGGGAATAAACCAATCTACAGTAATTTGAAAGTGATTGCAGTACCAGTTTTGCCCACAATGTTACATATGGTTCCTTTAAAGGAACCGTATGTAAGAAATGTAATTCAATTAATCATAAAATGGCCCTGATTTGTCACTAGACATTAGGAAATCATGCTAATTTCAAATACTTATATCACTGACAACAGTAGTCCGACCAGGATATCGTAATTTAAAAAAGTGAAGTTGCAGCCCTCAACTGATGTTGATGTTTACATATTTGTGTTTTAGCCTGATCCACCACCTTCCACCTATCTAGTAATCACAAAGTCAGTAGTGTTTCGGCATCTGGGTTGCCAGCTCTGCTTTAGTTACCACATCTGCGGTGTACACCGCTCTACAGTATTTTGAAAGTGATTGTAGTACCAGTTTTGGCCAAAATCTTACATACGGTTCCTTTAATTAGCACTACATTTCTGACAGAATCCGTGATTTCACATCTTGTTTTCTACAACTACATATTGAGAGGAGTAAAAATATCGCTCAACTTATTTCATGTAAGAGAACGCAACTTAGAAACGCAGCGCCCATTGATTTATTCAGCTTTGGTATGCTATACTGACTTGCCAATATAATGCTTACCTAACAAGCAAATTGGTACTAGAAAACAAACTTACTTACAGGTTATATACTAACAGGTTTTTAAATGAAATTGTCAAATGAAAATAACTGATATCAAAAGCTAACGAGAATACTGCAAGCAGTTCAGAGTAATGCAGCTAGCTTGCTAGCTAAAGTTACATGAGGATGCACTTAGCCCCCGCTATGCCAGACATCCCAACCTGCAAAAAGTCATTTCAGGGAGGTATCACGAAGCCCCCCCCCCCCAAAAAAAAAATACAAAAAAAAAATACAAATAAAAATAAAAATAAATAAATAACAATACTAAAAACCATAATAACAATACACAAAATAAGGAAGGCCTATAGATAGTAGTATATATACAGTCTATGGTCGGGCTTGTAAGGGTTAAGCTATGAGATGTGACGGTCAGCATAGTTGCCGTTGACTGTTTGCAGGTTGTCTCGTAGGCAGAGTATTTTTAGTATTTTTAAAATGCAAAAATACAGTATTTTATTTTGATACATGGTGTGGCTACTGTATTTTGTAGTTTATTACTTTTAAATTAAGGTATTTTATATTTTATCTTAAAATAAATTTGTATGTAGGCCTATTTTTGCCCATCCTTGTGAACAGTTGAACTGTCAGAGAGGAGGCAGAGAGAGAGAGGAAAAAATGGAAAAAAGGATCTGCAGTGTCATAGATATCCGCATTCTGATGCCATCAGGAAACAAAAAGCAAAGGCAGAGACGGTTCTTTGGCAAAGGTTTATGGGGTCTTGAGATAGCTTTGCACATGACGACAATGTTGTAGCATACATGGCCTGTTTAAAAGTCTTCATTTTCTTTCCTGTCCTGTGAATAATAGTCACTGGTGATTTCATTAAAGCAAAGACGAACTGTTTTAAATATTTAATTTTAGATTCAAAGGAACATATAGTCCAGGGGCGGAGCTACGTGGTGGCCAGGGGGGGCCACGGCCACCACTGGTCAAAGCTTGGCCACCCTGCTGGCCCCCCCAGCTCCGTTCAGTGAAAAGTAAAAAAAAAGATTGCTGCCGTTTTCAACGGTACTTTGAAAGGAAGTGTAGCCTACGGTTCTAATCAAATCGTGAGTAGGCCTAGTGCAGCAGCAGCAGGGGACAATTCAAGTCATCTGTTAAAAACACGTGACAGTAGACTACTACTTACTTAACCTCAGTGACAGGTGAGTTGATGATGACTTGGAACATTAATGTTAATAAAATGTTAAAATGTGACACAAATCATAGCAAAGTGAGCTGCGTTGGGCTGTTCTTGTTAGGTAGGCTCTGACATTGATGTGTGAGGCTGATCAAAAATAAGCGAATGCCCGCGGTAACGCTGTTACAAAAATATTTTGATAATATTCGGGTGAAATGCAAGCATATTAGGCACATATCTCCGGATGGCTCCAATAAAAGTAGGCTAACAGTGTCTAGCCTAGGCTACTTTATAAAAACATAATTTGCTGACTGCGTGTGGTTCTTGCCATAGCTGATCAGGCAGAGGCAGGCTGCTGCGTTGCCTGAGTTCTTTGTTACATATTGCTCCGGTAATTGCAACGAGATGAAACCTTAACTGCGTGACAGAGCAGAAGTGGGGCTTTCCAACGAGACTAAACACTTGTCTGTGCGATCAAGTATGAAAATACAAAAAAATCATGAAATTAAATCAAATTGCATCATATTTAGTTCACCTGCGCACCCACACTCTCGTTTGAATTAGGCTACTCGCGAATTCGTGATCGCATAGATGTGGCATATCAGAAGAAAGAGGAGGCACAGGGCTATCCATTGGTACCAAGTATATCAATCCTGGGCTATAAAAACAGACAACGTGACTGCAAAATAACATCATGTACAAAAACCAATGCTGCACAGCCATTACTCTCGTTTGAATTAGGCCCTACTCACGAATCCGTGATCGGATAGATATGCCACGCATGTTAGATGAAAGAGGAGACACAGAGCTATCATTTGATACCAAGTACATCCTTCTGGGTTATAAAACACACGAAGTGACATCAAAATAATAACTTCATATAGCTCGACTTACCGTTTTTGTGTGTTGTTGTGGTGGCAAAGCATGTTCATAATCCAAAACTATAATGTGTTTCTCTATGGCATAGCATGTTCATAATCCAGTTTTGAGATCCTAGCAAATTCCTACATGGCATCCAATTCAAGACTCACATTGCATCCCAATTTATTCGACAAAGAAACACCTTTTTCCCTTCACTTTGTTCATGGCTCAGTGTTCTTGTTTGTGTATGGCACTTACAATGACCAGGATAAATGCTTCTAACTAAAGGTAGTGAAAAAGCCCTGAAAACAGTCTAGGGTTCTAAGGGTTAATGTCTTAATTCAGAGCCATGTTACTTACAGCCAAGTACTTGGAGTGGATAACAGAAAGAAATATAGTTTTGCCATCAGTATAAGATTAAATATCTGCATACCATATTTGTAGTATTTATTATTGTTCTTTGAGTTAACATCATTTGAATATGACTGATTAAGTAAGGTGCATTATCATAATGTACTTTTTATAGCATTGGCCTATTTATGGAAAATGTGTTGGAGTGGACAACAAACTGTTCAGGTTGTCTGTGAATGGACCTGTGTATCAGTGTTGGCTTTACACAATTTATTGCCATTATTGCCCCTGTATTAAAACAGGGTATCCTAATCTTCAAAACTTTTTGAGTAGTTTTCATATTGATTCCCAAGTGCCACCCCAATAAAAAGTCTGGACCCAGCTGGCCCCCCCTATAAAATAATCCTGGCTACGCCCCTGATATAGTCTCAACTTTACTTTCATGACTACCAATGAAACACATTAGACTTCTATTAGTGCCAACCAGGTAATTGAAAAAAATATGCATTAGCCCAGTGGTTCTTAAAGTGGGCTCCGTGAGCCATAGTCAAGGGGTCCGCAAAATAATTTGCTTTAAATTATAAAGTTGTGGTTTATTATTTTAAAATCATATCTACAGATGACAACCCTTTTAAAAAAAACATGTGTGCAGCTGCGCACCCACATTTAACTTGAATCACTTCAATCAGGTCAAGGAACCATTACTGCTGCTTAGCTTGACTTATTTGACTACATAGAGAAATGTTGGAATCAGTCCATGATGTCAAGTGACTCAAAATCCAAAGGTGACAAAAGACCAAGTTACACACCTGCCAGAAAACAGTGAACCTGGCCACAACAAAAGGGGTCCTTAACCAGTTTGAGAACCCACATAGCCCATTATTTTATACAGGTTTAATTTTGAGTTTTACCCAATTATTTTCAATAGGGGGTGCTACAGACCAAGGATTTCTTTCAAAGAAAGATACAGTACCCTCCAGAATTATTGGCACATCGGCTAAAGTTGACTAAAAACAGGTATAACAAATCATCTGTTCGTGATTTATTGTAATCTCACAATTACAACAATGAGAAAAATCCAACCTTGAAAGGAAGCCAATTTATTTAGAGGAAAAGGAAATGACACATTGCTCAAAATTATTGGCACCCCTGCTTGTAATACCTTAAGCCTCCCTTTGCCAATAAAACAGCTTAAAATATTCTTCTATGACACCCCATAAAGTTGGAGAATACAAAGTCTCCCCAAATCGTCCACATTCCTACACTTGTGCATTCTCCTCTTTGACTCACCCCACTGTTTTTCTATAAGGTTTTGATCAGGGTACTATATGGCAATAGCTGAAGCTTGATTTTGTGTTAAACCATTTTTGTTTTGATCTGGACGTGTTTTGGCTCATTGACCTGATAAATCATCCAATCATGACCAACTTTTAGTGTCTTGGCAGAGATTGACAGATTTCCTTTGAAAATGTTCAGGTTTTTTAGGGGGTTCATGATACTATGCACCTTAATATAGTTCCCAGAGCCTTTGGGAATAAAAAAAAACAGTCCCACAATATCACAGCCCCTCCACCATAATTCTCATTAGGCATGGGGTCAGTCATTCTTCTATGTACGTCAAACCCACCTAAAGTGTTTTTTGCCAAAGAGCGCCATTTTCATTTAATCTGACAATAGACCACTTCCAGACAAAGACACTGTACTATTCAGTAACTCCTGATGCTTACATTTGTATAATGACTGGAAAGGCTTTTACCTGTCATGCCCTCTAAATAATATATTAACAGTGAGGTCACTTCTGATTATTTTTGGGAGGACTTGGTGACCCCAGGATGATACCTTTTTCTTTAACTCTTCAACAGTTTGGACAACATATTGGACTTTCTGACCATATCACTGTTATGCTTATGCCCGCATACAGAAAAAGAGTGAAAGAAAACAAACCGGTTCGCAAGCAGGTAAAAGTGTGGCCTGAGGGAGCCTCTGATGCTCTTCAAGACTGCTTTGACACAACAGACTGGGAAATGTTTAAGCAGGCAGCCAGACAGACATAGAGGAATATACAGACACTGTAACCTCTTACATCACCAAGTGCATTGATGATGTGACCCACACAAAAGACATCATCACTCGGGCTAACTGGAAGCCATGGCTGACAGGGGATGTCCTCAGGCTGCTGAGGGCCAGAGACAAAGCCTACAGAGCTGAGGATGAAGCTGGCATGAGAACAGCGAGAGCCAACCTGTCCCGTGGCATCAAGGAAGCAAAAAAGGAATACACTCACAAGACAACCACCCACTTCAAAGACAGCAGGAACGCACAAAGCCTATGGCAGGGCATTCAGGCCATCACGGACTACAAGCCCGCGCCACAGAGCTGTGAGAGCAACATCCCTCTGCTCAACAATCTGAACCGCTTCTTTGCTCGCTTTGAAGCACAAAACAGCACTTACCCACAGAAGACCCCTCCCCCTCCACACGAGCAGCCCCTGTGCCTCTCTGCCGACAGCGTGATGAGGACACTTGCTGCTATCAACACCCGAAAGGCAGCAGGCCCAGACAACATCCCAGATCGAGCGCTGAAGGATTGCGCTGAGGAGCTTAAGGATGTCTTCACAGACATCTTTAACACTTCCCTGAAGCAAGCCATCGTCCCATCATGTTTCAAAGCTGCCACCATCATACCTGTGCCGAAGAAAACTGCTCCATCCTGCTTCAATGACTACCGCCCCGTGGCACTGACACCCATCATCATGAAGTGCTTTGAGCGGCTTGTCATGTCACACATCAAATCCATTCTCCCCCACACCCTGGACCCCTTCCAGTTTGCATACCGAGCCAAACGGTCCACAGAGGATGCAATCTGCTCTGCCCTCCACCCAGCCCTCACCCACCTGGAAAAAAGAGACTCATATGTGAGATTGCTGTTTATAGACTTCAGTTCTGCATTCAACACCATAATACCACAACAACTCATCTGCCAACTTGACAAACTGGGACTCAGTACCTACCTCTGCAACTGGCTACTGGACTTCCTCTGTCAGAGGCCTCAAGTAGTACGTGTTGGCAATAATATCTCAAGCAGCATCACACTGAGCACGGGGGCCCCTCAAAGCTGCGTGCTCAGTCCACTGCTCTTCATCCTGCTGACGCATGACTGCACTGCAACCTACAGCAACAACCACATAGTGAAATTTGCTGACGACACAACTCTGGTGGGTCTCATCACCAAGGGCGACGAGACTCAATACAGGTTGGAGGTCGACCTTCTGACCACATGGTGCAGGGACAACAACCTCCTGCTGAACGTCAGCAAGACCAAGGAGATTGTTGTTGACTTCCGGAGAGGTCACAACCAACACCTGCCACTGGCACTGACCATCGACGGTGCTGTGGTGGAGAGAGTGAGCAGCACCAAATTCCTGGGGGTGCACATCAGTGAAGACCTCTCCTGGACCACAAACACTGCATCACTGGCGAAGAAAGCTCAGCGCCGCCTGTACTTCCTGCGGAAACTCAGGCGAGCAAGTGCTCCACCAGCCATCATGACCACATTCTACCGAGGCACCATTGAGAGCATCCTCTCCAGCTGTATCGCTGTGTGGGGCGGAAGCTGCACTGAATACAACAGGAAAGCCCTGCAGCGCATAGTGAATACAGCTGGAAGGATTATTGGTGCTTCACTCCCCTCCCTGAAGGACATTTACACCTCCCACCTCACCCGCAAGGCGACCACAATTGTGAGTGATGCAAGTCACCCCGCTCACAATTTGTTTGATCAACTGCCCTCTGGGAAGAGGTACAGAAGCCTGCGCTCCCGCACCACCAGACTCACCAACAGCTTCATACACCAGGCTGTTAGGATGCTGAACTCTCTCCCCCCTCTCCCCCCTCCACCCTCAGCTACATAACATCCTGGACTTTGGACCCACAATGGCTGCCTTGCACTACTCCACTTGCACTACTCCACTTGTACACTTGCACACTTTGCAACTTGTTGTTGTTGTCCTCTTGTCCTGAAAACACTTTTGAACACACTTCTGCTGCTCTTACATAACTTGCACCACTATGCCACTTGCATACTTAGGTCAAACAGAACTACCTCAGCCATTTATTGGCCTGACTTTTGCACTATTATATTGACTGTCTACTGTATGCACAATTGCACATTTTCAACTCAAATTTTGCTGCTCTTATTTTCTTCATTGTATGTGCCTTCTTATTTTTACTTTTTATATTGTTTACTTGAATGTTATGTTTGTCTGTGGACCTAATTGGTAAAATATGTCTTGTCTCCACCGTGGGATACGTAATTTCGATCTCTTTGTATGTCTTGACATCTGAAGAAATTGACAATAAAGCAGACTTTGACTTTGACTTTGAACAGTGGTTCTTATAGAATTTCTGCCTATCTAGATAGATAGATAGATAGATAGATAGATAGATACTTTATTGATCCCCAAGGGGAAATTCAAGGTCTCAGTAGCAAGCAGACATCACACACAACATGCACTTACAGCAGAAAGGGTAAATATAAGTATATACACATAACAAAACTCCACTGTACAATAGAGACAGTAGAAGATGAAGACGCTTCCAGTGACAGGGCCAGGACTGGCCTGTAGTTCTGTGTGCATGGTAAGGTGCTCAAGAGAGTGAGTGTCATGGTGAAGGTGCAAAAAGCAGTCCAACAGTAGTCTAACAGTGCAACAGTGCAAGAATAAGGTGTAGAGACCAGCATAAATAAAATAGACAAATAAGAGAGTAATGCATAATGTAGACAAGGTAATATAAAAACTATGTCAGTGCAAGAATAGGTTGAGGTAATAGGGTTACTGCCATTCAGTATTGTAGCAGAAGTCATTGGTCATGTGTGCTAATATAGCATGAAAAACAGTGTAGCAGTAAAACAGTAGTAAGACATTAGGCTGTGGACAGTAGTAAAACAGTAGTGGGCAGTCAGTACTCAAACATGGAGAGGGTGGTGAGGCAGACAGCAGAGAAGTCTATCTCTCCTCTTCCCTTAAGTTAAGCATTGAACAGTTCAATGGCCCTGGGGACAAATGACTTCCTCAGCCTTTCAGTTGTGCATGGCAATGAGCGAAGTCTCCAGCTGATCAGGCTCTTTTGCTTTATAATAGTGCTGTGGAGTGGATGACATTCACCAAGATGTTGATCAGTTTGCTCAGGGTCCTTTTATCTGATATTGAAGTGATGCACTCCAGTTCAGCTCCCACGACAGAGCCAGCTTTCCTTACTAGCCTGTCTAGTCGCCCAGCATCCTTCTTCTTTGGGCTTCCTCCCCAGCATACCACAGCATAGAAGAGGACGCTGGCAACAACAGACTGGTAAAACATCCTGAGGAGCTTACTGCAGACATTGAAGGACCGCAGACATTGAAGGAAGTACAGCCTGCTCTGCCCTGCTTCAGTGTTGGCTGAACAGTCCAGTTTATTGTCCAGTTGTAAGCCCAGATACTTGTAGGTATTTACCACCTCCACATTGACCCCATCAATGGAGACTAGTAGCAGAGCGGGCTTAGACCTGCGGAAATTCACCACCATCTCCTTGGTCTTCGAAGTGTTGAGTTGGAGGTGGTTGAGTTTGCACCATTGCACAAAGTTTTCCACCAGGCTTCTGTATTCATCCTCCTGCCCATCCCTGACACACCCCACAATTGCAGTATCATCCGAAAACTTCTGCATGTGGCATGACTCAGTATTGTAGCAGAAGTCAGATGTGTACAGGGTGAACAGGACTGGAGAGAGCACAGTTCCCTGTGGAGCTCCGGTGCTGCTGATCACAGTGACAGAGTTCTTCAATCTAACAAACTGTGGCCGCTCGGTCAGGTAATCTGTAATCCAGGATACCAGGTGAGCGTCCACACCCATCTGCAAGAGCTTGTCTCCCAGTCTGAGGGGTTGGATGGTGTTAAAAGCACTTGAGAAGACTGGGAGGCTGGAAGGTGGGGGGAGGGCAGGCACGCAAACAAGCGTTTTATAGCCATTCCCTGACTTACAAATGTCTACACACATTCTTTTTGTTCTGTAATCCAGGATACCAGGTGAGCATCCACACCCATCTGCAAGAGCTTGTCTCCCAGTCTGAGGGGTTGGATGGTGTTAAAAGCACTTGAGAAATCAAAGAACATGCTTCTCACAGCACTTTTCCCCTTGAGAATGTGTCCTGTGTAGAAGATAAGTGATGGCATCGTCCACGCCCACTTTCTCCTGGTATGCAAACTGTAACGGGTCTAGTGCATGGCGTACCTGGGGTCTGAGCATACCTAAGACGAGTCGCTCCATTGTCTTCATCACATGTGATGTTAGAGCGACAGGTTAAGTCATTAAGCTCACTAGGATGTGGCTTTTTAGGTACAGGGGTGAGACATGATGTCTTCCACAGTGTTGGAACTTGTCCAAGGCGTAGACTCAGATTAAAGATGTGCTTCAGTGGCTCCCCCAGCTCAGCAGCACAGGCCTTGAGTAGCCTTGGACACAGTCTGTCAGGCCCCGCTGCCTTACCCGTGTGCAGTTTCTTTAGTTTAGCGCTCACTTGAGTTGCTGTGACGATGGGGGTGTAAGGGGAGGGGAGGGGTGCATCTGGGATCTGTGTGTCTGATGGCTGTTGACTGAGGTCGTTGTCGCCTCATTGTTCGTGATCACCGTGTGGGGGAGGGGTAGCCTGGCGAGCCAGACCCACATTAAAATGTAGGGTCTGGGCACTCACCGTTCGCAGTGCTCAGTCCGAGGGGCGGGATAATCAGTTGTCTTTCAAATTCCCTCTGCACGCAATAGGACGCAATAGGATATTTGTTTTCAAGTAGCAGGGAATTCAAGCCAAACCGTTGCAACTCTGCCATCAATCATTATGTTAAGCCCACCAACCGACTCTACACGATTTCAATGTCCTGATTAAGTTTCGATTTCTGGAGCTCACAAGCCAACGGAGAGTTGCTAGACTAGCCCTGGCAGCAAATGTAATTTGCTGCAGCTAGGGGCGCATCTAGATTTCTAGGCTAGGGGAGGGGTGCAATATCCAGTGATGGTGGGGGTGAGTGTTGCACTGGTATTAAGGGGGGGTTGGGATGGGGGCTGGGGGATGACCACCTCCTTGATGTCCCGGTCAAGGCTGCCAGAGTCGTGGACGCCTCCACAGGCACAAGCAAGGAGGCGTCAAGTGGGGGCGGGGCGTGAGGTGATGATGATTTAGGTTGTTGGGTGTCACCGGGATGCAGAGCTGGAGAGACTGGGAGGCTGGAAGGTGGGGGGAGGGCAGGCACGCAAACAAGCGTTTTATAGCCATTCCCTGACTTACAAATGTTTACACACATTCTTTTTATTTAATTTTAGTGTGTTCTCGTCTTTCCGATGTTGAAAAACGACTCGGGATTTGTGTCATACCTTAGTTAAAAAGAAAGAACTCTGAAAGTTCACAGACACAGTGATTAACTTAAATAAGTTCAAATTAGATAGGAAAATGCTTCTGTTACATTTTGTATATAAGATTTTCTAGGGGTGCCAATAATTGTGGGCAACATGTTTTTGTTAAGAATATTTATATATTTCTTTATGAGATTTCCCTTTTTATCAGAATAAATTTGCTTCCCTTCAAGGTTGGATTTTTCCTCATTGTTTTCATTGTGAGATTACATTAAATCGGCCATAAAAATACTTAATACCTGTTGTTAGTCAACTTTACCAAAGGGGCCAATAATTCTGTAGAGGCAATAGAAGCACTTGGCTTTCAAATCAAGTTCAGACTCAAGTCATATACTGTTGCTAAAGTAATATGTATAAAGAAAGTTACTATACATGACATTCTGACATAACACTTCCTTACAGTTGCAAGTAAAGATATCAGGCAAGTGTTATTTAAATAAACTCCTGGTGTATTTACAAACTTTTCAATGCCTCGTTTTATGAGTAAAGAACATAGTTGTACTACTGTAGAAGTTTCGTACCATTCAGGGCATTATTAGGGGTAATTTACGAGATAAAAGTTGGTACCATTACGACTGCAGAACGTCATTAGTTTCTGACAGCGCTACTCGACCAGGGTTCAACCAAGGGAAAACAGGTTCTGGGAGGGTGTTTGGCTCGGGGTCATGGTGCAAAGGACCCTAGGGTGAAATTACTCCGAACCATCGCTTTAATTAAAAGTATGAACATATACACAGGTATTCAAAAGCTACTTTGAAATAGTGTTCCGCATTGTTGAGCTTTATTCTAATGCTAAAGAACCTGTAAAGGAAGTCATTAACAGGTCTAGGCCTATATAAGTAATTGTATGGAGCTTGATAATAAACCAGACAAGTGTAGTAGGAGAAATTAACTGTGGCAGTAGAATGAGAGACCCTATTTTATAGTCTATGGGGGGACCATGCAGTGGAGTAGACATATTGTTGGAGTAGTTTACAAGTCCTGGCTTAGAGGCAGAAAATGAAGAGTGCTCATGGTCTGGCCTCCCTGTGGACCCTGAGGGGTGGTCCTGGCATGGCCACATGAAGGTTAGTTTGGAGCTAAAGTTGTGCCATAGGTCGACACAAATATTTGCATACAACCACATATGTAGCATCTGAGAAAGTAAGGTATAGCTCTACATCAGCCTCTCCATTAATTAAAAGCTTAAGAATGTCCTTTTCTTCGTAAAATGTGTTTCTATTGCTGACTGGATTATGCCAGTTTTCACATAGTTGTGTAGTGCGTAGACAAAACACACAAAATAGTTAGTTAGTTAGTGACAAATATTGTTTTATTTACAAACATTGCATATACAGTGTATAGACATTCAGGTGAAAATCTTATTTGAAATAAATAACATTCCCTAAACAAATTACAGTAAACAATACACAAGTATTAATGAAAAGCTGTTGCAACCCAGGCTAAACAGCCCAGATTTTTAAAAATAACTTAAGGGTGACATTGCTTTTGTTCAATTCCTTCCAACTTCCCAAGCATCTGGGCTAACAGGCACTTCTATCAAACAAATAGTTGAAGCACAAATTAAACAGGACTTTAAAAAATGGCAACCGATTGCAATTCAAACATAAATATGATATATGTTTTTAGTGGGGGTTTATCCACTGAACACATCGCTCCCAGGAGTCTTGTATATGTTATATTGATCAAATAAATCTGTAACTTATCCAACCTAAAGAAAGACATCAGATCAGATATATATTAAGTTCTGTTTGAAATTGAACTTGCTGATACACAGATATGTATTACACACTTGATGGCCATGTAGACCATTCTTAGCCCTGGGTTAATGACTCCTTGTTTAAGGTTCCTTCTTTAGTATTGACCATTTAAATTTTGGAAGGAAAAGAAATCCTATAGGTTAGCTGTTGATGTTGCATGAACAAAACATTGTAGTTTGAAAAAGAAACAACCTCGAAGCTTTTCAGGAGCAACACAAACCTCTTTTTAAGTCTAGTGATGATGCCACTCCCAAGCCCTAACGTACTTCAGGTCTTTTAAAGTGGTTCAGTAGTGCTCTGTCTTATTGTTATGTGAGGTGGGAATTGGAAACTGGATCCCTGGTCTTTGTTACCTCTTAAAACAAGGTGAAAAATCCTTTAGATACAACTGCCTGTAAAACCAGGTCTTAAGTATCAGTTTTGGTCTTAGGGCAAATAAATGCCAACATTCTTGGCCTGCATTTGGAGTACAATGGGAGGTATCAGAAACGTGTCCATGCCTTAGATCATCAATAAATAACATTCCATTTTGAAAATAAATAAGTAACAAAATAAACTCCCTAATAAATAAAGAATCTTCTGATTTCCACAATTGTTTAACATTACTACAAAATAAAGTAACATCTAAGATAACCCTCCACATTGTGCTAGGCCCAAATATTGGTTATTCATTCAAGGCATAAACAGCTTGGACTAGCTGATGACTGTGCCTTATTGAAACAGAACAATCCTATGGCACAGTGTAACTCACAGAAGTAACAGTCAGTGAGGACAAAATGAGAAGCTGGACATGTGACGTTTCTCTGACCGCCCAAAGTTATCCAGAAATTAGAGGCTTGGTGTGATGTTTTGTTCCTCTGACAAGTCTACAATATCCTCAGAAGTCTCCATCCAAGGATGCAGCAAGATATCTTCTAAACTTGGTCTGTCTTCTGGCCTATATGATAGGCACCATAGAATTAATGACTGGCACTCTGGAAAAGCAAGAGGGGAACTTCAGGTTAGAGTCATGCAAATGACAGACAGTACATAATGTGGCAGCAGGAATGTTTTTTTTATTCCTTACAGCACTCCAGGCCAAGAAGACTCACCTTTTGAGATGCGTTTAGTGAAACTGGGATTGGCCTGCACAATCTCTCTGTCCCTTTCAAAAGGGATGTCGCCACAGACCATGTCAAAGAGGAGTACTCCAAGTGACCACACAGTAAGAGGCCTGGCATGGTAGTTGTGGTGCAGTATCCACTCAGGAGGGCTGTAGACTCTTGTACCTGTAACAAAAGAGCAAATGAAGGGACATTTGTTAGCAATGCAGTGCTAGTTGTGTCTTTCATGCTCAAGTGAGATCTGACATGCGGTTGCTGATGATTTGAAGTTTAACATACCTTCAAAATCTATGTATTCACTTTCTTTGATGAGAGCACCAGATCCAAAGTCAATAATTTTGATGTTTCTGGTGCGGGTGTCCACAAGCACATTCTCATCTTTTATGTCCCTGTGTACAATCCCTCGGGATTCACAGAACTGCAGAGCTTCCACTATCTGTCTCAGAAACCTGCAAAACATGCCACCAATGTTAGACCATGTTATTGACTTCCAAAGTCCAACCCATGTCAAATTGAGAACAAAACTATTTGACATAGCAACCCAACTCTACCTTTGGGCAATGTGCTCTTCCAGACATCCTCGCTCTGTGATGTAGTCAAAGAGGTCCTGGCAGGGCTGTGGCCTCTCAAAGACAATAAGAAACCCACGTCCTGGCAGCTCAAACCAATCCAGCATCCGAATGATCCCACTATGAGTTTTGCCCCCCAGACGCAGAAGCAGAGCAATCTCCATGGGAACAAGGTTTGGTTCATCAGGCTGTAACAATGAAAAAGGGAGAGCTTGATTAGCCTACTTAACTTAAGAATATGAAAATGTAAACAGCAGAGGAATCAATTTTGTTTATTTGTCACGTAATAGTAGAAAAGTAGAAATTATTCTTCTGTAATAATACTGTAATAATCAGGATTAAGAAATAGCCTAAAAAGTATAACAAAATCTAAATATATTTAATTAGATTCATGGTGAATTAATCAACAAATAACAAATTAAGAGTAGCCTAATCAAATGAGACCGTGGGGTTTCTGTTCTTCGCAAACGTTGTTTAACTCGTTATTGCTACGTCATCCAAAACAGTTAGTTTTTTCCCTCCTTTCCGCTATTTTCCCACCAGAGGGAGCAATGCACCACACTGTACACGCTGACTTTATACGAGGACAATAACATCTAAACAAAAAACAAGAATAGAACAAAAACAAAGCAGAAAACGCAATCTTACCAGTCTTGCCCACTGCTGTACTCTATCAGAGGATATCTGTTTGATCGCCACCTAAAATAGACGGAAAGCAAGTTAAAAGTGAATTAACGTTAAGAGAAAATAAGACAAGAATCGTTTCAGTTGTCCCATTTTAGCTAATCAAATAAAGCCCGTATTCTCTTGAGGGGGATATTCCAATCCAAACTCACCTGCAAGCCGTCTGAGATGCGCTGGCCAGCGAAGACAGACCCGAAACCACCGCTCCCCAGCAGCAAACCAAGCTGATATTGCGTCTCAAAGGGCTCTTTGCCTGTTGTTTGTGGGAGGAAGTTATGAGTTAAGTAGGGTAGTAAATACCTGAACAAATGCCTCTAAGAACACTTCTAACAGAAAATTACTTGTAAGGGTTATTAACTTTTGAAATGCTGCGTATAAGTTACTGAGCCAACGTCCATCACAAGTTGCAGGTTAACGTTACAGCTGATAATTCAAGTCAAATAAAACTAGCGATAACAAGGCATATAGTTCTAGGTAGGTAGGCTAGCCATATAGTCCTATGTAACTGTAGGAACGTAAATCGAACAGAGCAGGCCAGAAGAGATGAATTAGTAGGCCTGGGCTACTATCTTTGATACAATTATAAAAAAATATATAGTAAAAAGGCTTTCAACTTACCATGTTTACCCCTTAGATCCTCTGCTTGTTCCAAATGGATATCGACAATGCGGTTGTCCAACATCTTTGTTCGGCCCTTTACAATTTTGGGGGGGGAAAATACACAAACCGACGGTAGTTTCAAGATAACATCCAAGTTCGACCAACTTCAGTCTAGTTAATCCACCAGAGCTCCATTTAAATTCACGAAGACGTTGGTGCAATGTTCACGATGGAAACACATGTCAGAATGGTGAGCGCTGAAAGTTTGTTGCTGTTTTAAGTTTACATCGGTAAACACGCCCAGGGAGAGGGTATTAGCCAATCAGAATCATACCCTTCACTGTATTTTGAACTGTCTTCCAATCACAACGTGCATGTATTTAAATATGAGAATATTCATGAGCCAATGTTTGGTTTTTCTCAGAATTCAACCGCTCAAAATAAACTAGCCTACCTTCCAGTAAAGTGGCGCGTGTATTTGCTGAAGAAGGAAATGCGTCGGTGAATCGTATACGTTTTCGGTGTTTCTGTTTTTCTTTTTTGAAACAATTAAATCACATTAAGTTTAAGTAGCTCATCTTGTGTCTAAAGAGAACCTGGTGTCTGATATAGCATTGTCAAACAGTGTTAGATTTCAAATGTGTAGGCCTAGGCTACAGGAGTTTCACACGGGGTATTGACTTTAAATTATAAGGTTATTTCAATGTGCGTCTTCAAAACATTGCTTCAAACACAGTTCTGTGTAAAGCACATAGGGTACACCAAACGTGAACGCAGGCGCGTCTTTTAGACTGGGAATGCACGGTGTTCCCGGGTCTAATTGAGAAATCGGTGTTTGTCTTGAATTTGGCATCAGTTATGGAAAACTATTAGAAGAACTTAGGCTACGCCCATGACTCACCAAATGTGTGCCTGCTCTTTGCCAATTAATTTCTTCATCGCAGCGTGCCACGATTAGGTAGATTGTAGTGGTTATGCCTACACATTCTGCACTGACCCGAAGTTTCTTTTTCCCCTAATAACCCACAGAACTACAGAGAAGTCAAGAAAGTATTTCTTCAGAAAGTTCTTCTTTATTATTCCCAGAAAAAAAATGTATTTTCATCCAAAACAATAAAACAAAACAAGCTTATATTAATCATTAAGTGTATAATGTATGACATGACATCTTAATTAAGTCTTTTCTTGTTTGTTTGTTTGTTTTTTTAAATGATATTTGTATGTGTGTGTGTGTGTGTGTTTAAACATGCACCTAAAGAAGTCCAATGATTGTGTGAATGGTATTAGAAAGAAAGGGGTTTGGAGAGTTCGAGAATGAAGGATCTTTATTGGTAATGAGGAGAGGTGAAGGTGGAGATAAAGAACGAGTGAAGGAAAAGACAGGATTGGTCTCCTGTTCTGCCCTCTCCATGCGGATGGATCCCTCCATCAACTGTTGTCCGGAGAGGGCTCTCTATGCATTGAATTCTTCTTCATGCTGTCGAGGTACTCTTGTTGTGAAACTGCCAAGACGGAGGCCAAAATCTCATCATCTTCCCAGTCTGTCAAACCTGGAGATGAAAACAAATTTTTAATGTTTGTCTTTGAAGTACTATCCCACAAAATGAAAATCCTTCAAACTTAGGAAGGGCAAAATCAGATGTTGTTATTCTCTTCTATGGCAAAAAGAAAAAGCTTCAATAAAAGTTTTGTCAAAAAATATGTCGTCATGGCTCAAAGTTTGTATTCCAAAAATGTATCTGTACCAACCATCAGCATAATCACTGAGGTTAGGAGTTACCTAAACAGCTAATTAAACAGCACATTTATCCAACAGTATTGCTTTATGACTTTCAATAATTAAATCAAGGCTGTGCATAACTACTGTTTTGTTTATAGTGTACTCTGAATGGACAGCTAGTAGATTGTGAGATGTTTGCTTAATGTGACAAAAAGTGTAATCGCTTACAGTACGTTTAACATTCAGAGGGAAATAAATACTTGGTGAATAACACCAACTTTAGACAGTACTCTGACCAACTATACCCCTTTGAAGCAAACTGGGTACGTTACAGATGTTTATGTTATACGTTATTATGAAACTATGTAGCGATACTTGAAAACAAAGTGCCGCCACCACAGTTTTACATCCAGGACTATTTGTAAAACTGCAAAAGGCATGTTGCTTGAGGTGCACCAGGTGTGAACTTGTGCTCAGGTCACCGAGGGTGAACTGGGTTCTCTGTTATATTGCTCTATCATTTCCTTCCTTCCTTCCATAGAACTCGGTCATATCTGACATGAAATCAGAGTTACATCATCTTTCATTCACACAGCAAATGACAAATTCCATCTTTCCACTGAGTCTGTATAAGACTGGTCAAATGCAGAATCCTGATGCAGCCCATAGACAAGACCATGCACGAGTCAACGCTTAACGAAATGTGACAGTAAGTTGAGATGCACATCAAGAATGTATTTGCTAACAGTCGAAATTCTTTTTGAATGAACTGGACGGACAAGGTGATCAGGAGCATGCCTCACCAAAGGCAGTGGGTGACATTTCCTGCATGATGGCACGATACCCCAGCGCTGGGTACAGGGACACCAGAGAGGAGGAGGTGGGCCTGTCTGGCCCGACGCACGCCTGGTTACTGGGACCTACGGCACAAGAGCACAGGCTCGGAAATCACCCCCTGTGAGCTCAGAAGACAAGTCCCACATTCCCACGGGGACCTAAGAGCACCTGTGATCTCTGCCCCTAAAAAATGTCTACAAGCAAACGAGTCAACCAAATACCCAGGGTTTATCCATTTTCCTCTTTCCACCATGAAACAGTCTGAGCAGGAAATACTAGAGAGTGAATGATAGGAGTTCCTAGTCGAAATGTTTACGGGAATCATGAACCTAGTGTAAATTAGAACCTTGGAACATAGCAGTAAGATATTACTGATATGTTCCGCTAAGACGACTTTGCATTCACATGTTCAGAGTTGTACCAGATTTAACATTTGCACGGGATTCAGAGTCATGCTCACCTGGTGCGCAAGGTGAGGGGGGTTTGGAGATGGCCAGGGCAGCTCCTGCCGGGGAGGGGGGCTTAGCAGCGGTGTCTGAGTGGAGAGGGTCGGGGTTCTCTGGGGAGGGA
The DNA here is from genome assembly GCF_046254945.1 of Alosa pseudoharengus. Taxonomy (NCBI): domain Eukaryota; kingdom Metazoa; phylum Chordata; class Actinopteri; order Clupeiformes; family Clupeidae; genus Alosa; species Alosa pseudoharengus. The sequence goes on from NW_027468881.1 coordinate 17,599,459, forward strand.
GCGGAGCTTCGTTGGCGTGGAGAGCGGGCACTCCACTCTTCTAGGCCACTGGAGGCTGCCGCCGTGGCAGAGCTGCAGGTGGCACTGGCTTTACGAGGCTGCACAAAATGCATACACAGCACTCAGAACACTTCCAACTATTCAAAACTCTTTGAAAGCATGTGATTACATAGAAAAGAAATAAAAGGAAACATTTAAAAGTTGTCTGTGGGGAAGGGTCTTCTTTTCTTGTAGGCACATCAAGAACGTAAATGCAGCAGTTACACCAACACAAAAATACAGGGCGGTTTGGGAAAAATGAACAGGGTAGCCCATAGAGTTAAACCAGAGACTTTCTAATGAGGAGACACAGCACTCCAAAAGTCCTCCATAGAAATGCATGGGGTTAGTTTGTAACACCAATATGGCCGTTGTCTACGCATATCACACCCCTTCCGCGTCAAAACGTCAACATGTGAATACATTGAGCCAATCATGTGCTGTGTTGTGAATACATTGAGCCAATAATGTGGTGTGTTGTGAAGACATCATGCCAATCATATGTTGTGATCTCGCCGCTGGAGTAAGATTGGTGTCGTGAAGCCTTGCGCAGGCGCATTTCTACCAAAATAGATGCCCGATAAGTGCCTAAAAAGCATTGAAATATGGCCGCCGGGTGGAGGGACTTGCCTAAAAGGACTTTGGTTAAACATGGCACATCTATGACTAAGTCAGGCACTGTATTAAAAAAGAGCGGATTACTTCTTTGAAGAAGGCGTATGTGATGTTTCCCTGTATTTGAACTTACTGTTTATTTTAAGCATCACCAAAGAAGCAGCCAGCTCAAAAATCTAACAGATGCACAGAGAGTAGCATGAGTTTGAAAATGACAATTGTCTTGCCGTAAATTAACATAAGATGACCATTTTATATGTCGTTTTTGTCAGTTTTAACATTAATTCAAGGTTTTTTCAACGTCAGTCTGACATGTTAAAACTAAAATTAACTTTAGAGAGGAACATGCTCCGATCTGGGGTGTGACTGAAATAACTGCCCAGGAGCAGTCTCAAGAGGCATAAGGAGATGAAGGACTTGACTGGAAGGACTTCGGCAGTAGCGATAAGTGCCACCTGTTTGCACATATGCAAAGGCATTATCTAGTATGCGTGTGTGTGTGTGTAGCTGCATTGAGAGAGCAACTGTGTGTCTGTATGTTACTGTTGTAAACTGTATGCTATCTATGCATTTAAGGCGGTGATACCTAGGCAGTAACTGTAACCACCATAACAAAGCCCAGCCCTTTATTTTGAAAATAATCTGACACTCCCCAACTAAACAAAGAAGTGATGAACTTGCGACTTGCAGACGGCAGAGTGATACTCCTTTTGCATGTCAAATTGTGTTATTCAATTACTGGTAGTTTATCTGTAGTTTACTATGCTCCTCCTTTAGCCAAAGTCAGAATTCAAATGAGGCAATAGAGCAACTAATCTCCTTTGAAGGTTTGCGAGCCGACAGATCCTTTTTTTTCCCATATTGCAGGTAAGCCTTCAGGGGCAATGCTTCAAGAGTCAAACAGTATCACCCTGAAACGACTGAATTAGGGCCAACTTTACATGTAGGTAACAAGTGCCAAAAGCCAAAGTGTGGGAACTAAGGGTCTTAAAAGAATGACTAAGAAATGCAAATTAGTCATTTTACAATTTGCTGACAAGAAATGCCACAAGTGTCACAGGGAACTCACCTGCCGTGCCTGCTTCTCTTGGTCCCGCAGCCACTGCAGGTAGGACTCGCGCGCCACCTGCTCCTCGATGGCCTCGTTGGTGGCCTCCCAGTCGGTGGCCCTCTTCTTGTCCTCCAGCATCTGCTGCTCGATCCACGACTCCTCCGACGTCTTGATGGCATTCTTCATCAGCGACGTGTCAGCATACTGCCAAAGAAAAGGAGCAGAATACCTAATGTTCTACTTTTCTGACAGTAACATCCAAGATAACGTAGCAACATGGTACATACAGTAAGTGCTTTGCTCAAAGGCACAACGGTGGAAGCCGGGTATTGATCCCACAACTTTACAGGCTACTGCATGCCAGCTCCTTAGCCACTACGCTACTAACGCTCCAGGGTTCTGTGTATAAACATATTAAAGTTCAACACCACCTTAGACAGAATAAGCTTATTAATTCATTTTGAGGACCTCTTTACGTCTTTACATTGGAATAGAATGTCCTACATTGCCCTTTTCCTATATCATTCAGTCTTTTCTATAATTGATGGCTGATGATCATGCATGCTCAAGCACAAGCAGTGATGAAATGTGCCCATTCAGTGATCTGCATGTTGCCCTGGGCACAAGCATTGGTCTTCGTCTCCACTTCATCAGAGCTGGCAAATCGTTGAAACAGAATCTGACTGGGTGTTAGTGATAACTGAACATGTAATACTATGCAACTCTCTACTAAATCACATTTCCCCTCCCTACACAGGTGGTTTTCATGTTATTTAGTTTTCTTTCCTGTATGAGAAACTGTTCTGTTCATACTCCAGCCTTTTGAACGGCATCTGAATTGTAAGCATGTTTACACTATCAAATCATCAACAGTAACATGACACAGGACATTTTGCAGATCAAAACAAACAAAAAGGTCTGCTTAGGACCTGCTTAGCAGTGTCTGATACATACCCAGGACATGCTGGCTGAACTCAGTACTGATAAAGGCTTCTTTGGCTTTCTCACATTGAGTAAATAAGTTCTATGTTCTACTTCACTTAAAAGCCTTACAACTTGGGACTGCAGTGGTGCTCATTGCAAAGAAAAGTTCTCAACAACACCTCCTCATTCAGTTGTTCCAAGTAGAACCAGTGTTCTGCAAAGAGTAAAATAGCCCTGCAAACTTATGAAAGTGCTCACAGATTGATCATATTTTGTTTCCCTGTCTTTCCAACAGATCAACAAGTGTTTCTTCCGGATCCCATGGATGGTCTTCTAACCTGCCAAACCGGCAGCAACAAGGAACGGACTGACCCAAATACGGCCAGTCAACAGCCGCCCCTCCAAATAACAATTCCAAAACTGGGACAAAAACGCCTGCGTTTCACAGTGAGTAACCTAGATACCCCAGTGTTACCACCTTTATCAGCCACTTCATGACCAATACAATAGTCAAGCGTGCCTGCTCCTTGGCATTTTATCTGGAGGACAGTATGTAAGACTACGGTGGTTTCCTGGAGACTTAGCAGATAAGAACACAAGGTATTATCTAAGCATGTTGATTTTGTACATTCACTGTGTACTGGGAGAGGGAATGTATTTTACCATCAAACCTTTCCACTTCACTAGTTCACCTAGCCCCCTGAAATTGTGCCACTAGCAAACATCAGCTATGACACATGCAGTTTAAACACACGAGACAAAAACTCCAAAGCAGAGCAATCACCATTTGGGAAATGGTGCGTCTGTTCTTTCGAACACTTGACTACATACTAATGCAACCGTAGGGCTTTAAGGTTGACCAAGTCAAAGGAAGAGGAAGCACACAAAGTGTTCTTTTTTCTTCTAATTACTAAAGGCTATTTCAGCACAGATGCTTCATTGCCTGTTGACCAACACACAGTGTTATCATTAAGGGTGTCTCCAGCCTAAACAAGACAGTGTACTGCTAATAGGCTTTCCCTGAGAGACAGGGACGTGTGGAATGTTGGCCTTGTCCGAGCTGTGCCTCCCAGCTCTTTGATGTTCATGTGTCCTGGAACAGGGACGGGTCTGGTGCTTCCTCGGTCTCTGATGAGGCTTTGATGAGCTGAGGACTGTCACGTAATTCTGACTTCTCCGCTCCGCAAACACAGGGGGCCTATCTGAGTCAGGTGGCCACACTTGGTTTCCTGATGACAAAGACGGAACAACGACTGCTTTACACAGCAAATGCCTAATAATGATACTGAAACACTTAGGCACAGGAGCATTATGAGTATCTCTAATGAGTTCGTTAAACAACAGGGGTAACAGAGATCAGGTTTATAACAGCAGTCTAGACAGACCAGTAGCAGCAGACCAGACTTAAGTAAAAGTCCTTAAATAAAGTATGTTGCCAACAAATACTTCTCCTTCTGAGTCCACATCACCCTGAATGGGCTGGAGGTTGGCAAGGTTGCTTTTGCCAACTGTACCAAGCCTTGCTGCTCCCTAGGCACATACTGTAGCACTACCCTCCCCCGATATCGCACTCAACTGTAAGATCTGTGTGTGCTACATCTCTTAGGGGGTCCATCCAGCTGACAAAGGGCGGACGTGCACGAGTACACAGAGGCATCAGTCACACCCATGTGCTCTAAATCAATCACTCTGACAGGGGTCAATCAAGGTCAGGAGAGTTTATTTCAGACCCAGCAGCAAGGACTTGCTGGCATGTTTGGGGAGTATCCTCCTAACTCTGTTTGTAGCGCACGTCTTCAAAAGCACCCATGTGTGTGAGGTTCCACATTATATTCACCATACAACAAGAGAGGCAATAGGTGTTTAAAACCTTTTTGGAACACCTGTAGATACACGTTAACGTTTTTGACTTTACCAATTTAATTGAGACCAAGGACGCCTCATTTTGTTCTTTTATCACACTATATTTGATCACAACTACAATTCCAGACAGACTGTGGAGCATGCTGTAAGTCAAATGTATCTGTACCAGCAGTCATTGAGAAATTTGATGCTACGTGTATGTGCAGGCCAAAACAGACAGACAGTACCCACCCCTGGTTTGAAGGCAGGAAGCCCGAGCCCAACTCCAATGGTGGCTTTGTTGGGGTTCACCACAGAGTTGTAGTGAATATTCCGATGGTAGCTAACTCTGATTGGCTCATCATGGTTCTGATGAATGCCATGGAACGTGTTGATTGGTTCTGCACAAAAAAAGAACAGAGGCCTTTTACTGTGATGTCCGTTACAGCGTGTGCTCCGTTACAGACAGACACAGACACAGACACAGACAGACTCCCACACACACTATGTAAAAGGGAGTCGGTTGCATTTTTGTAACCTCTCAAGATATGAGCACTAATATTAAGAAAAATATGGAGAAGGACTGAATGCAAAAAATATGGAGAAGGACTGAATGCTTTTATCATATTCATTCATGTGAATCATATTCATTCATGTGCTTTTTTTTATGGCTTTGAGCGAACCTCTAGCTTTATTTCAAGTCTCTTGATCCCCTATGTTCCATCAAGGGCTTTATGGTCCTCAGATAAGCTTTTGTTGATTTTAGCTGGGTCTAATTTTGAATTAAATACCGAGTGAGATTTCACGGTTACTAATCCTAAACTATTGATACGGAACAGTCTCCTATCTAATAAAAGATCTGTTGTCCATGTGGAAAGTTTTAAAAACAGACTAAAAACTCACTATAATATGTTAGATTTCCCTGGGTTTTAACTATGTGTTTTTTGTAATTGCATTTTAGTTCAATTTGAGTTTATGCTTTTGTTTCATTCAGAAATTTTATTTTTGGGTCATGTCCACTTGTGGTTCTGATGTGTCATGTTCATTTTATTTGTCTTAGATGTTTTCATTTTAGTTTTGGCTTTTTTCATTCTGATTCCTTTTATCATTATCGAATGTTCATTTTATTCATCACTGGTGCGTCACTTATTTTTTGCCTTTCACTCACTTAGTTGTTTATTCACCACGTCATGTTTTTCATTTTATATCACTTCATTGTCTTTTCTTTTTCTTTTTTATTAATTTTATATGTTTTTTTAAACCCTTTAAAAGCTAGACCCTATTATCTTTATATTCTTGTTATTCCTTTATCCATAAATTGACTTGATATTGTAGTACCATCACCATTCAGAACTATGAAGTGGCACTGAATACTGAGGTTCCTGCCAAACACTTATTTGATACACTGAAGTCCAGCTGAGAGGCTTCATGACCCTTGCATCCACACCTGTGCCATACTGGTAAACTTCCACCGGACGGTTGTACATCTCCGCCATTGCCTGCATTTCGATGTGGTTCCCGTGGCAGTTGTTTTTTCTCTTCCTGTTTATGTATGTGGTGAAGTCTTCTGTCACATAATTTGAGAAGTAGTCTGCATTTTTCATCTGAAATTAAACCAGGACAGTTTGGTTAAGGTTCAAACTGCAACAATTTAAAAACCATGTGGACTGGTATTGCAGCCTAATGTTTGGACAACCAGTGAGTGACTTACCAAGTAATCCATGCAGTGCTTGCGAACAACTTCGTGCATATCTTGGTCTCCATACACTTGATCAGCTGTGCAAAAGAGAACATGTTTATTTATTAAATTATTATTACTTACATTTTACTGTTACAATAACTATATAAACTCCTCGTTCTGCTGACCACTAACTGGGTAAGATGATGACTGTATCTAACATCATTAACCTGAAATAGCATGGTTTAAAAACTCAAAGACTTTAAAATGCATTATGTCCTTTGCATGCACTACAGCTAATTCTCAGAAGGCAGATGGTATTGTTATTTATGGGTAATATCTAAAGTAAATAACGGCCTTCTTGCAACCTGCGGCTCATTTTTGGCGGGCTTCGTCTATTTGTATGGCATGGTTCAGTTTGAGTGACAGCTGAAGAGGCAACAGATGTAAACAAAGTGATGTGGGCATCTCATCTCACTCATCTCGTTCCCCACTCACTTAAGCATTGCGGCATGCAAATGAGCTCTGCTCCCCCCCCCACCACCACCACACCCGCCGCAGCCACTTCCAACAAGTCACATGACCCGTTCGCGCGCTATAGTTCTCAGAATCTTAGTCAACTACTTCCTCTTTCGCAGCAGTGGCCTGAAAAAGGAGGCAAAATGCAAAAATCTAGTTCAGCGAACTACAAACACATCTTTTTTTTAAACAGTGCTATTTTCAATTTCAAAGTTAGACAGCTTCAAAGAACTGCAGGGTAAAAAAAATGCAAAATCTAACTTTGGAAATGGTGTTGTTAAAAAAGAGGAAAAATAGTCTAGGCCATGGCCTTTTTTGTGAAAGGCCATGTCAATGAAAAATGTATTTTTCATTCAAATTCAAAACAACACCACGTTGCCAAGTCCCAGCAGTTACTGTGGAGACTGAACTATTTACTATTTGATGCTAATGTGGTTCCTGCATTTGATTTGCCTGGAAAAGTGCGAGTTAAAGCTTTGTGTAGCACCAGTTGCTGTTCCATGAGCCTGGCAGGTCCTGTGCCGAAACATGAACAGAACACCTTGCCGCCATACCCCAGGGTTGGAATAAACCAGCAGCCTGTGCATGCTGTTCAAAGGAGCATTTCTTCGTAGCACACCACCCCAGAGGTGCCCGCCTGTTCTGGACATAAACAGAGGAGAGTCACATTTTTGGCAAGACCAGACCTCCGGATTCTCCATCGGCTCAACCACGCATGACTTCATTCCTATGGGCTTGAGAGCAACAAGCCCAAGCAAATTCAGGATGAAGCCTGTGCAGTAATTAAGAGGACACGTCAGACTGTAGAGTATGGGCTGGACCTCATGGGGTGGGTGATGTGGCATGGAACAAAACAAAACAGAAAAACCCACACAAAACCAATTTGATTCATCATAAATACCTGGGGTTTTAACCTGCCTTATTACAAATGAGTGGAGGGGAAGAACCTGGCTGGAGTTTTTAGTTCCTGCCAGGGAGTGGAACCGTGTAATTTCCGTCTCGTTTTTGTTTTCGTTTGGCGGCCCTGAGGTATGTGTGTGTGTCTGTGTGTGTGTGTGTGGGGGGGGGGGCAGGACCTGATCGTCACACACCGGCACACTCTTTTCGCTGACTGCATGGGTGGTCATGATTGGGATTCCCCCCCCCACGCTCTATTTTGCATTATTGTGACTCATCTCCATCAAATCCCGACCATGTTGCTTCGTTCCACCTGTGATCTCAACTACTACGTGACACTTGTTCAAATTCTCCCTGTGTGGGTTGGTCACAAGTCAGAAAAACACATGCTTATCAAGCAATGTGGTTTCCAGGTGCACATCTGCATCAACAGGAGAAAAGTCGTTTTAAAGAGTCTGTAACTATTAGTGGCAAATAAAACTTTGAGGTGAAAGTGTCCCTTAATCCTGATCAGATATGGCAGGTATTTTTTTGTAAACATCATGACTATCGGTATGAGCTAAGTGAGCTATGGGTATGAGTCTTCTGTCCATTGACATTGATGCCTTGCAGTTTATGATGTACTTTATGCTTAACTGACACTATTACATATTACCTTCAGGAAGTTTTGTGAACCGTCACTGTGTCAAGACACAGAGTCAGACCTCACGTGACCACACCCTGGAACCCTGGAGTTACCAGTGCTATTCATCACAACCTGTCAGCACTACTACAATACTGGACAAGGTATGGTCTGGATGACTAAAAGGTCAGTCACTTGTCTGGAGCCTCAAAGAAAAGTCACACTCAACCACTGCCTGGACAGAGCCTTCAGAGGCCAGTTTCTCAATCACACAAGAAGTCATCCTGGTGACCTTTTCCGCCTCGACCCGTCCTTGATGTGAAATTTTCGCCAGGACTCAGAAAGAGGAAGAGCCGAACCTAGTACTGAGAAAATGAGCGGCGCAAAGATAAACCTCTGAAGAAATGAGAATGTGTACGGCTGTGGAGGAGAAAAGAAACCACAAGCGCGCCTCCACCAATGTGCAACAGAGATAGTGCCCGATGCTCGTAACCAACCCGCACAATTCTGAGAAAGAGGCCACTCTCCTCTCACACTGCAGAATGGCGCGCTTCTAAAGAGCCCAGCCTAACCTGGCCTGCGAGCGCCTGATAACGGCTATCCATGCAGTCCTGGAGCAGTACTTTGGTCACTCCTGACGCCATTTACTAGCACTACATACTATTATGGGAGGTTCCCCGTGGTTTCCTGAGTCAACCCCATGGAAAGTTCATTCACAATTTTTTTTTCTAGTTCCGCCGCTGACTTTAATATCAGGAATTGTGTCGTCAGCAGAGTCCTACTTGCGGTCCTTGACAACAATCTATCCCAGAATGCCTTGCCTTGCAAAATGTTTCTCATTTCTGAAATCTAAAAAGCAGCTAGAGATGACTGATTCATAGGTTACCGTAACAGTTTAGACAACAATATCATTTTAACTGCCATTTTAACCTCATAGCTGAAGAAATTTTGCAAAATCAGTGTATAAGCCGCGGCTAATAGTTGGGAAATTACGGTATAATTTATCCATAGCACAGTTCACTTATCCTTTGTGTGTGGATTTTAGACACCTTTAGTTGCACAACTGACCCCTGCATCAAACACATGTATAGTTAATTCATAATTTATTTTATCTTACCTGTTTATATAGTGCATTACATGTTAGGGGTTGCAGATGGAGATATGGCTGGGTAGAAAAGGGGTTGTGGAGTGTATTGTAATTCAAATGTATTTATGTAATGTATGTCTTTATCTTCATAATGGGTTTCAAATAAATCTAGATTTAAACATGCATGCTCATGGTCTTCAAATAGGTTGTATACATGCACTTAAGTTCATAATTGTAAACTTCTTGTGAACAAGCCAGAAGTATGGGAAAGTCTTATGTCAGGGTTTCTGTGAGACTCCGTAGGCCTATTCAATTCTGATGGTTATTAATGCACTTCACATGGGTTGTTAACTTAAGACTGAAGCTCAGGCATATTAATGCCATGGACAATCATATGGACATTTTATAACTACTTACCCAAAACATATGTTGCTTAAAATAAAATTTATAGTTAAATATGAATGTAATGCAATGCTATTCTTTACTACGAAATTGGCTTTCTTACCATGAAATGTGCCTAATCTAAAATGTTAACTTCCTGTGGTGGATTGATAGTGAACTTATGCATTTCATTGGAATGAGCCCCATTTAGAGTTGAGGCCAGATAACATAGAAGAGAGCTCACCGCAGTAGCCTGACCCCGAGAGTAATTTCCAACAGTGTCAGTCTGCTGGTGGGTAAGAATACGTGCCAAATGACCGGGCGTATTGCCTCATTGGCCATGCATCTATTCGATTGACTGAAAGTCAGCCAGTTGAGTATTGGTGTAAAGGCTCTTTGGCTTTTATATGCAGACTTTTAGTTACTTAGTAGCTGCTGCTGAAAAAAACAAAGACAAAAGGTAAAAGCGAAAGAAGAAAAATGTATCTTAATATGGTTTTGTTTCTTTTAACTTGCATAAAACACTGTCCTGCGGCTTATACACAATGCGGCTAATACGCAGGAAATTACTGTAATGTAAATGTTCTTCACCTGCAGGTGAAGCTAAGAAAACCCCCAACAAGGCTGTCAATAGCTAAAAACATGTTATCTACATTGAACAATTGCTCTCACTTTTGACCAGTGTTGGGCAAGTTACTGAAAATGAGTAATTAGTTACAGTTACTTCTTTCAAAAGTAATTCAATTACGTTACCAATTACTGTTTATCAAAAGTAATTAGTTACTAGAGAAAGTAACTTTTGAGTTACTTTTAAGTCTGCTTTTGCTTTTAAAATGTCAATATGAACAGTACTGAACAGTCACACACACAATAAACCTAATTTTTGGACCTATTTATTGTAGTTTCAACGGGCCTTCAAATTAATAGCCTTGTGCATGAGTTCTCAAACTTTTTCCGACCCCAAAACATTCTACAATGCATGAAGGCCTCCCTGACCTTGTTTTGCGCCACCCTCACCATCTAGGTGGTTTGATAGATATGTACAGTACACTGCCTACTGCTTGCCTTTTACTACTACTACTAGTAGTAGTAGTAGTAGTAGTAGTATGCATGGTGGTGCACTGACACTGAATTCTGCAATATAGTAATAAGTTATTTTTTATCATTATTATTGCAATCCTTCTGTAGGCTACATGGAATGAGTTCAATGGGATGTAATGTGAAACAATGTTAAATGGCCTATTTTCAAAGCAGTTATTGTCTGCTCACACACACATACAACCTTAGGTTATCCTCATCCTGCTTTGAACACAGTTGTATTATATAGCATTTTAAGCACCAGCAGTTTGGGAAAAGCCTGCGCTGCACAAGTGCTGACCTTCCGAAATAAGTTCTAATGCATCTGAGAGTTTGGGATTGTCGTGCACTATGCAGAAGGTTACTCTTCAGCTGATAAGGTGTTCCAGAGAGAAGTTGCATGTTCCGTCGCAGACAAATGAATCCATAACACCATGGACGTCAATTCCGATGTAAACATACTGTGCAAATAACTCAAGTCGCTTAGTACGTACGGTAGTGAAATCTGCATTTTCCTCTCGAGTTAAACGTGTGCTTGCTTGTGTCAAGGCTATATATAGGCTACTGTAGCCTATTGGTGTTGTGGCGTGGCTATGTTGTAAGAATGAGAAATTGATATAACGAGGCTTTTGCGCAATAGGCGGAAAAGAGCGGAGATAAACAAAAAATGCGCTTTTACTGCAGTGGAGCTTACCAGATGGAAACGAAAGGGAAAAGGCTTTTAAGATGCCCATTTAAATTGTAGCCTATTGCACTCTTGTGTGTTTTAGCATAAATCCGAAATAAGGAGGAATGTGAGGAGGCTATTAACTGTAAAGAATGCATCTGCAATCTAAACATGAAACACAATCGCTGGAAACACAGCTGTCGGGAGACAAGCAGCAAATATGCATCTTGTCTGCAGTCGTTCATTCAAGATCAACAGAGTAACGCAAGTAACGAACTCTTTGAAATTTCAGTAATTGTAATTGCGTTACTGGATTTACAAAAATACTTCGTTACATGCTCGTTACCACTAAAAGTAGTGGAATTACAGTAACGCGTTACTTTGTAACGCATTACTCCCAACACTGCTTTTGACACCACCACTCTGGCCTACCTTGGCCTGGTTGTTACTCTACTGTTTGGTTAATAGTGTATTTGACCGCTCTGATGGTCGCCCTGCACGGTCAGGTTTCAGTGACCAGGCGTCTCCACCTTTTCTCCTCTCCGAAACAAACAAGTGACGTTAATAAAATCAATGCCACAAAATCAATACTAACAACCATTCACACAGTCCAACCAGATGCCCTGTGCATCAAATGGAACAATGCTCCTGAATGCTTTTCACCACTGACATCTATTCAACAACCTTATCTGATCACATTACATTCTCAGACAGAAAAATATATGCTGTAAAATAGACTTTAGCAAAATCAGAATTTAAGATAGAGCTGCACGATCTAATTGCGATTTTTGAACATTGGGACAATTTTCTGACAATTTACAATACAATTTTCAAGCTTCAGTTTAATATTTAAATTTTCGCGTTAAGTTGGGTCACTTCTGACTGCTAAGCAAGCCTAGTTCATGACAAGCACAGTACTCCTTCACTGTCTGTCACACAAGGAGAATGACACGAATAAGAATCATAGATGTGACCAAATTAACCATTGTGAGCTGCACTATTATGTGCAGCCTTAGCCAATAACTAATAGCATCAGTTCAAATGCGATTTCCATTAAAAATGGTGCAGCCCCAGTTAAAGACTTGATTGTGAATCAGACTGATGCTGACTTTACAGTTGTCTGTGAAATATTCCACTCTTATGATGTGCTCAAAGGGCTTGCTCAAAATCAAACTAGTGCACCCCAGCCATGGAAACTTAGCCAGGGGGTTTGAAGATTTTGGTTGCGAAACATGCAGTGAGTCATGCGGACTATGTGTTGGGTCTCGTGGATGCCATAACACTGGATCACACCCACCATTGCAATCTGTCTACACCAATGTCAATGTCCGTGCATGTCTACACACAACAGATGTGCAATCACCCTTGCCCAATATGGTTAAACCCATGATGACTGCTAGACAAGTTGCAGGTACTTAGTGATCTGAGTAACGGGCTTCGAGTAAGCCCTGGACAACAAAAAAAGAAAAAATGTCGGACAGCAGACATATTGGAGAAGCTACTTTTAATTCGTACAATGACTTGTTAGGGCACTGACCTTTGCTTTTGGGTGAGAGGTCTCGAATACATTGCATAAGGTGGGAGACGCGGCTAGTCTTTCTCAATGAGGAATGTCTGTGTATGGAGTCTATGTCAAGAGCCAAGGGTGTCTGAGTGTGTCTGAACGTGACTGCATGGGCCTACGTGCAAAAAGCATGGATTGACTCACGTCGACAGTCAGTGTCACTAGAGCAAAGGGCCCTGTTGCTAGCATCTTTATTTAAAAAAAAAAAAAGAATTGGAAGACAACTATTGAAAAAATAGCTGCCAGACAGCCACAGTCTATACTTTTGTTTTTGTTTTTAATACAACTGCTTTTAATAAAAAAATTCTGTAAAAAAAAAATGTTTTTAATGCAACTGTTATTTAACGTTACCACACGATGCAGGACTGACTGATGATGCTCTGCTAACTCATTTGCCCTTTTGACTGGAGAAGTGACTGTTGGGTCAAAGGACAGCATGAGTTGTCCGTTTCCACTGTTTTACAACAGTACACTGAAATCTTAAGCCTGTTGCGGCGCTCTGTATACGGGGAATCAATATGATGATAGGTGAGGCTTCAGGAATCTCCTGTGATACTCCAGGTTCCAACATGCCCTCAAACTTTGTTCTGTGTTTGTGACGAGCAACAAGCGCAATTACATGATGTCCTGAGGTCAGGCCTTTTAATTGTTCTCAGCCCGTCAAAACAAACTGGAAAGACAAGATAGCAGTACAGCTGACCCACTGTTTGTTCTCCAACACAACAAAACAACAACTTCTTAGAGGCTTAACGCAACACATAACAAGTAGTCATTAAGCACTACATTGTGAATTACATCGATAAATAGTTGAGGATGATTACTATAGCCAAGACAACAACAGAGTTTTAGTGTTGTGCTGGTCTAGTTCTAGATGCTGGCATCGTATTCTATTTCAGTTTGACATCAATCTTGAATTTCCCCTTGGGGATCAATAAAGTATCTATCTATCTATCTATCTATCTATCTATCTATCTATCTATTCCTTTTACTTTCTATGTCCTTTGTGTAAGGGCAAACAGGCCAAACCCAAATACAACCATGAGTCATCCATTCATAAGAGTGTGGACTATTTTGTTGTGCTCTTATGATTTGTTTTTTTGTTTTTGTTGTTCATCATATGATCTGCTGTTTAAAAACACGTTTATGAAATTGATTTGATCAGCATTGCATTCCTTTGCTAGCTCATTTGTGATGCTATCTCTCTGTGCTGTCTGTCCCATCTGTTCTCACAGAGTAACACACTAGCCTCTGATCTAACCAAAGGGCCCTTGTGTTCAAAGCTGATTTAAGAGGGAACAGACACACAAGAAGTGCAGAGCAAGTCCATACGTACTGAACCACCATCCCAGCCTGCTTCCAGATGTTAGTGAGACTGTTCCTCTTTTAAATAACTGATACTGAAACTAATTTTGTTTCGTGTTTCTAGAATCTAGAATTGTTTTAGTATGACCCCAATGCTCTCCCCGTTTCTGGTGGTTGGGCACGTTGTGCAGTATCCAAAAATCATAAAAAGAAGTTCGCGTTCCAAGTTATTATGCTCTTGTAGCAAGTGTTTCAAACTATTTGCTGCAAGATTAAAAAAAGACAATACATGATAGCTAAATAACTTAGAGTGCATCCTTTTAATAATTTTTACAATTATATGACTTCTACTGCCATACTATCTAAATGTTTTTTTTCTTTGGTTCTTTCAAAAAAAAATGCTTTTTACATGGGAATGAGATTCCAGTCAACTCCATGATCCTAACCCTTCATAATAGGTTTAAGTAAATTGTAAGCACTCACCTATGTATACAAACTCAATAACCCTAAAGCCCTTTAAGGCAAATTTACAGTAGAACCATTTGGAAGCGTTTTTCAGTCGTCTGTATTATTTCCATCCATTGTTAGACAGAATTCCATTGGAATTAATGCACCATGTTTGACTCGCAGCGCTTTACGCACATATTCTGTCTGACTAGAGTGTATTTTTAAGCTTCAGTTCAATTTCTAGGGTGTAACTGAAGCAAACAAAACACATTGTTAAACACATTGTTTTATTACGTCAGAGGAGACAGTGTAAATTGATTAATTTACTTTTCATTCAGGCTTACGTCTTACTTCCAGTGAAAAATTCAACTATAGATGTTTCCTTCTCTGCACAGAAACATTTCTCATGGTTAATGAAAAAATGGACTGAATTATGATCAACTAATTGATTGGCATACCAATATACAACTGGCTTTACAAAGGCTGTAGATAAAAAAATCCTAAGCACTCGTGTTTTCCCAAACATAAACACTTCTCAAAACAATACATCATATTTGCAGGCTCCACTGAAACTGAACCTTGGTACGGGAATCCAGCTGACATGTCCACATGCGGACTGACTGGCCGCTGAACGGAGCACCTCCGCCTGTCCAGCTTTCTACAAATCCCAACAATTGGGCTCTTAAGCTTGTACACTCCCCAGGCTGAGAAACGTTGTTGTTGTTGTCTCAGTTTGAGTGGAATCCATGCCACACCTAACAAAAGCCGCGTGACACACACATACCTGCCCTGCAGACCTACCACCTGCTCAGAGGGCTTGGGAGAATCAATGAAATGCCAGATATGTCCAAACAGGACATTGATGCTGCTTGTTTATAGCTGTGCATCTTGATGACAGCGCTGACAGTCTAATATGCAAAACCAGAGATGCTGGAATGTGCTTGGAATTTGGAGACGCCCATTAAGAACACCTGAATTGTGAGTGTGTGTAGAGGTGAGTGGGTGGATGTGACAGGTTTGACTGCCTCCTACGATAAGTCTTGTGAGGTAGTCAAGCATCTATTCCTATCCACAATATGGCGCCATTTTATTTCCAGGAGCAAATTTGATAGTTCTCACAGGTATGGTAGCAACGCTGACTGCATACAGCAGACAGGGTTCCGACAGCAAAGCAAAAAACAAAATACCACTGCTCAATCCACATTGTTTTTATGATAGTATGAGATTACAGTTAAGTAACATTTTATCTAGACACGCACCAGTTTTCCTTATAAAAATGCAAAGAAATGCCCCCCCCCCCCCCCCCCCCCCCAACACACACGCACACACACGCACACACATGCACACACACTTTAATTCTGCAAAAGAGATGCTTGTATTTGTTTTCTCAACTAATGAAACAAGCCAGCTTAAGGGGGAGACCTTGACAGAGAGCGCCTAGTACAGAAAGTTCCCTCACAGAGACAACTTGCCCTCCAGTGTGAGTCCGATCTGTTAACAGAGACTCCGGGGTAGTTGATGTGGGACTGAAAACAAACGCCGGAGTATCACTGCGGGCACGTCAACAAATCACTGGCAGGAGGAAAACAAAGTAGAAAAGTTGTCACAACGCCACCGCCCCCATCAGCTGATTGTCATACCAACAAAGGCTGCGCATGACAGGACGTCACTGCGTAAACACTACCTTAGACCGGTACTGACCAGAGGAAATATGGAAGCTAATGGCATTAATTGTGAAGACCAGTCCTGCTCATGGACGAGTGCACTTTTGCGGAAAGGAGAGGAGAGAGAAGTGGAGCAGATCGCAGTCCACACACTGGCTCAACGATCGCCCAGGTCAGGGCGCTCTGCTCGCTATTGTCCTGCTGTGTGTGTCTGTGTGCAAGTGTGTGTTTGTGTGTGTATGAACACAAACACAGAGATGGCCATGTCATTGGTGTCAAGAGAGGGAGAGAGGGAGAGCGAGAGAGCGGGCCAGTGGACCCCCCCCCCCCCCTCCTTTGACTGTGGACTCTGAAGAGTTGGCGGGGAAATCGAGAGTGAGAGTGCTCAGAGCTAGGGCAGGGCTCCGCTAGGTGACACCTGACTCCTTTTTCCCACGAATCAAAAGCAGAAGTGCACATTCCTCCTGTGACCCAGGGACGCTAATTACAACAATATTCTGTTCAAGCAAAAAAAAAAGTAGAGCAAGAGGGAGGGAGGGAGAGAGAGAGGGAGGGAGAGAGGGAGAGAGGGAGAGAGGGGGGCAGTCTTGTCAGGCAGTGTTTCTTTCTTATCGAGTGATGCTTCCCCTGTGCATTCTACTCCACGCAACATTGACAAGAAACGCCACGCACATTCAAACATCTAGGTTGATTATAAAGCAGTTACAGATACAGAAACAGAAACTTCTACAGAGTCCGAATCATAAACATAGACCTCAAAACAAAGACCACACACCTCTCCGAATGATGAATACAGGTGTTAACGAGGGTCTCTGAGTGTGAGTGTATGTGTGTGTGTGTGTGTGTGTGTTGATTATAAACCAGTTACAGATACAGAAACAGAAACTCCAGAGTTCGAATCATATCAAAACTGCAATGGCAAAGACCACACACACACACCTCTCCGAATGATGAATACAGGTGTTAAAAAGGGTCTCTGAGTGTGTTTTTGATCTTACCATTTAAGCCTACACTTTACAACTAAAGCGATACTTTCGGTAAGAAGGTGGGCTTACCGCAAGACCACCACATCTAGACACATTTCAGAGAAGCATGACTATCATGACGGGCAAACACGCTGCATTTGCCCTTTACATCCTTGTCAGAGTGCCAAGAGACTCCGGAACGTTCAATCTATTCTGGCCAGGATAAGCGCATCAAGTCATAACCAGAATCTCTTACAGATACCTCACACACACACACACACACACACACACACACACACACACACACACACACACACACACACACACACACACACACACACACACTGTATACACACACACACTGCATACACACACACACACACACACACACACACACACACACTAACTGTGTCCTTTCACAAGATGCTACTCCTGGACTGTAGAGTAGAGAGGCCTGCACTCCTGCAGGAGCAGCACAGGACATGTGGGTCCCAGGGTAAACGAGAGCATTTTAGGAACTTTGATTTTGGTGTGCAGGTGAGGATTGGTGTGCAAAATAGAAATAGGAATGAATGGGAACAAAAAATATCCATCCAATGTAAACGTCCACCTGCAGAGTTTTGCAGGAAGGAAGAGGGGGAAAAAATAAAAAATCCAGGCAGGAGCGGGACAAAAAAGGACATAGCTTTTATAGGAGTGTAAAATGACTGTAACCTTGAGTTACTCTTGATCAACAGTGCATGTTTTGGGCTAGAGAGGATAGAAGGCACAAAGTTGAAGGTATACTATGCATTTCACTCATGAAGTGAAAAAAAATATTTCATGTATACCATATACATGAGTAATGCTGTCTTGATGCTCTCCAGAGCTACTGTAATACCAGATGACTTGTTTTGGTATGGCGAGTATAATTTCATCCTAAACTCAACAGTCATACCCAACTCTACTACAACAGCGCCCTCTGGTGTTGGTATGTGGTAACTGCATATTTTGTGTGATTTACTAGATGAAAGTAAAGTGGCTCAAAGTCAAACAAAAGTCAAACATATGTTTAACTGCTGCAAAACATATGTGGAATTCTAGTGAAGGGATTAAGCATACAAGAGAATGTTCACCTACCGACTGCTCTGAAGAGGCATGCGCCGTCCTCCTTCATCTTTTTGATAACAAAACCTTTCTTCTCCCTGAGTGCTTTTTCAAACCAGTGCTCCTGCTGCACAAAGAACACACACACACACACACACACGCACACGCACACGCACGCATGCACACGCACACACGCACACGCGCACACGCGCACACACGCACACACACACACACACACATGCGCGCACACACACGCACACAGGCACACACAGACACACAGACACACACAACTTTATACAGGAACTGACTTTGAGACTTCTATGAATGCAATGCATCACCATGCCGTTACTCTAGATTAGTTGTCTGACATATTAAAGTATTTAACAAATGTTTAATGCTAGTCTACCTTCACCAGTTGGTATAGTCACATACAGATGGTAAAGGTAATTTTAACTGACCAGTTAAAGCACACACACTGGCTTCTTGACATATCCAAATGTGCACATAATATACACACATAAATCTTGGAGGATGCATGTGCCATAGCCTGATGGAACAACTCCACATAGTGAATAATCATGACACCAGAGGACACAGGGTCTCAGTCATGACTGCAGATTAAGGTAGGTGAGGATCATGCTCATGTACAGTAGTTAGTACTCTTTTCTCAAAACTGTTCCTGATGACATGTTAGAGCTTTTCAGTTGTGGCCCTTTGCCTGCACAAGTCATCCCCGTAACATAATGAAATGCCTTCTAAGACAACCTGGTCAGTGTCTTCACTAATGGAAATGCTGTCCACGCTTATGGGCAGTAGAGAGCAATAAATGGCACAGCACCACACCTCCCAATGCCACACACACCTGCTTCCACTGATCCCCTGGGAGCCTGGGGTTAGATTTGCAGAACCAGGTGTTTTCAGAGCAGGGTCTCCAGCTGGTTCCTCCTAGGAACTACTGATAAACTTGATTTGAAGTGATTTCCATGTACTACGCCTACGGAATCTCACTTTACATACGCTTCAACTCCTTCACACTAAAGGCTGATATCAGGTGCTCCTACTTCACAAACAGCCTTTTGTGTGAACCCATGTACAAACACAATCCCCATGAGAGGCTCCTGAGCATCTCTACAGAATCTGGTTACTTAATACTCAAATGCGTCAGTGCAATAGACAGTGTTTGGGTTTATTTGTACTCTTAATGTTTATGTTTGACACTGTAAATTATTTGCTACCATGAAAATCTATACTTGACTTTATAGCCATTTTTAAATATCTTATCAAAATACAATCACTGGAGTGGTGTTTTATGTTGTTGTTGTTGTCAAAGATATCGAATCATGAAGGACCAGTAAAAACTTTTCCAAAACCCATGGATATGAATTTGGTTGCATCAGGACTTGAAATAAACCTTTGGAACAACAAAAACGCAATGAATTGCTTGATATTCCTGACACTAGTGCTCCATAGTATTAGGCAACTGACTTGACATCATGCCCTCAACATTAGCCTAGTTCTTGTATCTGTAGAAGCCTAAAAATACAGACAAGGCTTTTCATTTGTAATGTATGTCATGATTAGGCTAGATAAGGGGTATGTCTCTTTTAAAGGGCTCGAGCATGACTACAGCATGGGTTTCTATAACAGTGTGGCCGTATTAGGTTGGTTGCTTTCATGAATTAGAACATTTATGTCCTGCTCAGTAAGGGACATGCTGGGCCTTTCCTACATGTCATAACATTTGTGTTATTCAGCACTAAGTGGCATGTTCTGGATGCAGTGGAATAAACTGCACAGGCCATGCCAGTGAGATCAGCACTGATCTGTCTACAGTGTATGTGCCCCCTCCTGTCTCTGACCGAATAAAGGGCATAATGACACTAAAAAAAATGAACTAATGTTTATATGTTATGTGATGGAGGAACATTATTATACAGTCTGTTATTAACATGACAAACTGTGCTCCCTGAATTCCAATGACTGAGCCAATACCTAAAAACTTTTTTTTTTGGTGAGACTAGAGACTATCTTCTAATCTATCAATGACGTTTATTGCGATAGAAGAAAATATTTGATTATGATAAAACTATGCCTAGCCTAGGCATAGTTTTAAAGATGATTTCTGCGTGTAGCACATACAGCAAAGGGGAGCAAAGGTACCACATGCCAAGATGCTCACTTGGACAAAAGATGCCAGTATCAGACAAGGCACATTACCTGTTCCACTGTCGCTGGGTCCATAGACTGTAGTCTTGATGCATTCTCATATTCATCTTCACTGTTGTAACCAGCACCTTCTTCTGAGTCAGGACTTGGACCGCCACTGCCTCCACCAGCAACACCAAGAGTCCCACCACCAGCTACCCCACCGGAACAGGTTGCCTGCCGTCGTCTCTTACTCAAACCTGGACCCGAACAGCAACTTCCGAGGCCACTGCCACAGCCTACGCCACCTGACAGTTCTCCACGTCCCCCTGCTACACATGCTATTCCACCAATGCTACTTCCGTCGACAGGAACGGCAGGAGAACCTGAACCTACAGGAGGAGGGGAGGCCTGCTGCGGCCGCGAGCTGGATTCATTGCGTCTGTCCTCGCGTGATGAAGGTGGAGCGGCTTGATACGACCAAGGTGGCGGGGAGGCCCTGGGCCTTGTACTTGACCGGCCTCCGTGTGAATGTTGGTGCGAGTCCGTTCCTGTTCTCCTGTCAGCTTCGTCGGAATGGTCCGAAACACCGACCGACGAGTTCGGTTTCTTCTTAGGAAGAATTGTCATGATTTTCTATTTAGGGAGGGGGTCAGGGGTGGCGATTCTTCCTTTTCGAATTATGGTTCGTGTTTGTAGAGTTCCAAGGTGTCCGTACAAATATTGTAATATTTACTTGAAGATATAGGGCAAAAACGTCTAATATATGTTGTAAATTGAGTTCTGGGTTGATGCTCGGAGAACAAAAACAAACCGTCTCCCTCCTCCCGTCCTCCTCCAAGCTTCCCAGTTTCCACAAAACATCAACACACGTGTGACGACACTAGTACGTCACTTCCGATTGGCTTTAAATCTCTTGTACACTGATTAAATTACATCAGTCTAGAAACGTCTAACCCCATTTCTTTGTTGAAAAAATAGCTTTTGTGTTTCTCCGATTTGATGACTAAACATTTGTAATATTACTGAAAACTGAGCCAGGCCTGGACTAATCCCTCAATTATCTTTATTGATCCTGAAGAGGACAGCACAGGCTCCTCTCCTTTTTACCTTTTTCATGCCATAGGCCTAGTTTATAAGGGAGTAAGAACATTTCTAAGCATTTAACTATTTTGAATACCTAAAATAAGGCAAATAAGACTGAGAAGAATAGACTAGCGAACCTAAATATTTTGAGAAAATTACTGGTGTCTGCTTGATGAATCAACTGGGAAGTTTATTAGATTAGATTAGATTAGATCCAACTTTATTGTCATTGTGCAGAGTATAAGTACAAAGACAAGAAATACAGTTTGTGTCTAACCAGAAGTGCAAAAAAAGTGCAGAAAAATGCAATGTGATATACAAAGTATAGACAGATGGTGCATAGACAGGTCAAAAAATATAGTGCAGTGTAGACAGTATACAGTTGATATACAGAAGGTGGAGTAATATAAATTAACTATAAATATGTGCAGTGTATTAGCAGTTACCTTATAAGAGCAGAATAAATATGGCTATAATATGAACAATGTATGAACAACATGTACAGATATGTGCAATGTAGTAGCAGTAACATTATTATAGTAGTAATATAGATATATGCAGTGTATTAACATAATATAATATATGAAAACAGAATAAATATGGATATTCAGTATGAAAAAATACTGTGTAGACTGATATGTATAGAGTGTGGTAACAGTGCCATTGTAGTGCAGAAAAAGTAACATTATAAGAGTATTAAGAATAAGTGTATATGCAGGATGAATAGTATGAAGAGCAGTAGAATATGGCTATGTATAAGTGTTACAGTATGTAACCAACTACAGTATTAGTTAGTTGTCACCGGGATGCAGAGCTAGAGTTTAGTAGGGTGACAGCAGCAGGAAAGAATTGCTTCCACTGAACCTGCTGGTGGAGAGGGACCTAGGGCCTCCCGGAGGGGAGTGGGGTGAACAGTCTGTGGTTGGGGTGAGAACAGTCTTTGATGATGCTGTGCGTCTTACGCAAGCATCACTTGCCCTGGATAGCCTCGATGGAGGGAAGTGAGGAACCGGTGATACGTTGGGCAGTTTTCACCATCCTCTGCAGTGCTTTTCGGTCATGGGCAGAGCAGTTGGCATACCAAACTGTGACACAGTTGGTGAGGATTCTCTCGATGGTGCAGCGGTAGAAGTTCACCAGGATCTTCTTTAGCCTCCTCAGAAAGAAGAGACGCTGGTGAGCCTTCTTGATCAGGGTAGAGGTGTTGAGGGTCCAAGAGAGGTCCTCTGAGATGTGAACACCCAGAAACTTGAAGCTGGTGACATGCTCCACCTCAGTCTCGTTGATGAGGATGGGGGTGTGTGGTCTAGCTTTAGACTTCCTGAAGTCCACAATGAGCTCTTTGGTCTTCTTGATGTTGAGAGCCAGGTTGTTGTCAGTACACCACAATGTTAGGTGCTGGACCTCCTCCCTGTAGGCCGTCTCATCATTGTTGCTGAGACCAATCACCGTAGTGTCGTCTGCAAACTTGACAATGGTGTTAGAGCCATGTACAGGTGCTGCCGTAGGTGAAGAGGGAGTAAAGGAGAGGGCTCAGCACACATCCCTGTGGTACGCCGGTGTTCAGGGTGATGGTTGAGGAGGTTTGATTATCTAACCAAACAGACTGAGGTCTGTTGGTTAGGAAGTTCAGAATCCAGTTACAGAGGGAGGTATTAGTTTTGTAATCTGTGATGGCCTGGATGCCTTGCCACACAGTAACCCTAGTGCCTTCCAGGCAGTGCTGCTTTGGACTATTTCATTTTATACAGTAGCTATAGTGTGGCGTGTAAATCTACTTAATTGCACAAGGGCTTATCATAGCTCATAGGTTTTACATAGTCCTTCTCATATAGTCATGCAAATATATGACACCATGACAAAGTTTTACCGCTACACATTCCCTTGAATGACACTTGGACAAAGTTTGAATTTAGTGGCTATAACCCTAGGTTCCATAATATAGTTATGTTTATGTTTATGGTTCTTAGTAGACATGTTGGTCTAACTTTCAATGACATCAGTAACTAAATATACAAGGATACAAGGAAGTTTATTGTCACATGCATATAGTTACTGGAAGTAAGAAATGCAGTGAAATTATGTCTGGTGTCAGCCTATTTGTGCATTTATGGGGGGGGTAAAAAGTGCAGTAGAAGAGGGGTTTAGTAGATTAAGTGGCAAGGGCTGCATAAGAAAGGTGGGGGAGGATTGGGATGGGGGGGGGGCACCAACAAGGATCTCCCAAGAGCAACAGGGGCAAGGAAAAACTCCCATACCAAGGAAGAAACCTTGGGCAGATCCACGGCTCAAGGGGCTAACCCAACTGCCAAGGGTCTTGGTGTGTGTATTGGGGGGATGACAGGGGAGATGGGATAGTGTGCTGTGTATGAGGGGAGAGGGCAGTGTGCAATATGTGTGTTGGAGAAGCTTCCTCATGAGACAATGTGCTGTGTATTGGGGGGGGGGGGGGGGCAGTGTGCTGTAAGTATGTTGGGGATGTGTGTTGGAGAAGCTTCCTGATGAAATAATGTGCTGTGTAGGTAGGGGAGAGGGGGGGCAGTGTACTGCAAGTATGGTGAAGGGACTTACTATTGCAAGCAGAGTACTGTATGTATGATGTATGGGAGTGATGACAGTGAAGATGTGTGTGTGGGCGGGAGGGGAGTGGAGCAGTGACTGTGTGTGTGTGTGTAGGTAGGTGGGGGCAGTGTGCTGTAAGTATGTAGAGGATGTGTGTTGGAGAAGATCCTGAAGACAATGTGCTGTGTATGTAGGGAGGGGGGGGGGCAGTGTGCAGCAAGTATGTAGAGGAGGCTTACTGTAGCAAGCAAATAAATATCAAGTCAAGTCAAGTCAAATTTATTTATATCGCACACTTAAACGCAATATAATAAAACAATATCAACAATACAAATTAACAGTTTAAATTAAAGCCATATAGCCAAAATGAAAGTGCTAATATAAATAATAAACTAAATAAAACAGTTAATAATAAAGAATATGACTTTGGCATGGCATTTTTCATTACCACTGCATGATAATGCTGTTGGCTCTGACGTGGTCATGCTTTGGCTCTGGGAAACAGCACAGCATTTCTTGGTCATCTTTCTTTGGTCCAACACCTGGAACCACACACGCCCTCTTTTTTCAATGCTTTATTAACTTAACGCAATATGAACATTTGCATCGAAGCCCAAACGTAATATTCGTATTCAATTGGGGATTAACAAATACTGTATTATAATATTTTAGCGGAGTTGTAGCTTTTTTGATTTCTATTGATTTACAACTGTCAATAAATAACTTAAATTAAGCACAGAACGGGTGTACATTAGGGGTAGCTGATGCAAATGTTTCTTTATGTAAATTAAATAAAAAGATTACAAATAAATTCTATAATAATAGAAAAGCTAGTATCATTTTTATAATTAAAGCAGGCAAAAACATCTTTAGTTTCAAGGAGGTCGTCATCCCCAAGCCCCCACCCCCACACCCCCTCAATACCAGTGCAACACTCACCTCCACCATCACAGGCTATCGTACCCCCATCATCACTGGATATTGCACCCCTCCCCCACATCGCGATCACGAACAATGAGGCGACAACGACCTCAGTCAACAGCCATCAGACACACAGATCCCAGATGCACCCCTCCCTCCCCCTTGACAGGCTGGTAAGGAAAGCTGGCTCTGTAGTGGGAGCATGGAGTTCTGGAGTGCATCACTTCAATATCTGACAAAAGGACCCTGAACAAACTGATCAACATCTTGGACAATGAGTGTCATCCACTCCACAGCACTATTGTTAAGCAGAAGAGCCTAATCAGCTGGAGACTTCGCTCACTGCCTTGCACAACAGACAGACTGAGGAAGTCATTCATCCCCAGGGCCATTGAACTGTTCAACGCATCACTTAAGGGAAGAGGAGAAATAGACTTCTATGCCTCTTCACCACCTCCATGTCTTGAACTGTCTGTCCACTAGCCACTTTACCATTGTCTTCTGCCTCACTGTTTGCGTGCTTTATTAGCACATATGCACAACCTCTCCCTCCATGCCACAGCCAAACTGTGACCACACTTATACCTTTCTTAATATAGTTATTTATACATAGATATATAGACTTTATTCTTGCACTGTTGCACTGTTTGACTTACTCATTTGCACCATCACCATGACACTCATTCACAAAGAGCACCTTACCTTATGCACAGAGGACCACAGGCTCAGTCCCTGCTTCAGTCATTGCAAGCGCACCTGATTGATTAATCACCCACTATGTGGATACTGTTTTTTAGAATTGATTTAGATTAAGTTTTATTTAGTATAATTTGTATTTTAGTATATTTAGTATATTTAGTATATTCTTTATCTTCTACAGTCCTTATTGCTTAGTTGTGTTTTTTTATATTATATACTTTGAATTACTTTTTCTGCTGTTAGTGAATGTGTGTGTGTATGTCTGTATGCTACTGTGACCTTGAATTTCCCCTAGGGATCAATAAAGTATCTATCTATCTATCTATCTATCTATCTATCTATCTAGTTTTAGTTAAATGAAAATCAGGATTTAATTACTGGGCAACAGTAAAACAAATGTGTCAAGGTTTCACTATGTTTTTTACAAAATGTACATAACATCTTCAGTATCAGTATATTTTGCAATAATAAAGTTGACTGAATAAATTGTGGCATAACTTCCTACTCTAATTAGTCTTTTTTCTGTTGGTTAAATAGTTTATTTGTTCACAGTTTTTTTCTGCCTCACTTTTTAAATGTTGCAATCCCATTATAGCTATAACAGAACCTTCTGTAACTCATAATAATCAGATTTCAGATTCTTAATAGTCAGTGTCAGATTTCAACCAGTCATTCAAAAAATTGTGGTCATATTTGTGAGCCTATAAATGTTGTTACTGTATAGCTGTTATAGTACAAATAGGCCTACATATTTCACTTGTTACGCACAATGTAGTAAGTCTAATACGTACATGCACAAATACAGTATTACTTTTGCTCATGTGCCAAGATATAATGTTATTTTTGCTTCAGTCAACCCCAACAATTATTGTCTATCAAGCCACCTATAACACATATGCACCACACACTGTTTCACTCACCTGATGATGAAAACCATCTGTTCTGCCTGGCAACACTATGGCACACAAGCAGACAGCCTATGATTCTTACCAGATAGAGATGGGGAATCCCACCATCTCATAGCCTGACGAGCCAGACCACATTAAAATGTAGGGTCTGGGCACTCACCGTTCGCAGTGCTCAGTCCGAGGGGCGGGATAATCGGTTGTCTTTCAAATTCCCTCTGTACGCAATAGGACATCGCTATGATTCCCATGCGTTTCCCACCAGCGGAGCTAGTTGGCTAGTTCAAACTTTTGCCAACTTAATAAAAGCTTAACTCGTGTCACACTGTTCGCTAACAGCAACATCCATCTTATTTGTTTTCAAGTAGCGGGGTATTTAAGCCAAACCGTTGCAACTCTGCCATCAATCATTATGTTAAGCCCGCCTAACGACTCTATACACAATTTCATTGGCCTGATAGAAGTTTAATTTGTCGAGCTCACAAGCCAACGGAGAGTTGCTAGACTAGCCCTGGCAGCAAATATAATTTGCTGCCGCTAGGGTGCGTCTAGATTTCTAGGCTAACCATCTCAAGCATGTGTGGGGACTTTTGTCAACTTCTTTCCTTAACTAGTATTTATTATTCGTTTGGTCCCCGTTTAACAATAAAAATATAGCCTTAACTCAAAATTGCTGTTAGCAAAATTGACTGTTTATCATTTTGATCTGTAAAAAATGTCACATGCAGCCATACCTAAATTCTGCTCACTGCACATTTATTAAAGGTTAATGTATTATAATATAATATTCAATGTTCATTATTGATTGCTTAGCTGGAATGATGCTTTTCCATATCCTCTTATTGTTAAAGCATGCCGACAGGCATGCAATTGGGCTATGGGTTTTCTAGGAATAGCATGTTGTGGTTGTGGTTATCACAGAAAAAATACCTATTTTATTCTTATTCTTTCGATTTTATACACTCTTTTATTTCTTAAATAAATTACTGTAAATGAAGAGCCTTTCATTAGGAATCTAGATAGTTAGGCCTATTCAAATACATAATGCCCCACCTTGATTAGAATCTTGTTATGGGAGAAAATTTTTACATGTTAAAAAAATGTATAAAAAATGACTATCAACCAATATATCGGTTATCAGTTTTTGAATAACTCAAATATCGAAATTGGTAGGTTATCAGCCTTCAAAATCCCATATTGGTCAGGCTCTATAGGAGATGGAGACAAATTGACATACTGTACACACACCAAATGCACACACACACACATCCACACAATTAGACACACACACACAGGCATGCGCAAGCACACTGGCACACACACACATGCAGGCACACACACAGGACACAGGACTGAGCGGCGGTCATATTTTGTACCGCTATGCATCTAGTTATTGTAGTATTTATTGTTGCCTATAGCTTGAATGTTATTCCAGATTTTGTAAGTCACTTTGGATAAAAGCATCTGCTAACTGAAAACCTTTTGAAAACATGTTTGTTTTAGTATTTAGTATATAGGACAGCATCAGTGTCCTTTTGCTTAAGGCCTACTATGCTAACAAAGCCTTTGCAGTGTTTGATTGCCAACTTCAACATACATTACTCTGTTCTCATTGTTTTATTGTTTTATTTGCATTTATTGTTTGTTCTACTGTATCAAAATATCCTTAAGATGGAGTGGTTCACCCAAACCCAAATGTACCAATCAAAACCATTCACAAGCAGAACACAACATTTGCAGTGGTTGTTTATTTGTTCTAAAAGTACAGCATACACCATCACATCTCAACTATTTGACAAAGATCAAGTGTAGATTATTACTTTACTTGAATAAAATATTACAATAGATTCTCTAATATAAAATACCCTGTTATTCTCTGTCACAACAAATCATGAGTTTATCTTGGACATCAGGATGTTTGACCAGTAGAGGGCACATGTGCCTGACAGGCATTTTTAAATGAAAGCTGATGACATTTTCATAGCACTACAGCTGAAAGGTAATAAAAATGCAATTGTTTCAGGTGTGAAGTACTGACATTAGAAGACCAATAACAAAGCAAATAAATAAATAAATAAATAAATAAATAATATAAAACATCTCAAATTATGTATGATGATAATTTGTACAAAGTACAACACAAAAACAAGCTTCTAATGCTTGGATAAAAAGCCAACTGAGACCAATAATATAATAAGCCAAAATAAGCATATACTGCGGGTGCCTTGTTTTTAACAGTCTGTCTGAGAAAGTACATGATAACAGCTATTTTTGAACATTATATAACACTGGTTTAGCAATACGTTTTTGGATATGCAGCAGTCTAGATGGGTGTGCTTCAGTTGATCTGCATATGAAACTCCAGACAGATTTACTGAAAAACAAAATACCACTTTCAGTCAATGCAGCTAATGTTGACGTTCACAATCAAATATAGAATATCACAATTAATTATAGCCAAATCATACTGCAGCTGGATGGACAATGGCAAATCAAAATCACTTGATCCAAATTAAAGAGAAACAAATGAGAAAGATCTCTTTTGCATATCATATGTTTATTTCACCTGATATTTTTGAGCATTGTTTTGAAGATGCTTATATTATTACACTTGGCTTGTGGTTTCCAGCTGTCAGGATTAGTCATAAACTAATTGTAGTGTAAAAAGTGTAGTGTACAAAATATCACCTTGTGGTCTTGAAGAGGTTAAAGAAGGTAAGAAAGGAAGGTAGGACTCACTGTAGGCTATGAGCACGAGGAGAACATGCAAAAACATGCTAAGGGTCCTATACAGTGATTTGGAACCATCTTTACCCCTGTGAGATGTGACGACCTGCCTTTGCAGTCAAGTTTTACCTGTTTTGGTAGAAACGCTTAAATTACAAATAAATATAATTCCATGAACAAGCGTAAGCGTATAAGTAATAAAAGCTCTGCATGCTGAATGGAACGATGTCACTCAAAAAATACAAATCTCTGTGCTGCGTGAGTGTATTTTTGGCCATGGGTTTCACAGCTAGTTCTCTCCATTACAGCTGGAAGCAAATGCAACTGCTCAACTCAAAGTGTGTGTCTGCAAAAAAGAGATATACAGTCTAAAAATACATATATCATTTGTTCACAAGGACATTTTTGTTATTAGATAAATGTTTTTTAATACAATACATAAGCCATTTGTGAACGTCCTTTTTGTTTTTCCAACTAACCCTGCAAGTCCGACCTACCACATGTAAGTCTTTGAAGTGTCGATCTGTGAGTTCTGTGAATCAACTGAGCCCTCTTTTTCTTTCTCAGTCTCGTTTTCCCACAGGTTGATTAGAGGGGGGTAGAGCTCGTTCAGAGGAATAGATGTGGCATGCTGCATGTACTTCTTTAGAGAGTGGTGGCAGGATTTTTGCTTCATGCGTCGCCCCATGTAGAAGACCAGCAGGGCCATAATGCAGATGGCAAACATGGACCCCATGACGGCTGCCAAGGCAACGTTGGTCGGCTGGGCAACCATCTCCACGGCGAAGCTGGCCTCCTTGGTGGTGACGTTAATGCAGGAGTGCTGCGTCTGCAGCTCAGTGGCCGCCATGGTCAGACACACTGTATACTGGGTCGAGGGCAGCAGGTGAGTGAGGTTGTACTCCTGGACATCCACAGGGACCTTGGTGGAGTAGCTGATGTGCGGGTTGTCGATCTTCATTGTTGCGCTGACCCACTTAGGCTGGGTGACCTCGTAGCCAAGATGGGACGTGGGGGCGTTCAGCTTCCACTCTAACACCACTGACTGGGCGTGAATGATCTTGGCCAGCACAACCAGAGCTCCTGTGGTGTTCCTGAAGGCTGGACCACCAAAGCTGCGTCGGCCGCTGCCACCCTCACTCCTTTCCACGAACACCATGACGCTCCGTGTGTCTGCTCCTTCAGCGTTCCACGCCACACAGGTGTAGAGACCGGCGTCCTCGGGCTCAACATGGAGGATTTCCAAAGCACCTTGATCCTGGAGCCGGTGCTTCTTGGCACTGCTGCCATTAATCATCTGTGATGCGATGACCTCGGAGGTCACCTTGTCCCCTGTGGGGGTCACCCAATAGAACTGAGGTGCAGGATCAGCAAAAGCCCAGCACTCTAAGGTCAAAGGTTGACCACCTGACACATTGAGCTGGGGAGGGAAGGTGTGGAGGGAGATCTGAGGGAGGCAGGTGTTGCTAACCACATTCCAATTGGTTGTGACCACTTCCTGGAGTGAACGTCCAATCAGATGAGGAGGGTAGGCACACAGGGTGATTTGGGATTCTAGCAGTTTGAGTGTGGATTGGTTGCCTAGGACCGGTCCCCAGTTTGACAGACAGTCACACCTGAGTGGGTTACTGTGAAGGCTGACTTCATCCAGGTTGGGGAAAGAGCCTAAAATCTCATGAGGCAACAGGCTAATGTCATTGTTGTGGATCAGTAAAGTGCGAAGTCCATCCACATCCAAAAAAGCACCGCGATCTATGTAGGACAAGTGAGGGTTGTTGTAGAGCTCCAGTTTGGCCATCTCGGGAAGGTTTGCGAAAGCTCCCTTCTCCACAGCGATCAACTCCTCCATGTTGTTGAGGCTCAGCTCCTCCAAGTGGGGGAAGTCTCGAAAGTCTCCTTCCTGCACCCGAGTGATGGGGTTCTTGTTGAGATCCAAGAACTTGAGATTTGGGAGAACGCGTAAAGCGTCCTTTGGTACTGCCGTTAACTTGTTATCGAAGAAGGAGAGACTCTCAAGGTATTCCAACCCTTGGAATGCCCCCGCCGGTACATCCATAAGCCCCATGCCAGCGAGCACCAGACTGTGCAGCTTGGACAGTGGATAGAAACTCATATCCTGCAACCCCAGGATTGGGTTTTCTCCAATCATCAGGATCTCCAGATTGGGAAGCGATTCAAACCATTGGCTATCAATAGCTACCAGCTTATTGGAGTTGAGGTGAAGACGCAGAAGGTTCACCAGGCCTGAGAAGGCTTTGGGGCCGATGGAGGATATCTGATTGTGATTCACATACAGCTCCTCTAAATTCACCAGTTCCTTGAGGCTGTAATCCGGAAGCTCTTTCAGCTGGTTCTCCTCAAGGTAGAGCGTGACAAGCTGCGTCAGCGGAGTCAGGCCGATGTCTTTGATGCGGCTGAAGTGGTTCTGGGAGAGATCCAGCTCGGTGAGATTGACCAGCCGATGCAGCTCCTGTGTCACGGAGGAAATGTTGTTGCTCTGGAGGAGCAACACTTGAGTGTCTCCTGAAATATTCCACGGGACATGGCTCAGATGGAGCTCGTTGCAGTCCACCGTTTTGGCCTGGTGGTACACAGACTGCGGAGTGTACCAGGGACGGGTTTCACACACGCACTGCGGCGGGCAGAAGGAACCCACCAGGGAGCAATGAGTCATTGCAAGCAGAAGCCATGCGAAGAGTGAAGAACGGACGACAGTTCTCTTCATGGTGAACCTCTTTAAAACTGTTTCAAGCAGTGACTTAGTCTTCACAGATGGCAAGGTGACCTAAGATGGGAGGGTGTGAAAGCGGCTCTGTCATCCAGTCCTGTCAGAAAACAAAAACAAAAACAACAACATTATCCTTATTGTTACACAATAACAAACAATAACAAACATTGTTAATACATGTGTGTTTGCTTCATTCATTCATTTAATAATAACAAATTCTCTTCTTCTTATTTTATCAACAAATGTTTCTAAATCTTTTATCTTGTTTAAAATATATTTTAATCACATGAATATGTTTTGAATCATGTTCTCTCAAATGCAAATGCCACTGTCAACAGGAACATGAAAGAAAATTCTGATCAAAGAGGCTGGGTTTTGGTGTTGTCTGTCTCTGTGCACCTAGAGAACTGCGTGATCTCATAACCATTCTGTCTTATAGTCCCCCAGGGGCCTGTAAGTACAAAGGTGAGAGAAAACTGCAGACACCAGTTCTGTTAAAAGAAGAAGAAAAAAGAATGGCATCTGTAAGAGAGCCATATACTGGTGAAACATACCGTACAAAAGAAATACAAATCCAGCAGTGAGTGGAGAGCAGTGAGTTAGTTTTTACACATAGGATATGTGTGAAGAAAGACATGTTCATTTAAATCTATAAAAAACTTTTCCCCTCAGTCCCATGTCAACATAAAACGTGTCTGGTGTGGTGTCTAGGAGCTAAGAAGCAAATGTTAGCATTAGCTTGCGGTCTTTCAGCTATTGCCACTCTACACTAATGAGCCAAATGTTACTGGCAGGGTGTAAAAAGACAGTGGGAGGCTGGTAGCACTTGAAAGGTGTTGGAAGGCGGCTATTGGAAAGATTTTTTCCCCGACCGCTCATTTCATAAAGTGGGCACACAGGGTCACGACTATGAATTCATCACATCTGAAACACAGACAACACGGGGGGGGGGGGTAAAACAACTTGACAGCTTATTTCAGCAATTCAACGTTGCTGGCATGTTTAAGGAAACAACAGTGGGCAGATGTTTATATGTTTAAGCTGCCTTCCTCACTCATTATGACCATGTACAAATTACATCCCTTCAAAAGAAGATTTAACATTTGGCAAAGTGCCTGATGCGGACAATAAATCTCCCCTGAGCCTTCGGGACACTTAGAGAGAAGCTGCCATGATGCAATCACAAGTAACAGCGTCTTCTTTTTCGGCAAAATAAGAGTGTGGGACACTTAGGAGTGCCCAGGTAGACAACATAGGGGATGTTTTTTGGATAAGGCTCTGAGACATCCTCCCATCTAAGCCCTTTAAACTGTAACTAATTTATGAGCCCTGTTGCCCACTGAGTGCTGCTGACGTGAGTTTGTGTGTATATTAAACAGTGAGCCTGCTGAAGTATTTGGTCATTACAGAGGTCACTGGCAGAGAGAGAGGGAGGAGGGTGAGTGCAGGACCTCTCCCTAATCAATCCTCTTTCCCAGAAGACCTTGTGCTGTCAATGGTGTTGCCAGAGACAACGCCACGCCAGCCCATGCACATGCTCTGTCTCCATCAGCTATTGGTGTGGTGGGGGGTGGCAGAGGATGGCGAATCAAAAAGACGTGCAGCGCTGCGTCTGAGTCTCCCCGGCTTTTAATCTGTTCAGCCTGTGGAAACGCTCGCATGACAGCCTTGTTTGAAATCCTCTGAACAAAATCGGGTACATGGACACACGTATGAACACACGCACACTCACACTCACACACACACACATACATAACACATAGTGCCTGATCACATACACGGGCCTTACAGAATGAAACACAAAATTAAAATGGGGAGAAAAAAATATTCAAATACAAGACAGGGAATAATTACCCCTTATTCCTCACAACCAAGGCACACAAATTGACTCTCACGAGACCTGCATCAGGGAGAAAGAGGGAGGAGAGGAGAGAGAGAGAGAGAGAGAGAGAGAGAGAGATGAGCAGCAGTGTCAATGTGATGGAGAGCAGAGCATGCTTCAGCTTTAGAGAGGACTGCGCAGGACCCCACAGCAAGGGAACCATCCTAAACCCGTAGCCCCTGCATCCCTGGCTGTCTCTGCCTGGGACCATGTACTCTCCCCACTGCAGCTCAAAGAGATCCAAGCCAGGAGGAGAGGGGCTTAATGGCTCCTAATGAGCGCCTGTGCTGGGAGCTGAGCAGAGAGGAGATTCTTGCACCTGTCCAACCCCCACTCTCTCACTCACTCGTCCCTCCCCTCCCTTCTCCTCTCCTCTCCTAGCTTCCCAGAACGAGACAAATATGTAACCTCCCCGGTTAGTTATACCCCCCTAGAGTGAGAGGACCAGAACATCCAAGGAAGCAGCACGACACTGTGGATGGCAGAGTCTTCCCAACCCCATAGCCGACAGTGGCGGCTAATCAGCTAAGACCTCCCACTACCACCAACAACCCTATCCCATGCTCTCTAGCAAACCCCCTCTCCCTTACCTCCCTCCCTCCCTCCCCGTCTGTCCGGGATGTGGATGTGTGACAGTCCCCACCACGCCTGTCTGATCGCATTAGCGCACGCGGTCCCGCTCAGGACGCTAACCCCCGCAGACCCCTCTGAGGACGGCAGGAAATGGGGCCACCTTGCCTGATGCCATGGCAACCTGACAGGAAGTGGGGAAAAAAGGAAAGCAGCCCCCGGGGTGAAGGGGGGCAGGGAAGAGAGGGTGTGGGGTGTGTGCGTGTGTGTGTGTGCGTGTGAGACTGTGTGTGAGTGTGGGGCTAGGGTAGAGGGGGTTTTCACTGACTTGGGTCTCAGTGAGACTGTTCGCTACGCTCACTCAAACACTGACACAGTGATGGGAATGGGGAAGGGCGTAGTGCATTTGAAATTCATTACAGAACCGAAAATGGGATTGCTGTGAAACAAATGCTGTCTAATGCAAGATGCTTATGAAAGTATGAGCAATAGGCAATATAAAAATAATGTGTTGCTAAATTAAATGTAATACCAACTTAATGGGATGTCTGTGCATTGTTAATTAACAGGATATGCTTATATAGCAGGTTAGGCTACTACGTGTAAATTAAATGCAGCCACAAGCACTATCGTGATAATGATATAATGCATTTGCTTAGATAACTATAGAGAGTTTGTGTTGAAATGAATGAATCAAGCTGTCATGTATCTTCATTATGTCTCTGTCAACCAATTGCTTTTGTCTTTGAAACAGAGCAAAAATCCATGACCTTCAACATTTCACTTAAACTTACTCTAAGACAAATCGGCATCAGAGCAACATCTGTTCCCTTCTGTGAAGTCTCCCAGTGTCTACGTGAGGGCTGCTGTCCTCTATAGCTCCTTTACTCCATAGCCAACTCCACTGCCTTTTATTCACAAACAACCCCACCAACAAAAAGAAGCAAGGCCTCTATGATATAATGAGAATGAGAATCCTGAGCCTTGAATTACCAAGGAAAGAAAAATGGATTCATGAGAGTTAGATCTGTTAAATCATGTTTTTATATGTAAAAATAAAATTCTATTTTTACATATAAAAACATGGAGTAACCTTGAACTGTTTCCAGCACAGAACTAAGCCAGATGTTAGCAGGCGATGTGCATCCTTAATGTTGAATTCAGCTCACTGACTGAGCAAAGTGCTTTTTCAAGGCACGCCTTTTAATTTAAGCAAGATTATCAAGCCAGATGTTGACACGACCAATGTGAAGTTCTCAAACTAGCTCTATACCTTCAAGCTGTCACGCTTGATTCTCTTGCTAACAACAGTATAAGAACTCTAACCACTGAGTAGAACTAACACATTAGGAGCTCGTTGCTACGGCCTTCAACTCAACAAATGAATGTAACCAAGACAACAAAAAAAAAAGCCGCAATAGAAAGTACCACCATGCGACTGGCAACCTTAATACCAGTATTTTTTTAAAAAACACTGCTTATTCAACTGAATGATTTATTGAGACTTGCGGAGAGATTGTGCTAAAGACCTTTGGCCACTCACGCATGGGAACTGTATTGATTACACTCTCATCACTCCTCTGTAAAATGGTGCTTCCTTCCTTTACGCTGGGCTTTGCTGCATCTGCCCACATTTGCGTAACGTATTGGATGTGATGAAAAATTCATGGCTGACTTATTAATTATTGAGAGTACTGCAGGCAGGTCTTTAATTTTCATCCCTGGCTTTTTGTACGGAGCGCACAAACCAGCTGTTAATTGACGTGAAAGAGAGGTAGTGGCTGGGGCTTCACGGTTTGTCAACACCCTCGATAGATGCGACTACGTTCCCATGTGACAGAAGCTTCCTCATTTAGCCATCTCAATACTTCAACTGATGCATACCAAAGTCAACCTTAGGTCACGGAAACCTTGATTGGCATCTTTAGTTAAACCTAAATTCTGAAAATGTGCAAATGCTCTTTTTTTTCCTGTTAGGCTTTTTGTTTCTTTAAGCAAGAGGCCAAATAAAGTATACCAAAGCACATCATCACTTGTTATTGGATGTCGATGTGAAACTCTGATCTGATCAGGTCTTCTCTAAAAATGTATCAGCTGTTGCATTAGAGTCTTGATGCAAAATAAATTAAAAAAACAGCAGCACACCAGCAGACCAATACGCTGCGGGGTCAGTATAAAGTGCACTCTCGCCCAGCCAGATAGGAGCCGCTGTATTTGTAGCCAGCACATGAGCAGAGGACGAGAGTGCTTTTAGAAGCTGCTCCAAATGGACACAGGGACCGAGTGTCTTAAGAGAAATGCCAGCGTAAGCATCTTTCCAAAACACTTAAAATTCAGTTCTTGACTTATTTTACTCTTTACTCTAAATGCAAAGTGAACTGCCTTCCAGCCATTTAATGCACGGCTGCACATCAGATAAAATATGGATGACCACAGTTTAAGCCCCCACATTTATGAACAATATATGTACAATTAATACATTTGACTTCCAAAATCATTTACTTTCATCTAGGCTTTAGTTCAAAATGTCCCACGTATCAGTAACTGTGCAATTTGAACTGAAATACCATGCCAGGTACAAAACTGTCTGGTATAAAATTATATTAACCAATTCTCCAAATCTCTCCTTACATTTAAGGTATTAATTAAACAAAGTTGTTTGACAAAGTAACTTCATGTAATGACTTTGCTGCCTGTGACTGATAATACAGTTCTGTTTAATGTTCTCCTTCTCCTTCACCTACATTCTCTCTCTTTTCTCTCTCTCCCTTTTCTTGTGAATACTTCCCATCCCTATCTTTTAGATCTTCACACTCCCTCCTTCTGTTTTATGCTCTGAGAAAAAGAGGGGGAAAAAAATCAGTTTTGATAAGGTAGATAGGGATGCACTGGGATAGGTAGATAAAGTGCGCTGACACACAGACAAAGAGATGCTGCAGATAACTCGAATTAAAGAGCATCACTCCAGGGAGGGAGAAGTCTGGCTCAAGGACATGCCTCGCAGCTTTTCATTTGTTCATTTGTTCTGGGGACATAAAAGCACTGACGCTCTCACTCACCTCCCTCTCTACTGTAGGAGCAAATCCAATGATGATCACATTTCATTTAAAGCAATAATCAATTATAGCAAATGTATAAACCAAATGCAACATGGATTATGAAGTATGATGGGATATGTGGATCTGTGTTGTGTAAAACGTGGTATTGTTTAATGCTCATTGTTTCTGTGCTTTAGTACAAAGAACTACTCTGAATCTTGGCTAATAGGAGATTGAGCATCTGACTGAACTGTGTATGTCTGCACATCCAGCACTGTCATTTTCTTATTCATCTGCTTGTAAATACTTTCCTGTTTGCTAAAAGTAATACTTAGAGCTGCAACAAGAGCATGTGTGTGAGACCTGACACAAAATTCAACCCAACACCGCCCACTGACACTCCAGGCTTTAAATGTTTAACTGTGAAAACTTCATTTAATAGCACTACAAAACATGTGCGTGCATGCACACACACACACACACACACACACACACACACACACACATACACACACGCGCACACACACACACGCGCGCACGCACACACACACACACGCACACACACGCACACACACGCGCACACACACACACACACACACACACACACACACACACACACACACACACACACACACACACACACACACACACACACACACACACACACACACACACACACACATACACAGGGTACTCCATCAAGCAAAGCGCTCTACAGTTCTGTTTTTGAGGCAAAGTACAGAGGATGCCCTAACCTTTCACCACTCCAGCTGGTGAGAGAGTATACATTTAGGGAGGGCGTGCACTTGGAGGCTTGTTATAGTGGTGAATCATCACACTGTGTGCACTCACCGAGCTAAGCAGCATTAACATTTCAGTAATGTCAGTCCTCTGCAACACTTACTCCCGCAAATTATCAGGGCGAAAATAGGCTTCAAGAGCCTCCCCTTCTCACCTAAGTGTAGCTCTTTGTGACTGAAAACATTCATGCCATAAGGAACTATGGTCTGTCCACCTAAATCTGTACTTCAATTTCCTTCTTAGTCATTGTCACTCGCATCATGGACAAAAATATTATTATATCAAAATGCCAGGTGAAGAGGCACACAATAGTGTGAGCAAAGTTTACATCCCTAATGAGAGTTGAGATCTTTGAAGTGTCATAAATATCTTGATTCAAAAAAGCTCCAGTAAACTGTAATAAAGCATGTTCAGCTATTATAATCAACATCTCTGTTACACATCCATGGCCGTTGAAAAGCACACAGATTGTTTGATACAGACACAGTGTGTACACACACACACACAGGTGCATCAGTCCTGTTAGTGGAAGTGAAATCAGGTGGCCATTAGCGTTTTATAAAAATGAGACCGAAATAGGGAGCCTTGTGCCAGGACACACATCTGGTGGGATGTGCCTGCATCAAGGTCCTGTCATTAGATGGTGCATGACAGTGAGAGAAGGGGAGAGAGAAAGATAGAGATAGAGAGAGAGGGAGGGAGGCACAGGGGTAGAGAGAGAGTGAGGGTGAGAGAGAGAGAGATAGTGTGTATGTGTGTGTGTGTGTGTGTGTGCGTGTGTGTGTGTGATGAAGCGTTTCTGAGCGCCCCTATGCAGATGGCAAGCAGCTACAAAGGGAGGGAAAAAAAGATGGAGGGTGGTAGGCGGCAGTTTGTTTTTGTACTTTTACTGTCATCTCCAGCAACCCCCACAGAGATAGTTGTAGCAGGAGCGCTTGGCTCCCTGGTTGCTGTGGGAGCAGAAGATCTATTGTGAGCACTGGCGGTGGCGTAGCTGTCAATGAGATAGCTCGAGATTGGTAACAACAACATTTCCACCTTTTTCACCAAACAGGTCCTAGCATAACATCTAACACATTTTGGGGTGTTCACAATGACGAACATGGCGCAAATCATTACTTTATCCTGAAAAAGTATGATTGTGAACTTCTGATGGTGAATGCCCCTGGTAAGTTGAAACCATTTAAGTAGGTACACCCAACTATCTAATGCAAATTTCATGAAGAGAAACATTTGGTTGACTTATCACCAACAATTTTAGTAATTTAATGCAGTTATTAGTGATGATGGTAAACACAGGCACGCCAAGACATTTATATCAGGCTACTGAATCTGAATCTAAAAAGGTTTGTTTAAAGCTAAGAGACAAACTGTCTGTGAAATGTGAAATACATAGCTACATAAATAAATAGCCTACATAACTGTTATTTTTACATTGGAGATCATTAGGAGAAATGCCAGGGGGGACATTTCATTAAATGTTGTATGACTTGAAGGAGAGGCAGTAAAAAGCACAGGCGCTGCACTTGACAGACATCAAACTTAAGATCAAAGTAACCTAACCAAATCCTAGGCGCTCACTGTCATCTGCATGCGCCCACACGAGCGCTAGAGCAGGTTAATCAATGAGGAATCGCTGCAGACAATAGAGAAAATCAAAGTATTGTGCAACTTTTTGCTTTTTCCATTGAAATAAACACTGTGCGATTGACTGTAAATCAGAATTACAATGTCCATTAAAATGCTCGAAGTAACGCCCTTACCTCCGGCAAATGCAGGCGGAGTCCAACTGAGGAGATTCCTTGGTCCTCTTTCGCTTGGAAATCCTCAGTGCGGACTAATTTGCCAGTGGTGGCATATCCTTTTGTTGATGGAAGACCGCTTGAAGCATGCATGTGTAAGATCCCTACCGGTCACGATTTTCTGAACCGCAGTCAGGGGGTAAAAGATCTGACTCCAGGTCCGCTCACTGATGTAGGCTACCTCAACCTGTCCTGTGTGTGGTTCCCACTGTATTTGAAGCAGACTGCGCGCCTGAATGTGCACGCCTCTCACCCCCGCTCATCACTATGTCGTTAACCAATAACATCTCCAGGACCCTGTTCTTCTCCAGTAGAATTCGACGTGTTATTGAAGTTGAACCAATAGTATCGCCAGGTCGCTGCTCTTAACCAATGAGGTATAAAAAAGCTTATCAGTCTATCCCGTTGGAATGATGTAATGGTCTAGTTTTTCGTTTTGTTATTAGGGTTTACCGTTCCTGCTGCAGTGTGGGAATTAAAACATGTTGTCAAGCGATGATGTCAGCTACGTAGCCTAGGCATTCGGTTTCATAAAATGAGTAAGAATATTGTAGGTCAGGATTGCAAATAGGCGATGACTCTGACACAGTTACTGAGATATTTAGCCTGCAGCTTTTGCCCTTAG
This sequence comes from Alosa pseudoharengus, assembly GCF_046254945.1. NCBI lineage: Eukaryota > Metazoa > Chordata > Actinopteri > Clupeiformes > Clupeidae > Alosa > Alosa pseudoharengus. The sequence goes on from NW_027468881.1 coordinate 17,640,377, forward strand.
CACCACAGTGGTGATATTTGGAATACAACTACTAAAGGCGGGATGGACTAACCTTTAACGCTCAATAATGTGTAATTTCAGCGCTAAATTAATAAAAACATTATTGACAAACATTTGTAGCCATATGAAACATTACAAGTAGGAAAGACCATTATGTATTCTGATCTTTTAATTGTGACTGTTGGCTGACATAATTCTATTTGAATGAATGAGAAAATTAAGATAGCCCTCTTGACCAAATTCTTCCATCATCACTGTTATGTTGACCCAAAAATCTCTTCAAACCATAATCAAAATGTAATCCATATTTCAAATGTAATGATTTTAATTAAGGAATAATTATGAACTGCCCCGCCACCCCCAACCCCTGAGCTGTTAGGAATCATGGGCTGTTAGTGAATAATGTTAGTGAATTTCTCAACCATTGACTGAGGGTCAGTTTGTATCATGAGAAAAATGAATGTATTAGAACCACTGCATAAAATAATTTTTTTTTTCTTTCTGAAACTGGTTTTATCTCCCAAAGGTGATGGCCTCTGCTACTGTATTGTGCAATGGCATTGTCAAAAATGTCCATGACCAATTAATTGCACAAATCCAAGCAACAGCCTACACAATTAATGACAGCATTAGTTCTGTTTTACCCCTAATCGTGTGTGTTCCTTAAGCAAGGCTTGTCCTACTGCCAGAATTACACTACACAGAAATCAAAGACACCAATGAAAATAAATACTGGCCAGTATCTCTGAATTGTGCTTAGCTCAAGCCCACCCCCAGTCTCCATCCCACCCACTACCCCACGCTGATGTGTGAGACCTGGGTGTGCATCTCAGCACCCTGCCACGCCGAGTGAAAAACAATCACATCCCTTGAAATCCGGGATTACGTTGGATTAGTCAGGCAAATATTAATTCCCCCTCAGGCCCCTACATGGGAGTTTATTGTGCCGGCTGGTGCGCAGGCTTGCCCCTGCGGGAGAGTCACGTTGCAGCTTACATAGAGACACACAAACGCCCCGGCTCAGTCTTAGCAACCTCTGACACAGCAGCCACTGAGACAGCCATGGTGGAGACATGCTGGGATAGAACTTTGGTGTGTGTGTGCGTGTGTGTGAGAGAGAGAGAGAGAGAGAAAGAGAGAGAAAGAGTGTGTGTGTTTGTGTTGGTGTGTGTGTGTGTGTGTGTGTGTGTGTGTGGCACTACCCCAAGGATTACCCTAAACACAAGCCTTGGGAAAAGAGACTTGTTTGCATTTTAATATAAAACAATAATGAAACCACACACAGGTTCAGAAAGCAGACGAGCTGTGCAGTCTATACTTTACAAATATACATAAGGGACATTTTGAGAGGTGCTCAAAGCAAATAACAACACAGCAGCCCCAATACACTCCACTCCTCATGGTCATGTACAGCATACTATCACTGCAGGATGACATGGCCCGGCATTGTTCTGCTGTCATTGGGCCTGCTCCCTGCCTGCTCGGAGCTATTGATCGTGCCATTATAGCATGCTTCTGCTGAGTCATCAGACAAGAGCAGGGCTGATGCGCTCATGTTTTTTTCTTCCCAAAACCAGTGGCCTCCTTTACCGTCACTCAGACCACAACAAGGCTTATGACTCACTGGACAACTTGTTGGGCAGTGGTGTTTGTCTATGGAATTGTATTAATTAACTATAATTTTATTTGTTTGTTTATGACATTACTAAGAATTTTAGATTGTGTTAAAGGCCTCTCAGTGACTCAACGACTGTAACAATGGCTGTGGGATGAGTAGAGATCACTCGTGTATTTTACAGTCTAAAAAATAGTTCAGGGGGTGACGCATGAGATCTGAAAGTCTGAAAACTGATATGCGTCTGAAAGCACTTTACTTAATCAAATAACTAAAGACATGTTTTTCACAACAACAAAAAAACAAGTTTTGTACATTGATTGGACACCGTTTCCGTTGGAAAGATAATCTGCCTACATACATCAGAACAACTGCACAAAAACACGAGAGGGGTAACACTTTACAGTCCCTAACTAACACGGTTAAGCGAGAGGAATGAATTTCAGTATGTTTGAGCCATCAGTGCTTTCTGATGATGAAGCTCACGGTTGTTCATTTTCGCAAATGCATTCAACTTTACCCCAATGAGAACTCTACTACAATCCAAAACATAGAATCTTACTCACATTATTCAATGAATAAATCAATGTTAATGAACTGAAGTGTTAAACCTGCAATAAGGGATATTTTTTATTTAGACTTTTAATTAAGTCTTAATTTATAATTAAGATTTTTCTTTTTTAATTAAGATTTTTTTTTTTATCTTAAAAAAAGCAGATCTCTGTTAAGAGATGGAATATTAGAAGCACAAACAATCTCACTATCTTTCTCTAAATATGGTGCTATTAATTATTTATTCATTGTAATAAAGGCTTTATGAGAAACATGCTATACAGCACTACCACTATGGGGTCCACAATGACTAAAACTTTCCAGCTGATCTAGTACAGATAAAAAGATGTGTGATGCACATATTTATGAGTTCTTTCTTTTCTATGATTAAACTTTAACTCAACTGACTTATTCATTGTAAGAATGAGCTTGCATACTGTTGAGCCATGTTCAGTTAACGACAAATTGCAATGGAAATTTCCCTAATGGACAAAAGGAATAAAGTTCAAAGAGGACAAAAAAAAGATGGTACACTGTAAGACAAAAGGCACCATGACACGTAGTAAGGTTTTGATCATATTCAGACCGAGAGCTGGTGAATAGAGTATCTATATACACATGTAAATGTGTGGTGTCTTATATGGCCACGCCATGCTCCGATGGCGGTGGGAGCACTGGAGCAGGGCATGCTTGCTTCATTAGCGAAGGACATTGATGAAATAGGTCATTGTAATTCAGTATATGCCAAAGGACAAAGGAATGCTGAAGTTGTGTAAAATAAATATAAGCCTCTTAAAGGGGAAGGACCAACAACTTGTCAAAAGGAGTGGCTGGATCCAGTGTGGTTTGTATTTAGGCAAAAGAAGATGAAAAAGGAGTGATTTTTTGCCACAAGTGAGACTATTAAGCTGTATTTTATAAATAGGCCAGTCTCTCAATTTCCCTCATTTTCTCTACCTGTCAAACTCAGATATATTTACACACACCCTGACACTGAAGACTATACAGACAGCATCACAGGATCACAATGAGACAGCTGAGTAATCGGGTTGATCAGATACATTGTTTTGTCTTTTGATTTGTCTTTTGACTTTAATGTATTTGAGTTAACCTCTGCTTCAGTGAAACAAAGCAGGAATTTTATCTGTGGTTTAAATCACCTCATCCCTTAGATCACCGCATGACGAGAGGGTATTGCAATGCTGCTGTCTTGGCCATGCATCCTCCTTCTGCCTAATACGGGGTACTGACAGCGCTAATATCATCCCTGCGGGCTTTGCAATCCATCTTATGTAAGATGCGCAGCCCGAGTCTATTAAACTACTCACTGTAACCTGAAACCTGAACAGCACACCATTCCCGGAGCACTTCAGAGAACTTTGTGGCAATACACTACTTTTCTCTCAGGCTTGTGTTTTTTCTCAGGCTTTATCCAAAAGGGAGGACTAATTGAGAGGAGGTGGACCCTGTCAGGGCTCAGAGGGGCCTTTGATGGTATGAGGAAATGAGGGAAAACTGCTTTCAGTCCCTCTGTGATGGTACTGAGGGCTGCTGTAGTTTAGCTTATTGTTGCTGGATGCTGACTGACACAGGTTTGATATCCAAGTGAAGTGCAGAACAACAGAATGTGTTGGCCTACTGAAAAGAAACAAAGGAATCAGCAGTGACATGTTGCTACTGCAACTGTGCATATGCAGTCAGGAACTGAAAGAAAAGAATCTGAAATACTACAAAAGTTTTACCCTGTACACTTTTACTCCTGGCACACAGGTGTATGTCTCGGTATGCAAAAGAGAGGTCTTGTGTGGCAGCTGAATCGGGGAAACGAAGACCATTCTAATGGTGCCCTCCATGTGAATGATAGCTTCAATTGAGCACTGTAAGATATTTGCCCATAAATGTAGGTACTTTGTGCTATGTTTGATGCTATCGCAGAGTGGATCTTGAGGTTCTCAGAAGCTTGGCACATTAGTGGCCATTAGCATTCCGAGTGGCAATAAAATTGATCAAGCACAGAAGATAAGATCAATTAGATATGATGGCAATCTTGTCAGTCTGTGCAAATGTGTCAGACGGGTTGGTGACATCAGCAAAACAACAGAGTGGGACACACCCCCTCCCCATCGGTTCCCCAACACAAGAAAATACTCCAGAGCTTCCCAACGCCGACACAGAATGTCAGATAAGTAGGCCCATCGTTCGCTTCCACCGCCACAGAATATGGAACAGATAAGCATTTTTAAAAAGAGCCTCTTTCATCATTCTTTTTGAAAGTCTCCGCCAAGCGGAATCAAAGACTAGTTTCAAGGGAGTGTTCTGGGGTTTGGCTAATCAGTACATTGTGCGGAGGTCCTGCTGTGCTTCTGCTTAAACCCCCCCTCATTAATTAATACCTTGCCTCTCACCCTGGAGGGACAGAACCGGCCCCCACCCCCAAAACTAGAGGACAACATCCATGATGGAAACTCTTGAAGCAGGCAGAGTGGGCTTCTCTTGGATATTTTTAGCATTGTTTTTGGGAGGGGTACTAAATTCTCCCAGCAGGGATTGAGTTGTATTATTCAGGCATAGTTGAAATGAGTTGAAATGGCTTTTTAAAGTTTGTTTTTAGCGGAAGAAAATCAACTTTTCAGAGCAGGCCATAATTATTTGGGGGATTCTCAAGTTTAAAATGTGCCATGTCAGATTTTGTGCCATTTTGCTGGGCTGGGGTATTGTTAGCGGGCAATGGAGTAGGATAATTTCCATAATTTTCAATTTAAACTAATTGTTGAGGAAGCAAGTATTGGGAGTTTACGAAGTAACAGAACAAATATGTCAAACACATAAGAATTATGAAATAAATTAATCAACAATCAACAATGTAAAGAACAAAATAAGGTTTTATTCTTTTTTTCTTGAACATTAGTTCCAGGTATTTCTTTAAAAAACAAGATTAATATCTATAACATATACACAAACAAAGTAGAATGTGCAGATTAAAAATAGTTTTGTCTCTCTTTTTTCCAGTAAATATAATGTATTTGGACAGTTCATAAACAAACAAAACAAATCAGACAAAAAGGGACTTCTCCTTCTCTCTAAATAAAACCCCAGAGAGCACCACTCATCTGGGTTAAGAAAGGAGAAGCCTAACAGATCGTAACGACTCGCAACAGAGTCTTGGGGTTCAAACGCAGACTCTCAAAGGAATCTGCGTTCCACATGTCAAGAGATATCCCACATACATTTGCACATACACATATAGCAAGTTTTTTTTGCCAACACGTTGCGATTTACCAGGTCGTACGAGAATACTCCCACATGACATTTAAATAGAAAAGCAAGTCAAAGAGGAAAAGGAATGGAATCACAACATACAGCAACCTGTCATCAAAGACATCTCATTTTCAGTAACTTTGTAAGTATATTAAAATGAAGCATAAAACTTTCAACAGTTTTGAGCCCAAATGATTTGATGGGTGCTGAGAGTACGTTGTTGATATATTTTGATGACAACCTAAAGGGCATGACGACTGAGACAAGCACTAATGCAGACATCAGCTAATAAGGGGTGCAATAACGAGTCTTCAAAAAGACCACCAGTAAGGGTAAATCCCCAAGAAACAAAAGACAGAAGGAAACCGAACGTTTTGCTGGTATTGAGATACAACTTGCATAAAGGTGGTGTGAGTACTGAGCATGAGCCGTGTCAGATGATTGCTGATTGTAGAGCTGAAATCATTTTCAATGGCTTTTTCATATCCTGGCCCTTAGTTTGCATAACATACACAGATAGAGAATCAAACACATCCTGGTCACTCCTAACAATGATGATGATGAATCTATCACAAAAACAGCACACCACTATTGAGCAGTAGCAGATATTCTTTATAAAGCTGGGAAAGCAATGGGTCATAATATTCCACATTACTGTGAACAATTTTCAAATAAGTGTTACATGCCAAAATATTCATCTAATGCTCAATATTAAGGCTTTGGCTTATTCTCCATATGTTTCTTCTAAATTGTAACTATAACAGTCTATAGAGAGATTCTCACTCAGTTGACTTTGCAGAGAGGGAAAGCTGGTTGAGGTCATGTGCCAAGATAAAACGTAACCTTTTCCTCTGAAAGGTTAAGCTCAACCAAGGATGACCTCGTTGTCATCTTCAAATGATTTACAAAACTACTCTGTCTATCAAAATATTCTTTCATCTGAAAATACAAAGCAACACAGACCTGAACAATCACATTGCCATGCTGCCACAAGAACGGCGTAATCTATACTGCATATTAACCCAGAAACGTGTTTGTTTACGTCCACTGCTTTTGTACACATAGGAAAGCTCACATACACATCTGGTTGTGCCACCTCATTGGACAACACCACCCCACCCCCCATCTTGCCCCAATTCAGGGCCATGTGGTCAAACTCAACCAAGCTCAAACGCTGGTTGTAAGTCAGAGAACGCAAACACAACATCATGCTAAGGAACTGCGCAGAGAGAGAGAGAGAGAGGGCGGGAGAGAGAGCTTACAGTCAGGCCAAGCGGTATTTAAAATGCATTTAACCCCCATTACAAGGCTTAGGACATGTAGAATTAGAATAAGCAAGCCTGAAACGGTCATATATCCTCTTAGCATGAAATGTGCTCATATCTGCATGTAAGTACACATTGTGAAAGAGAAACGTTTTTCTTTTTTTTCAACTTTGAAAACAAACAAAAGCGTGTTCCAAGAGTGCCAAATACAAGTGCCACAGTGCGTGGGCATGTGTGTTTTTGTATGTGTGCTTTCTAAAATGACCCATAAGAATAACAGAAATCACAGTGAGCCACTTCATATTGCAGGCGGTGTTATTGTTTGCCTGGTTAATAAGTAAAGGATGAGAGATATGCCCTACTTGTGAAAATCCACCAGGTTGACTCAACAAGCTCGTCATGCTGTGTAAAATGGCTTCGTTTTCATAATGATCTGCTGATTTTTATGGCAAAAACAAACCACTCCATGACAACAACCAGTGATGGACAGTCCACACAGAGATTTCTCCTTTCAAACACACCTCCCTCTGAAAAAGACATGTTGACTACAGGGAAATGTAGGAAACAAGGGTAAGGAAAAATTATATCTAAACATATTTCATTAATGGGGCTAAAAAGATTAAAACATTAAAAACAAGACTAACATAACAATTACAATAACAGACTGAGAGGTGCGAGCTGCTTACATTTTCTGTAAAAACAATTCTTTCCACTGCTGTGCACTACAAAAGCAGGCTTTACGTTTCACTTTCGTTTAAATGTTGTATGTGCACTTAAAATAGGCCATGTGACCCATAAATTAAAAAGATTAAAAAAAATAAATTAAAAAAATGAGAGCTGTGTAGGCTAGGAACAGGAGGATGAAGTGCTACTTCTGCTTTTTCTATGCCATTCAATTCAGACACACATCACAACTTTAACTGCAAGATCAACTCAACATCGTAGTGAACGGGTCAGTGGTGGTGCCCTGGGAATGTTACAACAGAGAGAAACGATTAAGATTCTGTACATTCATTCAGTTAAATCTGTTTGGCTTCAACTTGGATGAAATTTTGGTGTGAATAATGCTTTAAAAAAGCCTCAGCAAACAGTCAGCACAGGGACCAAGGAATGGATAAACATGATGAGACCTCCCCATTGGCTTGGATGACCAGTTGAACAATCAGCTGGCCACAAAGGAAATCACTACACGGTATAAAGTTAGCTTCCGCTTTTAACAGTTAATTATTTCAAGGGCTCTCTCTCTCTCTTTTTCTCTCTCTCTCTCTAGATGGCTGTGCAGAAGTGTTTCAAGGCCGAGCTGCAACAGGTGCATTAAGAAATGCGAACAGTCAAAAAGACATGGAGCACAGCGCCATATTTTACATGCAGAGAAATATAAAACAACAATTTCATCAACACATCTCAGCATCTTAATACCTCGTCATCTTAAGTGTACTCAACTGGCGAGATGTTTAGGTAACATCTGTACAAGCAAGCTAATGGGATATTCTGTTGTGAACTGTTCTGAGTGCTGGGAGGGGGTGTCTGAATGTGCTTTGACTGGATCGTTTCATTACAATTCCTCAGATATGATTGTTGAAAGAACACAGCATTCTTGCTGCCTGACACATAAGTACAAGACAGTGCACTCTCTGAAAAGTGCTTAATACAATCTGACAAAGATTCCTGTACTACAATAATAAAAAAAAACACATTCTTGACAAAGAGCTTGAGACACACTTATTTTTGGGTAATTTTGGCCAAACCCCGGCAAAATCGTTCACTTCCTACTGACAGACACCAAATCCGTAAAAGAGCTGACACATTTTGGGAAGGCTGCTTGGTGGGATGTTGGACCGTGTTGTTAAAGACCGGATTGCTTACAAGCATTTCAATCAGACTCTGTATTAAGGAGCATAAGAGGCTTTTCAGTCAAACAGCACCAGAGAACAAGCTGCTGGATCCACAATCAGTTTGTTACGTGTCTCTGAGATGAGATGGGAACAGCCATGGATCATTTCACCTCCTTTTGTAACATGTTGAGATGACACTTGTTTCACAAGTCAAGCATTTTTTCATTTTGAATAAATATGCTTGGCAAGGTTCACAGATTTAAATCTGAGGACATCTCTCATAAGTGGTGCTTCATCATGACACTAAAAGCCAACTGCTTTTCATACGGGGCTGGGAAAATGCCCGAAACAAAAATGACAGCACAGTTGTGTCCTCAAACGATGGATTCCCCCTCTCCTGCTAAATTACACTTGGTGTTACACCACTAAAAGAACTTACATTCATTACAGTCACCCGTCTCCAGACTTTTTAAATGAATGCAGATTATGTGTGGTGTTATTCTGTCTTGCGGCCCTTCCACAAAACAGACAAACACTGGAGCACTACGAAGGATGCTTTCAATTTGTATACAAACAGCTTATGCTATTTCTTTGGTTGCCTGTGATGTTTTTTTTTTGTTCATTCAAAAAAAATAACAACAACATACAATTCCAAAAGGTTTCTTGCGACACTGCAGAGACCTTGTTCCACTGAGGAGGCTGCCTTTGTAAGGGATGCTTTGCAACATCAGAGAAGCACAAGAAAGCAGTCAGAAATGTTTTTCGTTCCTTCCCTAAACATGGAATGGCTTCAGTATGTAGAACAAAAGAGCCGTTTAAAATGGTGGAATGGACTCTCATGGACTCTTTTGTCTCACTAAACAAAGTTGGCTCATTCCATTTGTCAAAAAACCACTCATCATCTTATGTATCCATGTTTCATGCAGAGAGCTCCAGAAAGGAAAAATCCAAAAAAATGGCTGTGAAAATTCCACCGGAAAAGTGCCAGCTGATTTAGAAAATAGATTCTTCTGTCAATGGAAAATATACAAGAGGGTCACAAAAGTTCTCTTGTCGTCTTTCTCTCCTTTTGCAGACCAAGTGCATCAAACATTAGAAATGTTCCTCCCATCAAGTCATCCAGCCGAACGGCGCACATAACACATCCTTGTCACTTCTGTTGTGGATCTGATGGTGAATTTGAAATGGAAACATTTGACTAGAAAGAGAGATGGACTGTCATCACTTGGTCAAAAACTCTTCTCCTTTTTTGTTTTTGCTCAGTCCAAAGTAGAAACGAGCTTAATCATGGCGCCATTGCACTGAAAAAGTGCTCAGTGTTAAAATATTCACAACTAAACAGAGAGGGGAAAGAGAGAGAGAGAGATGCACCAAAATGTCTACTTTGTTGAAATCAGACAAAATAAATAATGAAAAAGGAAACGCACAAACACATTCTTAGAAAAATAAAAAGACTGAGTTAGAACTTTCTATGACGCAAGAGAAGTTACAGATGCCACCTCTGGGTCACCTGGCAGCCAAGGCATGTAGACAAGCCAATCAGGTGAGTTGGGGCCGCACTGGAACATGCAGTTCTGTGCAGTCATTGGCTTGGAGATTGAGAAATCCCCGCCCACTGGCCACACTAGGATCTCTGAGTGGAGTGTGTGTCTGTCAGTCATCTGTCCTTAGCCTCTCATTGGCTAGGCTGTGTGAAACTACAGAACGTAGAAGCAGGTGATGGAGCCAGACAGGTGCTCAGGGCTTCTGAGGTCCAGGTGACAACACAACGGGAGTGGAGAGGCCGTCCACACTCAAGGCCGGGATGTGGATCTGACTGCTGCCGTTGGTGGGGAACTGCAAGCGTAAAACAGAGATGCAAATCAGGACATCTGAAACAACCTTGTCCACACTAAACTACACCGGGTCTGCAAGTGAAGCCATTTGCATAGCGTAGTAGTAATAGTCTTAGAAGATGTTTTTTTTCTATTTTTTTTCAAACGTACACGTCGCTCTCACGTCTGGTGTAGCCAGTTTCATTGATTACAGTGGAAGCTAACTGATGCAGCAGATGCAACGCTTCAGCTACGTCCTCGTTGTAGCCTCGCTGTTATCCTTAAACTTTAACTGAAGATGGTTGAGAGTGGACAAGAATAGCTGGAAAACTGCAGGTACTGTAGGAGGATTGCACCTCCTACAGGAATGTAAAGGGACTTATAATGAGCTTATATCAAATATATTTGAAAAATGTTTAAATCAATCATCCAACTCAGGCATAACAGAAAAAAACAAGTTACAATAACTCATATATACAGTATGGCGATTGCCAATTCTTTATATCTATCAAAACTACACTTGGTTACGGTAGTTATCAACTAATTACCTTTACTTTTTCATTCTGCATTGGTAATAAGGATAGAAATTAACAGTGCAAGACAAATATTTTATGAAACAACTAAACCACCTAAAACATGTGCACAGTACTATACTGTATACAGACCACCAACAAGGTGAGTCTTTCCGCAGTTCAAAAACACTGACACTGACAGTGCTTCTTACAGTACGGAGACCTGCCAGCAGAGGGAGACAAAGGGACAGACTGCAGACTGAACTACAGCATCCCTTCTCTGTTGCTCTGACACACAGCCACCAAGCCACAATGGTAGCTCTCTGTCTCCCTCTTCCTCTCTCTCTCCTTTAATCACTCTCTCCATCTCTCTCTCTATGTAATTTTCTCCCCCTCTCTCTCTCTCTTTCCCCTGCAGTCAGATGAAGGTGTGAGGAGGGACAGATGGCGCAGTGCAGGGCGGCGTTGGGAGACAGCAGAGGCAGGAAACAGGAAGCCATACCTGGAAGGAGAGCTTGGCAGGGCTCCGAGGGGCGATGGGACTGAGCGTGCTCCAGAAGTGGATGGTGGAGGGGAGCGGGCTGGGAGTCAGCAACACCGGAGTCTGGGAGAGCAACACGGGAGAGAAATGTCTGATGAGAACATGGCTGATTATGGTGTAATAGTATAACGCAAGATTTCAACAGGTTGAAAATATACACAATATGCATACACTACTCTACCCTACTCACAGCTAGCTGAGTACAACTTCACTCAAATTAACACTGTGTGACCCTATTCTCATTATGAGTCAACTGTGTTTACAATGCTGAGGATCGGTCAAGAGACTCTTCAGCTGAAGCCTTTCTGTACACTGCTCCTTTGCTGGCTGAGAGGCTTCACAGAATAGAATGGACGTATAGACTAATGGACAGTTTTGAGTTGACTTCTCTGAGCCTGTGTCACATCAGTGCAGACCTGCCAACCTTGAAGAATTTTTTTGAGTAGCACCTCGAGCCGAGAAAACAAAAATTGCTCACGTCGGCCTTCATGCATGCAGCCAAAAACAGACATAGCCATACTCGCAAGACACATTTTGGATAGCGACCCATATTTAATGTTGAATATCTATCTAAACGGGATTCAATGGGTTCCTGAAAGTGCAAACTGAATCTTTTACAGTAGCTCTATAATGTTGACAATCTGTTTTAGAGCCTAACAATCCTGACCTATGAAAACCACTTGTGTTGATAGGCACTGATGTGGGTATTGTTCATTTTCTTTTATGTGGGCCCAATTCAATCATGCCTGGTATTATACCCCTTTTCAATCCATTAATATTAAAGATTTATTTTGTAAAGAAATACATCTATCGTCCATGTTATGCCAACATATCTAATTTACCTGGATGTAGGCTACAGTAGATAGAGGCTTATGGACATCTGCTGTTGTCAGTGTGTAGTCTATCCCTTTACTCACAATAACCTACATGTTTTGTTTATTTGTAAAAAAAACAAAAAAACATTCATTGTTCAAGTATTACCTGCTGACTAATGCAAACTACTGATTGCTTTTAAAGAATTTCACTTGCACTTGCACGTGCACTTTCTTTCAGATTGCGGTGTCTTTCTGCCATCTGTGAGGCTGCAATGATTAGGCCTACATTATCCCAACTACAGTGATAGGTGCGCGATCTCCGTCTATAAGCCTATTATTTGTTCTCACTTGTTTTCACGCTAAAAATCAAGAAGAAGGATCCATATGCTCCAAAGAAAAAAACAAATTGAACACTCATTAATGAGCAGCTCAAAATATTTCGCCTTGGTCCACTTTCAGACTCGTTGTTAATAGCTGCATTTTGCCTTGGAAAGGCTCCATTAGCGCCTTAGTCATGAAAACTTTAACCATCAGCGACACATTGAAAATATGCTAACTGAAACAACTCGTGAACAAGTAATAACTTTCCAAGACACAGTCAAACTATTAGGCCTAGGTGAATTTACAATCGCACTCAGTGGAATATTTTTAGTTTCACAGCAAAACGGCAGCTAGGGGAACGCGAATTTGCGAGTGAACACTTGTTAAACTCACCTCATCAAGTCTTTCATTTTACCCACCGTTGGCAGAAAAAAAATAACATAAAGAGAGGCCACTATGCTTTGCCTATCATTCTCACTTGTCACTTTCTCTCTGTATCTCATCCTCGCATGAATTAGCGGGAGATTCACATGCTCAAGGAGCTTTCTAGAGAAGTTGGATGTCTGCTCGTTTTGCGTAGTTTTAAGTAAAAAGTCGTAGCGGCGTATTTTGATCTGAAAATGCGTGGTTGCTACGCAAAATGCGTAGAGGTTGGCAGGTCTGTCAGTGTGACAGACGGCTGTCTGTCGACTGAGTTAAGGGCGCCCTGGTGAGGACACTCACCAGGGCGTGAGAGGTGATAACTGTAGGCGTTAGTGTGTTGGTGGCACTTCCGGGGGCCAGGAGGCTGTTGACCGCTGCGTTGACCTTATCCAGGGAGAGGCCAGGCGGTAAGATTGAAGGGGACGAGGGTAGCTCCAGACCCCGAGGCTTCTTCGCCTTGGGCGGGTGCACTTCCTGAGAGGAGGTGGACACGGGAACAGACAGGGAGGGGGATGGGGAGCCCTCTGTGGAAATACAAACATCAGGCCAACGATCCGTTCAGTCTGACGACTTTGTACAGACAAGAAAAGCCCACGTGGCACCAGTAACTACATCAAGCTGCCTGTTACATGCATTTTAAAGTGCTACAGCTAAGAATAATGAGACCGAATAGCAAAGTCCCTGACAGATTCCTTGCTTGTCTCTTTAACGTATAAGCGTTAAGCTGGCCTCGTGAAATCACATGAATAGACGTCAGACACAAGAGACTGTGCTGCGACTGACCTGCCAGCTCAACCTTGATCTCCGTTTCTCCATCCCCCTCCTTCTGCCTGTCAGGCTGACCTGCCGGCTCCACACACGGGGCGGGGACGTCCACAGGGGTAGGGGCCTCAGCATCCCTGGAGATGGACACTGCCTCTACAGCCTGGGGGGTGTAAACAAGGTGACAAACTATGAAACAACAAAACAGATAAAACAATGCAAGCCACCTATGAGCCAGTGAGTTTTGTTTTTGGAGAGAGGAGGTGGCAGGGTGGAACAACCTCAGGCGTCTGACAAACAGAATAATATGCGTTTTACCACTGCATGGAAAATGGGACGAGTACAGGCTTGTTTTCCAGGTTAATGGGTAAGAACACCCACTCAGCCTATGCGAACAGCATGATGCTACATCTAATAGGCAACATTTAAGGATAATTCATTATGCAGTCATGTAGGAAGCCTTGAGTTTATTATGGAACTTAATGCCAGTGCATACCAAGCACTAAACACAACCCATAGTGAAAAACACTGACGACAGCATGGACGCTACATATGAAAGAGGCATAGACATTCAAATGGCCATATGCTTTGCAGCTAACAAACCTTTGGGAGTGGTCCAGCCCATAGACTGTATATAGATTGATTCTATATAAACCGGTCCAGTCTATGGTCCAGCCCCCCTACTAGCTTAGCTCCAGTACATATGGTACACCTTACAATCTACAGTTACAAATGGACTTGCTGCTTTTAAGGGAAGCAGCTACAAAACTTTATCTCCAAAAACGTATTTGATCTGGACAATTTCAATGTGATTTAGCACATTGTTATGTCCATTGCACCTTGTAGGTGACAGTAACAGAGTGTAGATAGAATGTTGTCAGGGAAAAAAAGAACAGTCTGTCAGTTTATAGAACAGTCCAGGCTGACTCCTACCTCCACGGCTGTCTTTGGATCGAGGACTATCTCCAGGAGGTCATCATCCGAGGATGGACTAGGCTCCTTGGAGGTGGCACTCACTGTTGGGGGTTTGATGACCACATACACCTGGGGTGCCTGGGATGCCTGACTGACCACACACTCCCCAGTTCCAACAGGGGCACCAACAGGCGTCAGAGAAATGAGGGAGCCCTGGTCCGAAATACTCGTCACAAAGATGTGCGGAGAGTCGCCCATGGTTTGGGTCTGCTGTGTGTGAGCATTCTGTGTGGAAAATTAGGGGGGGGGGGGGGGTTAGTTGGCAGACAAGACTTAAAACAAGTTAGAGCTGCATTCATTTCTCTTTCCTGTATGGTCTGTGTTTGTACATGCTTGATATGAATACAATGTGCACTTTGATGATTCACTATAAACAGTCCAGGATTTAGGATTTTCTTTACTACTCCGTTGTGTGTGTGTGTGTGTGTCTGTGTATATAGACAGTGCTGTGCATAAGTAATTAAAATAGCCCCATCCTTCACCATACCTAGAGATTATCATGGATTTATTTCAGTTAGCCTAATAGCTGGTTTGATTTGCATTGAAAGATGATCTTATGGAAAGTACCCATGCCAATCTCTAGGTATGGTGAAGGGTATGTGATGATGTGGGGCTATTTTAATTGTTTTAATTCCAAAGGCCAAGGGAACTTTATCAGGATGCATAGTATCCTGGATCCATGAAATAACTGAAAATAAAAATCTGCCTGGCTCTATGGGAATAGGGGTGTGGTTACTTATGCCCCCTGTATTTTAAGGAAGAACATGTATTTATTTACGATACATTATTCATTCACAAAGAAAATTAAGCATGGATGTCTTAACTTATGCACAGCACTGTATATATAAAGGAGAGAGAGACTGACCGTGCTGCCCGTGGTGGAGCCCGACGGTGTTTGCGGGCTCAGGGCGGGTGTGGCGCAGGGTGAGGGCTGGGTGACGATCACCTGCAGGCCGCTCTCCACCCCGTTGCTGTGGGGGGGCAGGGAGCTCTGCTGGGCCTCGGGGGCACACAGACGTACCTGTCGCACACACGCCAAACATGCCCTCAGAACCCTGCGCACATTCCATTTACATTCTCACTATTTACACTAGCCACTTCTCTAATGACCAATTAAACAATCATACTTTGCCTTCTATGCCAACAGATCAGTTCTTGAGCTCTTTACCTCCAAGGTCTAGAATCACATTAGTGACCAGACTAGTGAACTGATATGGCCACATCAACTGGCAAAAACTGCCTGCCTTTCTTACTCTAGGCCGCCCATTCACCAACTTTTATTCTTTCACAAGCATACACTTTCAGTGGACTCTGAGTCACGTCAGATAATAACCGTATGCAAATCTGTGTAGTCCCCTGTGTAGTAGAGCTTGTTAGACATCTGAAAGAGTTATTTCAGGAGCAATCTTTATTTTTTATTATATGTTTGTTCAAAGCCATTCATTTATTTATTTAAAACATCATATTTTTTTTCCATGCAAATGAAGAACAGACGCAGGCAACACTTCCTATTAACTGAATAAACAGACTCCATGATGGAAACACAATTCCAGATGACAAGGCCCCCTAAGGTGTGCAGCAACAGATCGAATGTTGCCATCTCATAGCAGGGTCATTAGGACACATCATTACTACCCATCTCTTTCGACAGATACATTTGACTCCCCACATCAATTCATTTTTAGAAAGCAAAAACTATTTTCATCTCTGCAGGACCCAGCATGGATGTGTACATCATTAACATGTCCTTTGAGACTATCAAAATACATATGCACCTGTGATCTCAATATAACGAATAAATAAAAATAAGTAAATAAATAATAACAAATGTAATGTAATGCATTAGACAACTGACTCGTACACACTTTGTATAATGGCCCGATTATGCATTTATGCTGCTATGAGTTTGGAACTACTATACAATAACACATTCATTATTTCCAGTGACTGCAGTGGGTCTACACTGTCAGCCAAGTAAACGAAATGTAATATAAGTAAACGAAACAAAATATGACTGCCGCTGAGCCCTGCACATTTTCTCCACAAAAATAAATCACACTTGTCAATTTGTCTCCATTCCCTACTCTTGCAACTTTTGTGTATGTAAATGAGTGTGTGCATGTGTGCGTTTGCTTTTGTGTACGTGTGCTTCTCTGTGTGTGTCTGCTTGCCTGCATGTGTGTGCGTGTGAGTCTGTGCATGCATGGCATGAATTCAGAGGGTGTCATAATGATCCTACACTTCAAATTCTGCGCAGTTTTGAACCTGTCAGCCAAAGATAGCTGCGATTACACTGCCTCGTTTTTGCTTTTTCATTTTTAACTAGGTGGCGCTATACATCAAATGAGTGGATATGGGATGGGTTGACATGTCCCCTGGAGGCCATCATACAAAACAAAATGAGTCATCCTAGGCCCTGCAGTTCTCGAGATATTCACAGAAAACTATGTCCGCCCTACCCTCCTTTCGGGGGTCCAGTCCGACAGGGGAGCGACAGATCAAAAAAAAAAAAACAATGGTTCCGTGTCATCCTTGTTGGGCTACATGCCCACCAAGTTTCGTGTAAAGGACACTGATGAGTACACTGATAAACATGAAAAAAACAAAACATATTTCACTAAGCTTATTCTGTTGCATAGTGAAACAAAGCAAAAACGCAAATGAAGCCACATGTGTTTCCATCAATGAAATGTTTTGTCAACCTGCCACTGCCACTACCATCCAATCAACTTTAGAGATGTAACAGTCAACCATCAATAGAGATGTAACGGTCTAACATCAATGCTGGACAGAACTCTTAACAAAACTAAAGGTCAACAGAACTGCATTCATAGGTCTTGTCATAAAAGCGGTGAGGCTCCTTTATATCCTGGAAATGCATCAGGCTAACTACACACACCTCTACATCCCACAGACGCACCTGGACTATAAAAACTAACACGCACAACAAGCTACATATAGACTCAATACTTACAATTACGCCGCTCCATGAGGCATCTTTTGTCTTGTGTGTCAATTGTTATGTTGTAAATTTGTTTGTTTGTTTTGATGTCGCGGGAACGCTGGCGACTACGCCGCTCCGTCCGGCATCTTTTGTCTTTTTGTTATGTGTCTTGTTTGTGGAGCGCGATTTTGTGTATTTTTCCCCTTCCTCCTCTATAATGTAATGTATGTTATCTTATTATTTATTTATTTTTCTTTGTTTTATTTTATTTATAGGCCTAGACCTATACCTATACTTTTTTTCTCTCTCTTTTTACATCTTGTTACTTCATTGTTTCTGTAATCTCGGCTTCATTGAAAATGAGGGCTTCCCTCAATGACCCTCCGAGAATAAATAAAGGTTGAATGAATGAATGAATGAATAAATAAATAAATACTGTTGATAACATTCCAAGTGACCTGAGCAATCACAAAATTGGCATATGCATTTAAAGCTATTGGACAGTCTTTGTTTCCAGTTTTCTGTTGAGGATCGAGGTAGTTGGTGACCACTCTCTTGACGCTCTTTCCCTCTCCCTCGTTACAGTCAGTGAGGTAGTTGTCAAACTGTGTGGAGGGCTGGAAGTCTTCATCACACTGTATGGCTCCCAGTGTTCATCCACGGCCTCTTCTTCTTCTTTAATTTGTATTGGCGGTTGGCATACCATCTTGGTGCATTACCGCAATCAACTGTTCGGGGTGCGGAGCATCAATGGATATTAGATGTTTATTTAAATAAATAATACTACTAATACAGCCTCCTTACTGGCCTCACAGTAATTGTTGTAGATGACATGAAGTAGGTCGGTCAGATTGATGTCCATAGTCCAACTCAGAGTGGCAAATGGCCTTGAGTCGACCAAAAGTACACTCAATGAGGTGGTCCCAACAAAAACGTAGCTCAAAATATTGTTCTTGTGGTGTAGAGCCGCCAGTCAAATATTCCTTCAGCTGGGTCACCCAGACACCCAAACGAAAAATGGGTATAGCCTCCTCGTCTGCTTTTTCAGCGCAGGCATCTTGCCAGTCTTAAAACAAGAGTTCACCTTTGAATTGACAAAGACCCGTGCATCGCAACACTCCCAGGCCACTTTACAACCACATCCATGAACTTGTAGTGGCACACAGCTTGCACATTAAGGAAATGTTTACCCTTTCTGATGATGTAGTCCATGGAGCTGGTAGATGGTTTGATTTCAATGTGGGAACTGTGGACAACTCCCATTCACTGTGGCATACCATGAGGGTGATGAAAGCCCAAAACTAGATCCTCTGCCTCGGGCTCCATGAAAGGCAGCTGGATGTATTAAGGACCAGGTGATGGCTCTGCATGTCTACCAACATCGGACACAGCCTGTTGCGACAAGCCGAAGGCGTTAGCCATCTTCCCCAGCCTTCCCTCGTCGCAGGTAATGCAGCGTACACGAAACCTTCTTCATTATGTCAATTGGTGTTCTCATGTTAGTTGCTTGTCCTTCGATATACAGTCAGTTCTTCGCTCAGAGCGACGAGAGAGGCTCTGGACAATTTGAAAGTTCTGTTTCTATTCATCGTGCACCACAATGCCATTAACAAAGCTGTCCCACCAACGGCTGGTTCTCCGAGGTCTTATCCAAAATCCTGGTTGATCTTCTAGTAGGACAAAATGGTAGATTCAAAAGTATTTGGTGCATCCTATTGTTAATGCGCCTTCGCTGGTCTTGTTAGTGATACAGGATTTCCAGGTTTTGTTGCAATAGTGCTAACAACAAATTCAGCAGCGCCTGCAGCACTAACACGGCCTGGGGCCTATTGCACAAAACTAGGATAAGGGATTAAGCCGGGATATTTTGGTTATCCTGGCTCAATTTATCCGTGATCCGGTTGCACAAAAGCGGAATGGGGGGCCCCAGTCGTGGCGCAAGTGGCTGGGGCACCTGCACCGTACGCCGGCGACCCGGGTTCGATTCCCGCCCCGTGGTCCTTTTCAGATCCCACCCCGATTCTCTCCCCCACTCACTTCCTGTCATTCTCCACTATCCTGTCGCATTAAAGGCATAAAAGCCCCAAAAAATATACTTAAAAAAGAAAAAAAAAAAAAGCGGGATAGGGGGCAGCAGGATATGTTATGGTATAAGTTACCATGGCGATTTATTCTGTGGAGCTAGCCTGCTCCAGACCAGGCTAAGTTCCAGGATCTATTTAATCTCATCCCTTATCTCAGTCAGCAGTCACCACAAACGGAAATCAATAGTTATTCCACTGCCCACTACACATTGTGATCACATATAACTAGACCCACTGTCATTATTTAAACGTTTGTGATCATTAATTAACTTTTACATACTCGCCATTCCCGACCTGTCATGCGACAATGTGCCTGTACGCTCTTGTTTTAGATTCATTGAGCTTCTACCACGCCCGCTTCTGCTGTTTTACAGAAATAGCCATGATTCCCTAGCCTGGCGAGCCAGACCCACATTATAATGTAGGGTCTGGGCACTCACCGTTCGCAGTGCTCAGTCCGAGGGTCGGGATAATCAGTTGTCTTTCAAATTCCCTCTGCACGCAATAGGACGCAATAGGATATTTCTTTTCAAGTAGCAGGGAATTCAAGCCAAACCGTTGCAACTCTGCCATCAATCATTATGTTAAGCCTAACAAACGACTCTATACACGATTTCAATGCCAGATTTAGTTTCGATTTCTAGAGCTCACAAGTCAACGGAGAGTTGCTAGACTAGCCCTGGCAGCAAATGTAATTTGCTGCCGCTAGGGGCGCGTCTAGATTTCTAGGCTAATGATTCCCCATTCCAAAAAGGATAACTTTACTTCATTGTTAGTCTATCAATAGCGGTTGTTCACTTTGTGTGAATGACGCTATTTTCCGCGTTTTTTTTATTCCAACCGTGGGCACTTTGGAGCAGAAACGAGAATGCGCACACATCCTGAATTACTTACACCTGGCTTGACATAGTCGCTTCTACTCATCCTGGATTGGCATTAGTGAAACGAGTTGAGCTAGGATGACCAGACAACGCTATGTCAAACCTCGCTTTATCACTTATCTTGGATGTCTTAATTCTGCCTTTGTGAACTACCCCTCTGGTGATCCACCATTGTTATTGTTGTTGTTGTATTATTATTGTTGTTGTTCCGTCTAGCAGTGTCAGATGTGTTGAGTGCGGCTGGGTTTAAGGGTCAGAGGTTAGAGGTGAGGCTATGTCGTCATCGTTAGCAGAAAACATTGTTTGCCAGTCCACGCTGCAAGGACGAGCCAGCGTTTTCCAAAAATCCCACTCTGGAACTTGTTATTAGGGACCTAAAACGCCATTGTCTTACGCCAAAACGATAAAAAAAAACATTACCGTTTTCACAAAAACACCATTTTTGTCGTTCTCGTGTGGATGGGGCCTAAGACACTCTGTTCGTGTGATCTCTGGAGCATCCTATAATGATCCAACTATATACATATGCGGCCTGGAGGAAAGACGAACATACCACTATACAAATTAGATTTTTCCAAGACGTCCCTTCCTGTTTAGGCTACTCTCCCCCTTTTTAGTGCGCAGTAAATTGCTGTCAAACTGACACACCAGCGCACAAGTAACAAGTTCAACAGTGTAATTTGTGTCACTTCAAAAGAGAACTATTCGTGCAAGAATATTATACTGTGAGAATTCAGCGTAAATCAACAGATCTTGCTAGGTTTATGTTTATTATTTTTAACCGTCAGTTAAAAATGAAAATTTGACTGGATTTGACTGTATAGTTATGGAATGCTAGCTCTATTTATTTACCCACCAGTGGCCGGTAAGTTGACCAAATTCACCCGCCAGTACACAAATTCACCAGCATCTGGCTAATTTCCATCCCTGGTTCCCCTGCCTGTGTAACTGGACTCTACAAGAAAGTGGGACATAATCTGTATAGCTGAACAGTGCCGAGTCTCACCTCACACAGAGCCACATCTGGTGTGTGCACAGCGGCTGGTCCGGCCTTGGGCAGGCACTCGGCCGTCAGGAGTGTGCCCTCAGTCTTGATGGACTTGGGGGGTTGTGTCTTCAGGGACTGGATGGTAAAGGTGGAGTAGAGGCCTGACTTCATGTAGTCGTTTCGAGAGCTGCGCTGGGCCGAGCTGGGCGAGGGCCTCTGGGGCTGGAGGCTCTTAGGGATGCCGGTCACCCCGGCCATACCGGCCAGGGCACCCGCAGGCTTGGACTGCAGGATCGCCTCGGGGGCACCCTCTCCACCCCCTCCGGCAGCATCTTCTGGCCCTCGCACCCCCTCGGCCGAAGCGGGGTCGGGGGAGTTCACAAACTTGTAGACAAACTTCTGTCCACTGACCTTCTTGATGATGTTCTGTGGTGGAAGCGTTTGGAAAGAGGGAGACGCAAGGAAGACAAAACTGATCAGTTCTGCTTACTGTCATATACTCTCAACCAAGCGCTGTTACTTGCTCTGTCTTTCTTTCTATCTCTCTCAGTTTTTCTCTCTCCCTCACACAAACAAACACACACGGTTCATTTCATGCATCAATCTATGTTCACTCTGTAACAGATATACATTGTCATTTATACCATATGAATATTTGAGCATTTGCCCAGATACAGCACAAGAGATTGCATGACAATGTTAGAACTTCAGGGTGCAGAGAGACTACTTTGAACTGTACTACAGTACCAATGAATATAAATAAATGCTTTAAAAATATAAATCATCCCTACAAAAGCAGACAAATACTCCGCCAAATAAACAGTAATTTTCTTGACAGAATCTGCAGCATAGTGTGAACACGTTAATCACCTTGAAAGCCATGGGGATAGCATATAATTGCTATGTTCAAAATGCACAGCATAGCAGCAACCCCCTACAGACACCAGTAGGATTTGCAGAACAAAACTGCCTGAAATCGACTGAAGACAAAAGCTCACCTAGTGATATGAATAACAATAGCAATTTTATAAAGCAATAACAGTAATAGAAATAATACTGAAGTACACATTCTTGTAAGGAAGCTCCTATTCAAACGTGCAAATAAACTGTGCAAACCAGGACACTTTTATAGTTCTAAATAAGGGCTGTAGGTAAACCTCAAAGTTGAAGATAAGTCTCAATCTAAAGGCTAAAAAACTCTCTCAGACGGATTCTATAAATTAACCTTAATTTAAGATAATTTCATATCTTCTACCGACTTCTGTAATGAGCCAGGAGAACTCGTAGTTCCAACTAGCACCCTTCACTTATCTATACATGAGCCTTGCTCAAAGCTGGCAAACACACTTGCATTTCCCATAGTGTGTGTTACCCAGGCTGGACCACAGACAGCAGCAGAGCCTCACCTTGTCGTAATAGTAGCGTAGGGCTCTGCTGAGCTTGTCATAGTTCATGTTGGTCTTGTTCTTGCGGAGGCCCCACAGCCTGGCCACCTCCTCAGCATCCAGCAGCTTGAACTCGCCATCCCCGTTGGGCGTCCAGGAGATGAGGTGCTTGTGGCTGTGGTTCTCCAGCAAGTGCAGAAGGAACTGCCACAGGGTGATGGATGGATCCATGGCTGCTCAAAGAGAGAGAGAGCGATTGATTAAGAAAGAAAGAAAGAAAGAAAGAAAGAAACAGAGAAAGAAAAAAAAGAAAAGAGACACATGAGAAAAGAGAGAGAGTGTTTCAATGTTATTTTACAAATGAACACAAAGCTTTATTGTTCTTTATGCTTTGGTAACACTATATGTCAACAGTCACGGTAGAAAAGCAACTGAATTTGAATTTAAGAGACCGTGAGAATCCAAGAGGGGGAGGAAGAGAGAGGGAGATGGGTGGCTGAGGGCCCATTTCACCCTCTACATATTCCCATATTATTCACAGCCTCCCAAATGACACTAGTGAATTAATGGGGGAAGAACAGACATCTCAATTTGTGGACACGAGACAACCAATGACAAACAGTCTGCTTTTGGCAGATGCAGTAAAGCATCTGGCTCGGTTTATGACTACTATAGTATGCATTTGTGTGACCTAATTAATCAACAGATAAATGCATTCTCTACAAAAAAACTGGTACAGAACAAAAAATAAGGAAATGGATATAGCGTCAACTTTGTTTGCCATGTATTTCCTTTTTAGAGACGATCCATTGCACAATTCAACCACAAAAAAAAAGAAATAATTTTACCCTGTAGAACATTTATGTGGTCTGCTATTGATTTGGCTCTAAATTTATGAGAGAGGGCGCAAAGCAAGAATGCTCAGTGCTTACTGCTGAATGGATTGGACAGGGCTTATGTTACTCAGAGTTCAGTGTTACACCCTCCATGCAGTTGGCATCATGTTACCCAGAGTGATTGGATGAGAGAGGCCCGCGGACAAAAGCGCTGCCAGAGACAAAGTGGAGGGGACGGGCATCACAAGTTAAGGAAGAACACGACGTGAATGCAAATTAGTCGTATTACCATTTTTCCCCGTCCAATTACGCAACTCATATCAAATACCTAGGAAACTGTCACCATGGTAGACGTGTTAAAGCAACAGTCACCATGGAACAGGGTTTTTTTCCCCTTCCATTTTCTGTGAAATTCACTATTCAGGTGTTGATAAGCACATTAAATGCCAGCAATTATTGAATCTGTTGCTGCTCTTAACGCAGGCAAATATCTCTACATTGGCAGTAGTGACAGCATGAGGGATGATATGGCTGACCCAAAACCCATAAATAAAAATGGTCAAAGTCTGCTATAGACATTTATCACAAGAATGTTGCAATTTAACCAGCATGGTTCTAATCCCAAGCAAATTGAGACAATTGTAGCCTACAAAGACCAAATCAGTTTACAATCAGCCTCTCAAACTTCTCCTGCATCAAATCAATTGCAATGTACTTCATTGTATGCGCTACGCATATAATCACAACAAGTGTCTTCATGTGTCAAGGGTGCTTTTCTCCAATGAGGGCCCTGTTGTTTTCCATGAGAAGAGCACAGATCCAGACCTGCTGTAGTGGTATATATGGCTCCTTGTTTATCTTGGATAACATCACAGCATACATTGGCACAGAGACTCATAAATCTTAATAGCAATGCAAACATAAACAATGACGTGTGACAAACAGAGCATAAATCTGCTTTGAACCTGTCAGCTCCTATAACGCTTGTGCAATGGCCTCCCAAAGCCAATTATTGAATTATCTTGAATTTCCCCTTGAGGATCAATAAAGTATCTATCTATCTATCTATCTATCTATCTATCTATTATGCCAGTCCTTAAGAGACCGAGGTGCAGATTATGTATTTCACCATATATCAGAATTAATTTACACCACGGAGACACCTAGAACAGAGAGGAGGTAGAGTAAATATGGTGGAGAGGCATGAAATAGTTGATACAATTCCTTTAGTAAGAAGTAATTCCCTGATCAGTTCCACTGGTTTGGGGAGCTGTTTGCAGTTTCACTGACATTAGTTTCAGATGCATATATTGCAAACATGAGGAAAGCTGGCACAGAACCAGAACAGCTAAAGTGTGAATCAATAGCCTACTCTTTTTTGTTTGTTGACGCAGCCATGAAATACAAGTTAATTAGCATATTTTGGTTTTGCAGTCAGCAGTTGTGGTGAGAGGGCATGTTAGAATTCATCCAGGAATTTTTACTGCTTGTGCAGAAGAAACAGGCTATTCAACACCTGAGTGAAGCAATCTTTGTCTAAACACAGCTGTCACCATCTGCAGCAACTCAATCAAACCAATGATAAGCTTTGAGCACTCAGCACAACTGTTTCAAAAACAGATATTAATGTTTACCAACATTAGACTATTTTTTCACTCTAATCAGAAATTTCACTTATGTGATTACAGCACTGAGTTGCTATGTTGTCAAAGATGACTATAAAAAAAATCCTCTTTTTGTTAGACCTTTTCCAGCTACTTGCTCCATAATCCTTCGGCTGAACTGCAGGACCATTCATATGTCTGATTTTTTGTTTTGTTTTGTTTGTATCAGCCTCCCCCAAGGCCTCCAACAGGTTGAGATTGTGCACGCTCTCATACAGGATTGACTGGTAACATATACTAATATTTAGTTACCTAGTAGAACAAACCTAAAAACGGCCACGCTTTCACTTGTAATGTATTTTAATAACAACAATTCAAATCAGCATCATGATGCATCATCGCTCCATGAAGCCTTTATGTACGGTCTATCTGCTTACCATCTGGTAAGCTACGAGCTGTAATGGACGGTTGATTCATTTATATGCGTTTAATGGGAGTATGAGTGTAATATGTCGAATACAGTCAAAACCCGCCCGCCTGGTTATTTTTTAAAACAAGATACTCATTGTGTTGTCCTCTGTACCATGAGCTATAACTGATCAAAAACAAACTAGCAAGGTAAAATAAGACTAGCTGGTGTTAGATGCTAATAAATAAAAATCAGTGCAGTTGTGTTTATAAGAGGCCTGCCAATTCATAAGATTCCGAGGAAACACATGTGAACTTACCACTGATCAGAGTGTTTGAGTCCATTTTGCGTGGGTTCTTCGGAGTGTCAATTAACAGCCATAAGTATTTTATCCAAGATGTCAAAAGTCGGTTTGCGTGCCGTCAAAGAGCAGAAGGTGAGACCAGCGAGTACAATTCTGTTTTGCAATTATGTAACACTGCACTGACAACACATGCATATCTTCCTCCATGTTAGTTGACATTAACGTTAGCTTGTTATCGGTTGTACGCAGCTAGCAAGCAGCTAAAGGAGTACCGCTGGCCTTCACCTATGTATGTTGCTAATGTCCGTCGACTTTTGATAGTTACTTAATATCTTTTCCGCGACACAGCAACTGTTCAAACACGTGTAACATAGCGCTAAGGAAGCTGTGGAGCTAACGGTAATGATGATATTCCACCCTACTCTTTCTAAAATCAACTGTCAGCTAGCTCGCTAACTTAACTTACAGTTATTCAGCAGCTAGCTAGCACAGCAACTTAAAATGAACAGAAAACTAGCTGCTGAAAGCTCTCCTGCAGCGAACTCGTTGTAAACGAATAGCTGCTACGTGCACCGTTGAACCTAAACGAAAGTCTGACTGTACTCATGTCCAAAGCGCCAAAAGTCCTCTCGTTTCCCTCCATGGCGGCTGTTCAGTGTTTCAAATTGTACTAAATACATTATATCATAGGTCGACGAAGCAAGGCGCCCTTTGAAGTCACACAGAGACCCGACTTTAATCCTTTGCTTTGCTTTCCCTCGGCTTCCTGTTTCCATAAACGCCCGACTACTTTGGTGCGCGTTGTTGTACGCTACACAGTCTGCTTGCCTGAACTCTCCCTGGTCGCGAGGACTCACAGCCAGCAACAAACGTCATTCTGCTCATGACGTAAATTGCCTCTCTAGAAAAATGCATGTTTGAAAATCCCACTGAAATGACAGAACGAGTTATTTCAAGACTATCGTCGACTATTTTTAATTTATAAATGAACATAATACGAAGGAAAGTAGTCATATGCAAATGTTGTTTTGATGTTTTCCCCCCTCAAGCATGTCACTGTTTTCCTTGCAGCTCAGATGAGAGTATGTTGTAGTCTTCCGCTCTTTAACAGTTTCAAACGCGACAACGGTAGCTATTTTGTTTTTGTATAGCCTACACACCAGATAACAATTCAAAATGTGTCTTACTTTTTTACGTAGATTTTACAAACAATCTTCGATGTAGCGCACATGGTTAAACATGAGCGTATTTTGTAGAAATGTGCGCCTCTACAGTGAAACAGCAATCTATTTCAGGAAGCAGTCTTACATCCATGCCACAATTCAACATCTAGTTTCCATGGCAACTGTTACTAGTGTGATGGGATATCAGAGATGCTGAGGGGGAGATTAAGAAAAGTCTCTTCTTACCTCCGGATACAACTGTGACCACTGACCAGCACAGAAACAAAAACGTCAAATTAATTTGAGAACCACTGGTTAAATCAGGCGGTCTCGTTTGTCATATACATTATATCATCCAAGGCTGACTTTCAAGGACTGCATTATAACGATGACACTTCAAATTTGATCAAATCACATCTACAAAACGTATTTCTGTAAGTGGTCTCCTAAACAACATGGGGAAATGAACATGGTTAAATAGTTCATGAGGGGTTTAAGAGTTGATGATGTTGCCATAGCATTTTTTTTTTTTTACTGGGTGTCTGAATGCCCCATGATTAATTTGATAATTACAATAAAGGAAACCTTAATTTTCCACCACACAGTAAGTCTAGGTTTCAACTACATGATAAGGATGCACTAAAAAGATTTCAAGACACAGAAAAGTTAAAAATATATAGACTTTAATCACTGCAAACTAGACAGCAACATAAAAACATCATTGGTGCACCCATTGGGAGGCCACTTTTAACAGTGATTTTATTGCACAGATAAGACCATGTTTGAAACATTACATGAAGCCCAATACCAAAGCATACAACAGCTCTACAAGACCTCTCTTCTCCTTGCCTCAGGAAGATCAGTCAAACCCTGAAGCTCTCGGAGGCCCTGGAAACAACAAAAATGTAAATTATGTGTGATTTTTCTTTTGAAATGTCAAAAATAGGATAGCCAATTTTGTCCATAATTATTTGTTTATACAGATAATTTTGTTCTGCTTTAGACATTTTGTTTTAGAATACTAAAGAAGAAAAATACTAGCTGTACAAAACACTATTTCAGCTTAAAGGCTTGAAAACCTACCTCTAGTACCATGCGAATATTTGCCTTAATTTTGGCTGAATCTTTAGTTAGCACCTCTGAATATCTGAAAATGAAAGTAAAATGCATTACATTTACACATACACATTCTAAATATGCAAAGATAGGTGTAAAGATCAGGTGAACTGAGTTTCTGTGTTCCTGAATTTGTGCTGGTTACACGCTTGTCAAATGTCCTGTTCAGCTTTCTCTCATTGCTACATAAATTCAGAAACACAAATCCAGTTGAAATTCAGTGGATATTATCTGAAGCAGGGGTCTCCAACAGGTAACTCGTGAGTTACCAGTAGCTCCCCACCTGTTTCTGAGTAGCTCTCAAAATAAGGTTCAAAGAAAATGTTTGCGAATTTGATAACAAAGTCACTTGGTAAACCTGATAAAATTCCTATCAAATCAAATTCACAATCTACAAAGACAGAAGGTAAAGGAATTGAAAGGAGCGTTAAAACACAGAAAACTTATTCAGCTGTTTTGGGTGGAGATCAGCTATGTGAATACACGCTAATATTAATAGCCTGAAGGATGTTGCATTACGTATGGTATAAATGTCAGCTAAATCCAGCCATTAGCCATTGGTGAGGATTCAGACCAGACATATGTTGATTCAGACCAGCAGAAATTACTGCTTTTTGTTTGGGGTACCAACTTTAAACATCAAAACAATTGGGTGGGCAGTTTTAAGATTCTATACTGCTACTTTACAAGAGCAGTTAAACAACTGCAGACCTTTGCCCCTTTTATACCATTCTCACCAAAGTGAAACCAAATCCTAACATCTGCATTCTCAGCTAAATACAGATAATCATGTAGGAGGACTGAAATATGGTGACCCTCTACATACAACATGCCTCCATCATTTAGGGATTTTTTTACAGATATTGCTATAGCAATTTGATTTACAATATCATTTTCATCATCAAGCTTTAGTTCAATATTCCAAATTTCACAATAAGTTGGGCCACTTCTGAGTGGTGAGCATGCCAAGAGCATAAAGCCCACCATAAACGACGGGCAATATGACAGTCAAACGCAAAGGTGGAATTCTGTATTCATTTTACTACACACACCGCTGGCGACGTGATCACCCATCGATTCAGTGGCCAGACAGCGGTTTTCTATTATGACGTATCAAAATCGCCCCGTAAAAATAAAAAAGGGTCGAGCGACGGTCGCCCTGTCATTCCACTTGCTGTATGCGTTGCACCATTCACTTCAATATTTTCTATTCCATTTTGCCGGTCGCCTGCCATAATAATAATAATAATAAATAAATAATAATACATTTTATTTATAATGCACTTTTCATCATACAGTAGATCTCAAAGTGCTACAGGTTAAAAACAAAAAAAGGTGAGCCATAAATCGCTGTTGCGTCGCCGGCAGTGTGTGTAGGCCTTAAGAATCACAGCACTCCTGTTGGGTGAGTTTCACTGTCTGTCACGTAGGGAGGATGACATGAATGTAAAAATCATAGATGTGATAAGATAAACCATTGGGACAGAGTTGCGAGCTGCATGATTAATTGCAGCCTTTGTCTTTAGCTAATTGCACTGGTTGAAATGGCAAATTTGACTGAAAATGTATTAATTGTGCAGCCCTACTCTACAAACCCTCTTTCCCCAGTGAGGCTGAATATACATATTTAACAGACTTTATGACATGGACAAGGATCTGGGTGATTTGGTGTGGAATGACCCAGCTAAATTGCAATCACAACAATGGGAAAGATGATCTAGAAACATAATATGAAAGGTGCAGGATGATGTATTAGCTAAAAATAGCCTCCAAAAACTATTGCAATAGAATATTTTGTCCTGTTAAAAAATACCTTTGTATTAATCAGTAATGTGAATGTCTTTAGTTTTGAGAAAATAGGAAAGTAAGGCCCTTCATCAAAAGCAGTACATTGATCAAATATGTGGACCAGCTGGAATGACAAAAAAGCACTGCTGAACATAATTCTCATGGTCACTATGTACAAATTGGGGATATCACGTGGCACCGGTTTCAACTAGGGATGTAACGATTACCGGTATAATGGTAAACCGCGATAAAAATGTTGACGATAACAATTGCCGTTTTCATTTCAAATATCATGATTATCACGGTTGATTACCATGGTGTGGAAACCGTGTGTTTAATGCTTCCCAGCTTCATCCGAGCCTGCTTTTGACATACAGTAGGCCTGGTACAATGAAACAAAACTGGTACCCTACTGATTCTGTTGTCTACTTGATGGATTTAACTGTGATTCGGATTTGGCTACACCTGCTTTTAAAAGCCGGAACATTTTCACCGCAAAACATGCACTGTATCATGTAGCCACTCTGCGTGTTTTTATGTGCGTGTCCACATTAAATCCATTCCACTCACGTTATCAGGAGAATACCATAGCCTAAGTTTTATTTTGAACACTTACTTTGGTCTCACTCAATGGATCCAAATAACAGAAATAGCAAACTCCAAGTCATATATTTTGTAATATAGTAAATGCTGTCACACTTTTTGAAACTACTTCAGCTTGTGTAGGCCTATTAGTGCTTTCTGAACATATTGAACACACTTTTAAAAACACCGCGATAATACCGAAATCCGTGATAATTTTGGTCACTATAACCAAAGTTACATTTTCATACCGTTACATCCCTAGTTTCAACTGAAGAAAAAAACAGAGAGGGACGCTGGTATGCCATGTGTCAGGAATACTGCAAGCTCAAGATCAACAATTCCTTTATACAAATTGTGGCCCAGGATACTGTACCACACTATGAAAGCCTAGTCAGTCAAGGTGTACATTGAACAAGACCTACATAATGATTTTATTAGTAATCCACTTGTTTCTGCAGTGTGTGTAACAACCATAGACTGTATAAAATAGGTAACAACATGGGGGGAGTGGAAATGAGTAAATAGATATTTTAGTCACAGCATTATATTCTCTCCTTGTGCAGGCACTGGTAAGTAAGAAAAAATAGTATTGTGTTGTCTGCTCCTTGTGTATTAGATCCCATTACTCACGCTGTGAGCTGACTAGTCTTCTTCTCAATGAACTTCAGGGCTTCTGCATGTGTGAACTCCACAAAAAATCCGTATCCCACAGCCACAAATATTTTTGAGGCATCAGGCCTACAAACAGTAAATGAGCTACCTTAGGCATCATCTTGACAACAGACTGATAAACTATTCTAGACAATTAGGTGAGACACTTTTACACTTACACATGAGCTTGGACATAGAAATTGCATCCAAGATCCACCTCTGTCTTAAGATCACTACTCCCAGAATCCTATACAGAAAATTAACAATGTTGACAAGGACAAGATTTCAAAATTGACTTAATCCTGCTGAGTGTGTCTCTGTTCATGGTAAACTTACCTGTATGGTTTCAATTGTATTTTTTAACTGAAGATACTGGGCAATCTTTTCGTACACATCATCTCTTTGCTCCAACACTTTCCTGTCAAAACGGAGACTTCGATTAGTAGACGTGCCAGTAATACTTTAAGACGATGTGCATGAGACTCGCACACACTTACTGCAAATCTCTTTTCAAAACCTCGTTGATAAACGTTTCATACTGCAGCACCTTCTCGTCAATGTTTTTCTTCCCAGTTGTCATCCTGTATGTCTAGCGTCCACATAAGGCCTCAGCTATGTGATTACAAGAAATCTAGGATAATCTGCGAGATCAACATCTCATGTTACACGACAATACAAGAGAAACTACTATGTGCAAGTAAGGTAAGATGAAACAAGGAACTGCAATTGCTCTTCCATGCATAAATATTGTACGAAATGGTTACATGCAAGATGTTTAACCATACACGTTACCGTATTCGAGCTTTGAAGCTGCTTTAAATTGGTAATGTTAGAATAAACACATTAGCTTAAACTGAACCAACTCTATCTCAGTTGCTTGTCATGTGAAGTTGCCTTAGCCACTAGCCAGACGACATGCATTTCCTCCCGCTTGGAATTCTGGGAAATCATTTCTAATTTAAAAGTCTAATCATTTTGATTCCCTGTGATACAGTCAATAGTTTTCCTAAAATGTACAGTTTGCGACCCTGGAATTTTAAGATGCCACATGAAGCTATTTGCTTTTGATGTTATGCTATTTTACATTTTTATCAGTATTAAATTAATCCTAGATAGTTGTGATCTTTGGTATTAAGCTTTTATTTTGAAATTGAGTGCAACTACACATGTTTTATGTGACATATACCGGTAAACCTTTTTGTAAAAAAATAATAAACACGTAATGTATATACACATTAATAAAACTGCATGTACACACACATACATTTTCCAATAACTAAATCACATTCAGAACTGTATAAAAAGCACAACTTCGATGTATGTCAAAGCAGTCAAAGGTCATTGAGGACCACCTCTTCCTGGTTGGCTGTTGCGGTGGTGCATTGCTAACTTCGGCACAGCCTGCAGGGAGATGGCTAGCGTGGCGCTGGCTTGTAAGATTAACATGTCCTTGGAATCGTTATTTGTTTGACTTTTTGTCTTCATGATACTACTTTGTTGCTACCCTCTGCTGAGCCTAAATATCCACATTTGCCATCAATTACACTAAACAAGTATTATTCGTGAGTTTCCTACAACTGTAACTTAGGGAACTACTCTTCGAACGCTACCTAGCTTGCTGGCTAATTAGCAGGCTAACGCCAGTGAAACTCAAAATGTCTGGACCAGAGTTGCTTTTGGATTCCAGTATCCGTGTTTGGGTAGTTTTACCAATTGTCTTTATTACTTTTTTCGTTGGAGTTATCCGTCACTATGTCACACAACTTTTGCACAGTGACAAGAAAGTGGATCTTGAACAAGTATCTGACAGGTGAGAGAACACTTCTCAAGTTAAAGGGAAGGGTTATTATGGCATGCCTTTAGTTTGCTTTTTTACTGTATTGGTAGTAACGTTGTACGGCTTTCTTTGAAACCTGTCTGTCTTTACAGTCAAGTATTATTGAGGAGCCGAATACTGAGAGAGAATGGAAGGTACATACCCAAACAGGTAATAACAAGCAATATTGACTTACGTCGCTCAGACCTGTAGCAGTGTGCAATTGTCAGTCCATTGCAAAGATAATACCCCTCAATTACTGTTGTGCTGGTGAAAATCATGTTCTTTTTCTTGCAGTCATTTGCTATGCGAAAGCATTACTTCAATGATGCAGAAACTGGGTTTTTCAAGAAAGTCAAGAGAAAGGTTGTTCCTAAAAACCCTATGACGGGTAAGGCGCATGTCTTTATCAAGTCTCTACTAAGATAGTAGATTACTGATCACTCCCTCCAAACCATTGACTGTATCCAAACTCACATATTGTCATTGATTGTGTTTGATTTCAGATCCCAGTATGGTGACAGACATGATGAAAGGAAACTTGACCAATGTACTTCCGATGATAGTGATTGGTGGATGGATAAACTGGGCCTTTTCTGGCTTCGTCACAAGTATTGAGAAATACATATTTTTTCTTATCCATTTTGTCTCCATTCAGTCTGTCTGTCTGACAGTAATGTGTACAACTGTAATTTGGGAAACTGTTATATTTATTCAAGAATTGATGGGCCTTCGAGACTAGACTTGAATAAACTGGACATAATGTAGAGATGTGTATGATTCAGATAAGTTATATCTTGTATGGAGTGATTCACTCTGGTCAAAAATGAAATCCCTCTTCCTGCACATAGCCATGGGCTCACAACATTTCTTGTTACTTTTTTCCAAGCCAAAGTCCCCTTTCCTTTGACCCTGCGGTTCAAACCAATGCTTCAAAGAGGAATTGAGCTGCTGTCACTTGATGCTTCTTGGTAAGCTTCTGAAGGCCTTATATTATTACTTGTGATTCAGAGTCGATTTTGATTTGGTTATATATTACATGAGTCATTGTGAGTGTTTCAGTAGAAAGTGAATTAAGAAAAGTAAGCAGCATCATTAATTCTTAACTCTTATGGTTGTTTTGCCATAAGTCACACACAGACAGCTTGTAGGCCACAGACAATAAATCTCATCTTTGTTCCACACTAAAATGCACATTCTGTTGATTTGAACAGGGTGAGCTCTGCTTCTTGGTACTTCCTCAATGTTTTTGGGTTGCGCAGTATGTACAGTCTCATCCTTGGACAGGACAATGGTAAGCTGGACTCTCATCCACACACCTTGAGCTTTCCTTCAGAAGTGTTATTGAGATGCTTGTATCAGATTATGGGTTAAGAGTAGTAATATTCTGCTGTTTGCATGCATAGCATTACACCAGTTCTGAGATCTCAGGATTTTATCATGCCCCAAAAAATTACTTTTGTTCTTACAGACGGAACATCAACAAAACATTTCAATTAGTTAACAACTTTTGGTTCATATTTGTCAATTATTTATCAAACCTTTGTTATTGGTTCATATTTGTCATTAGTTAAGTCAAATAAGATGCCAAACCCTCAGAGTTTTTGAAGGTATATCTTTTTGTATATTCTAAAACATCAGACTAAGGTTGGCTGTGCTAAATTTCGCTTGTGTTTTGTGTGTGACTTTTAACAAAGCTGCCGATCAGTCAAGGATCATGCAGGACCAGATGACTGGAGCTGCTATGGCAATGCCTCCTGACCCAAATAAGGCCTTCAAGGTACACCCAGTGCTTATACATTGTGTTTATACATCGCCTTTGTAGTGAAATCCCGAGGTACCTATAAGCAAAAAATTAAATCCTGTATGTAATGTAAACATTTATCCTCACTAAACTTCTGCACTCTCATCCTCTGGTAGTTCTGTACTTGGGTCTTCTTGGTGTTTGTAGTATTTGTTGTTTTGCAATGTAGCTGTAGATAGATAGATAGATAGATACTTTATTGATCCCCAAGGGTCAATACTTTATTGATCTTTATTATATTTTATTGATCCCTTTAGTGTTAGTTCTCACTTAAAAGTCACTTTGGATAAAAGTAATGTAAATACAATTTAGCTTTTCAAAATTATTCAATGGAATGTAACAGTTAGCTCTATGTGTTGTCATATTTTTTAATAATAAAGGCCACTTCAATCCTCGCCAGTGTTGTCTTGCATGTAAAACTCAAGAACCATTGAAGGGTCTTCAAAAGTTACTTCAAAATAGTGAATTGAGTGTTTCTTAAGGAGTTGTGTTTTGTCCTTGGTGCTGTTATAGAGTGAATGGGAGGCTCTGGAGATCGTTGAGCACAAATGGGCCCTGGAGAACGTGGAGGAAGAGCTGATGGCTCAAGACCTTAACTTCCGAGGCCTCTTCAGTCAGGAACTTAAACGCCCTGTCTTCTGAAGATAGCTTCCCAAGTGTCCTTCGGTACTTGGAACGAGACTGGTCAGTTGCTTTATGTGAACAGGTGGCCCAGATGGACGACTGAACGTTCACTGAAAATGTCTTAAAGTATGGGATGATGATGGAGAAGAAAACATGAACGATGGCAAGGAGGGATATTTTACATCCAACGGTGCAGGAAAAATACACCAGCCAATTACATTCATACATAACACAACCTAGTTTTTCCTAACATTAATTAAAATAATTCTAAAGGGGTTGGTCGTCCCATGCTCTTTTGAGTATTTTATATTCTGTGTTATATTTGTTTAGAGGAAATAGAGCGTATGTCATAAATCCGTTATTGTTAAAAGCCTTTTCCACTTGAATGTCTGGCTTTTGCACCTTTTTAAATTCAGTGCCAAATGCTTATTATAACCCACTTCTCTGCTGTAGATGAATATACCTGGATCAGAGTATCCTCATTCTACTCATTACTACTGAAAGTTGAAAATTTGTCAGATTGTTTTACATATTTAATAAAAAAAAATACCTGTGGACACCTAAACACATTTGTTTTATCCAGTAGTTTCATTATGGATTATGATACGCTTATGTTTACAGTTCAGGTGGGACACCGACCAGTGGGTAATGTTTGACATTTCAAATTCAGGATAAAATTCTCCACATCACATTTTTAAATAGCATTTTTTATTTACAGTTCATTGATTTTGTACAGTATGAAGTATAATGGCTCCCCATTACACGAAAAAAGAAATGTGGTAATTCATTCATATTATGCCCAGTGGAAAAAAATAACAGTGCACATTTGTGCACCTCACCCGTAGAAAAAAAAAAAGTGTGCACACTGGACAAATGTCCATTTATTACACTGACTTACTGGTGAAGTTATTGAAAACCTGGTTGATTCTCTTAGTTTTATTCTGTGGTCCAGACAAATAGTTAAATTAACTGCAGTTTAACACATGTAAAATAAATTGCTCTTTTAGGGCAAGGACAAAACAGAAACTAAATCATTTCAAAATCAGAGCAACTGAAAATGCCTAAACCTGAGTCATTCTCCAATACATCTTGGTAGGTTTGCGCTAGCTGTTGAACCTGTCATTGGTCACTCTAACTTTTGTCATAAAACTATGCATTTATAATCAGCCTTACACTAATCATACTTATCTGCCCATGAAGTAAAGGCAGTCACACTGCACTGAACATAATAAAGTAGTCCATAAAATGAGTCAAGAGTCCACCAATGAAGAAGTTCTAGTGGAACGAGAGTCCCCTGAATAAATCATCAAAATGCAAAACTTCTGCTGGCGTTCTCTCTAAAATTATTTTACAGATACCCTCGAGTAGGGACAGTTCCATCCTATCCCAAAGTACAAATGGAAGACAAGCAAGTGAAAAATTCAGTTGAAGCCTCTTTTGATTATACAGCAGTGAACACTGAGTTTGACAGCATAAAAAAATAATTTTGTTGGCTGTTCGAGTATATAAAACAATATCTATAATAACAGCTCCATGTGATGCACACAAATGTGCAGGAGAATATCCTCATAGTCAGTGCGCTCTACATTTAAAATATCCTAATACTTTAAGTGGAAGGTAGTGGTGTCACCACCACAGTTAATGTGAAGGCAAAAGCAATGTGACACCCTCAGAAGTCCTCTCTAAGACTGTGCTATGTAAAGAACAATGCAGGTTTTGTCGTATACATGTCGTTTACCGTATACATCCTGTATGAAAACAAGTGAAATTTAGCCTTTCAAGCAATTAAGTGGGAAGTACCTTTAAGCATATAACACTTAGCCATATATATGTGAAGGAGATAGCACTACACACAGTAGAAAGTGGATGCTGAGCCACAGCCTGTTTGCCACCATAGCTATAGGGTGTCAAGTTGGTAACCCTCAGAATCGCCACAACAATAAATGATCAGCACTCTACACAGGACCTGGCCAAACAGTCCACTTATCTTATTCATAATCAGGGCACTTAAAATAAAATCCAAGATTCCCAGCAAAAGGAAAACATCATGAGTCCCATCATTGGATGGTAAAAGAATATACCAAAAGCAACAAATGGACAAAGTGTAAAATCTCCCTCAAGCCTATTAATCATCATTTATTTATATCAAAAGAAGCGTATACAATATAATAATATATTCAATCTATAAACAAAATAAAAGTAAAGATCACCAGTCCCCTGCATCTGATCCAGATGATCAAAGATAATACAATACAAAAATACTGTACAGATGCAATTTTTAAAAATCAACAGATCAAGAGCTCTATCCAGAAAGCACTTAGCTGAAATATTCTCGTTGCTCAAAGGAATATAGAAATTGCACAAGTGTTGGGGGCAAAACAGAAAAGAGTATAATTTAAATGCTTTGTTGTTGAATCTATTGCAAAAGATAAATACAAACTCTTCCTTAGAAATATGAATCTGTGTCCTGCAACAGAGGTTTACTTTCTAAAAGAACAAGTGGAAGATCTGTTTTAAAAGCATTCTGATGTCACTGGGAAAACACCAGGAAACATACTTATGAAAGAAAAACAAACACAAAATCCCACCAGTGTCCCATATAATTAATCTTAAAATGATCAATAAATAATCTATCACAAGATTCAAAGCTACTGTTCAACCACATCTGTCTTTACATAAAATATGCCTCAACAACAAGTATGTGGTCTTTCAGCTTGCCTTGCAGGATCACTTATTGCAACTCGTCAGCCACATCTGTTCATGCAGTCCCTGATATGACGGAGGGAGGGGAAAACGGAATGTGATTGATATAACTGATACTTATTTGACAGACAAAAAAAAAAAAGAATTCTTTCCTGTTCAGCCACAGATCACTGTTCTTAGATATCACCCTTTCAGATCTTGTGAGCTGTAGCGTATTCCACAAAGCCAACTGCTGGTGTAAGTAGTAAGGGGAGGCAGGAACTGAGTCAGACACAGTGGAATAAAATTGGCTGCACT
This sequence comes from Alosa pseudoharengus, assembly GCF_046254945.1. Classification (NCBI taxonomy): domain Eukaryota; kingdom Metazoa; phylum Chordata; class Actinopteri; order Clupeiformes; family Clupeidae; genus Alosa; species Alosa pseudoharengus. The sequence goes on from NW_027468881.1 coordinate 17,679,047, forward strand.
CTTAATGCTTCTCCTGCCCAGACATATGCAGTAGCTACATTCACCATTTGAATGAATAAGAAAATTCAACAACATGTGGCAACAACCCAAACATTCTGAGCGTAAGGATGTTTGCAACAGATAATAAAGCAGAAAAACACAGCCGACCGCCACTTCTGAATCTGTCCGCACCTGTTCCCTACAAAACCGCCGCGCACCATTCGCTCATCTCCTATGGTCGCCCCGGACGAATCCTCTTTCTTGGTTACCCCATCCCTCCCTCCCTTCCACCTCCTCTCCTTGGCCTGAGATTTTAGCCTCTTCCTCTGCTTTCATGTTTGCAAAGAGGTAGAAGGTTCAAGTTTTTGTTTTTGTTGTTTTTCCCCCCCCCCAAAAAAGAACAATGAAACAAAGAAACGAAAAAAAAAAAAACGGACACACCCAAAAGAGGATGGTAGGAAAACAAAATAAATCAAACAAAACAAAATAATAAAAAAAAGAAAACAAGAGAGAGACAGCTTTAGTCAGTTTCCATGTTGACGCAGGAAGTAGCAGCAGCCAGGCCATCGTGGTTAGAGGAAGTGAAGTCGTTGGCGGGCTTCACCGAGGCAGCGCAACCATCTGTGGGGGCGGGCAGGGTGGGTTTGCGGATCTTGTCTTGGCGCTGGTAGAACAGAACGTAGGCAGCATTGGTCTGCAGAGACAAAGAGAGCGAGATGTTTTTTTCACTTCATTGATCAAATTGGAATGGTCAGTGAATAAACTCTGAATCACTCATTAGACACAAAGTTCAGAAAGTTTACCCAAAGCACACACAGAGCTTGCTTGTGCAACGACTGAGTCACTGTTAAGAAGAAACTGTAGTGTATTACAATTAGTTTTCTGCACGTACCACTATTTGATCCTCCCTTGCATAGGTCACCTTGCTGTCATCAAAGTAATACCACTGCCCATTGTCTTTGTTCCGGGCATAACTGGTATCTGAGAGGAGAGAACAGATACTGACATTGGCTCTACGTCATAAAGAATTTCACATGAGTATTTTAATAATTCATAAAGGTTATCCAATCATGTGATAGAGGTCACGTTTGTGTTGTGAAACACTACATATGGAGTTGCATGGAACTGAACAGAGTTAAACAGAGTTGAAAACTGATATATATGCGTATAGGCAGAACAGAGAGATAGGCCTGGCACTCACAGTGTCCATCCCTCAGGCCTCCGTAATGGTTTGACACGGCCATGAGGTCATAGCGACTGGGAGGTTCCCCATTGGCCCCAGGCTTTCGCAAGAGGTAGCCGGAGAAGTCCAGTTCTCTGTGACCAAAGAGTGAGTCGAGAGAGAAAGAGCAACAAAATGAACAAATAGTAAGAAGGGGATCTCATGTCAAGAGAGGATCTCATGTCACTGTCACAGCAAGACCCTTCAGCAGATGACCAGCAGCCTGTCAACAGCCCCACAGGGTCTGTCACATCTCCAGCTGGGCATTCAGCACAAGTTCGGGCCGAAGCCAGAGGAGGCAGACGGCAGAGTCTGTCTATCACATGATGTGTGTCTCACATAGCCATTTGAGATTTTACCATTGCATAAGCCATGTTTTGTTAATGTCTTTCACATAACAGGTGGTTCTTTGATACCGTAACTAACCTCAACAATTTATACTTATATCATTTACCACCATTAATATTTTAGTAAGGGCCATATCATTAACTATCTGTACTAGACACAATTTACTACATTTCTGTTTTCATAACTGCACAGCATGCAATGGGAGGATGGGCTCTCACCGTAGGGGAAACTCCACTATAGTGTCCAGCTTCTCGCGGGAGTACTTGGTGTAGGAAAAGCGCTTGAGGTGGATGATGAGAACCTCTGGTAGAGACCACAGGTCCAGCTTCTTGGTGGCCAGCTGGTGCTTCTTACACACGGGGCAGTACCTGCAGACACATCACAGAGACGGAAAACACAGATGTTATGGAGGAAGCCGTGGTGCCTGGTCTATCCATGTTAAACCAAAAGAAGACCCTCAGAAATCAGTTTATGCCTATACACCTTTGGTAATATAATAAAACTCAATGGTAATTTTATGAAATTACTCATTTTTCCCCAATTTTTTCAACTCTAAGCCAATTTTTTTTATTGGATCTTTTTTCTATTTAGTGTCTACTACTGAATTGCATTTCAGTAATTGTGTTGTAGCTGAGTATTAATTTAACATCATTCATGATGGGTTTCATTGATTTTAAAAGCCACAATTATGTATCTAACGGATAAAATCTGTTGCTTCAGACCGCTATAATTATTTCTGCTAAATGACTCCATTATAATTCATCCATGAAACTACAGTAATGGATGATGATGAATGTGTTATTGAGGAGTCTGTGTATTTCAATGGACCATCTCAATACCCATGTCTGCATAACATGAGCAGTTAACAATTAGGATGCTTGAGGTCTTTTGTGTGTGTTTTTAATGTGCGGTGATGAATCACCCTGAGGTTAGAGAAAGAGCGGGGGAGGGGGGGGGCGCATTAATTACCAGGGATTCTCCTCCTCTAGGGTCTCCACAGTAGTGAAGAGTTCGATACACTCCTGCAGCTGCACAGTAGTTTGCTGATGGGGGACCTCCATGCTGGCGTGTTTCACATATTTCTGTTGATCACAAAAAACAGACAAATGACTTCAACTCTACAAATATATGTTGCTGTGTTTGTAAGTGCAAGTTGGAATTATATACCAATATAGCCATCGGCCCACACTCAGGCATAATTAATCATCACGCACCTACATACATATTATGCTGAAAAAACATCCAGGCCACAGAAGATAGGTTCAGTTCCACCTTGGCTGCAAGATGTTACAATGCCACTAGGTGATTTTAAACAGAGAACATCTCTCCTCCACAGACTCATCTCTCCCCCTGTTCAGGCCCTGGGTGCCCCCCACAGTGGCTTAGCTCTGAGCTTAAACCTGTTGTGTTGAAGTCACCACTGTACTCTCAGAGTCTATCTCCACCTACTTGAGAGGCTCCCTACTTCACTGTGGTGGCTGAGCCTTACTTGAGCCATCACTAAGACAAAAATACAAACATGGAAAAGATGGTGTGTGTGTGTGTGTGTGTGTGTGTGTGTGTGTGTGTGCACCCCACACATTCCTACCTCAGCCTCGTTATCGTCATAGTACTTCTTCTTCATGTCAGGGTCCCAGTCAATGGCCACGTAAGGCTGAGCTGCACATGGAATCAGAGGAAACCAACTTCAGATTACATGACGAGGCTTATAAACACATAAACACATGTTCTGTTGTGTTGGGTTGCGTTGTGTTGCTAGGGTAGGGTATGTGTGTGAGGACTTCTGGATTCTGACTCTGAACCTTGCTGCCACATGCTTCTTCCTGAAAGATACTCATCTTATCTGTACCAATGTGTTGTGCATGTCTGAGTGTGTGTGTTAGAATTACATTCACAGCTGATGCACTACTGGATGTTCACTCTGCTAAGTGGTAAGAGAGGTTGTGTCTAAGAGATTGTGTAAAGAGATGTGTTTGGTAAAGAGATGTGCCACTCACAGCTGAAGGAGAAGGCACTGCCCCCCTCGCCCATCCCTCTCTCCGTGGTGCCGTTGGAGTTGACCGCCTGGATGGTGAAAAGCGGTCTCCGCCTCTTCCTGCCTTGCCCATTCCTCCCGCTCCCAGTCGGCCGTTTCCCTGACGATGCACCAGCTATAGCTGTTGAATCCCCATCCCTCCTCTCCTCTTCCTCCCCCTGTTCCTCGTCCTCCTCGTCCTGGTCCTCCGCCTTCCCAGAGGCCTCGGTGGTGGCGACGTCCGACTGGGTGGCTGTGTCGGCGCTGCTGCTGCCGGCCGACTGGCCCTCCTCCGAGCTGCTGCCCCTCTCCGGGTCGCTGGCTGCATCCTCCGAACTGGGCTCTGATTGGCCATTGTTCTGTCCATCAGCCTGCCCCACTGATAAAGTCATCTTAGTGGTGCATTCTTCCCCCTCGCCAGCTTGCTTGGAAGGTCCTGCCTTTTCACAGTCATCATCTCTTTTGTCTGTTTTGTGAGTTTTTAGAGAAAGAGAGAGACAAATAAACAGATTAGAACTAAGAGACAGGCAGGTTAAAGAAGAAATCCAGCCATTTTTCACATGGGGGCTCACGGACATGCCCCCAGAGTGTAGCGTTGTAGCTTTCTGGCTGCTTTAGCTGTTGGAATTAGCAACTCAAGCTAGGTAAAACCGCTTGTTTTAGGGTTTTTTTCTGTACTCGTGTCCTCGAGAAATGGAGGAGATCCTTTAAGTATGTATAACAGTAGAAGGTTTCACTTTCTTTTTCTGCATGGAGGCTATTTTCAAAGAGAAACACTCACCGTTGCCCAGTCCATTGGTCTGGGTCTTGTACAACTCTTCCTCCTCCTCATCCTCATCTTCCCCACCTTCATCATCCGCCTCCTCTTCCTCAACCTCGTCTGAGGGATCCGGGGTGTGAACGTAGCGCCTACAACCACACAAGCATTCACACCCAAAAACATTACAGGATATTTAGCTTACCTGGCACAACCTGTACTTGACAAGTAAGATACAGTCCCACAGATGTTAAACACACTAAGAGTTTAGTTCAAATTTCAAGTTTAAAGTTAGTATTTTAAGTCAGTGTTCTGTGAGGGGCACAGTAGTGTGAGCACTGCCAACTAAACAGTTCTACAACGACATCATTTTCAGGGAAATGAAACTGCACCTGACATAAGGTCAATATAGTTATGCTTCAGTTTTATTTCCGACCTGGCATAAGAACCATATCAAACCACAGCCCTTTTAGTGTCACTACTGTAGCTGAAAGAGGAGCAGCCTTCATAGCACATCGCTCCATGCGAGACCACTGGTCTGTGTGCAGGACTCACGCCAGGCGCTGCAGGAACAGGTAGTAGAGGGCGTCGCGGGTGCACTGCTCGCGGGGCACGGCCATCAGGAGCGGGTGGCCAAACAGTGAGGTGCCATAGCTGCTGCCCGAGCCGTAGTCCCGGTAGTGGGGGCGCTCCCGCAGGTACACAGCCAGCACCACCTCCTCCCCATCATCCTCCACTGCCCCGCTGCTCAGCTCATACCTGAAGGAAAGTAGAGGCAACAGGGTGAGCAATCTACCACCCATATCAATGCTTTGCATTCTGCATACATTTCCCACAGATTATAGATTTTGCAGTTAGCACAGCCAGGCACAGCCTAGCAATGCAGCAAAGTTTAGCTTTACCAGTTATGTGATATAAACACAGTACAGAATGAAACACTACACAACGGTAGAGTACAGTACAGTACAGTACAGTACATAACCTGGGAACACCACAAGGAAAGACAAGCATTAGGAGCCCATTTCCTCATTGTGACAGCAGGTGGCGCTGTTCATACACAGCACATGTACTCAAACTGCAGAATGACAGAATGACAGCCAGAGCTGTATAGTGCAACAAATAGGGACAAAGAGTGGTCACTGCTGATCATTTTCACACAGTCTATACTTAAATCCTGGCAAGGGTCCATGGACTTGATTGTAACAGACCATTTAGACCTCAGATATAGGATTTGTTCTTAATTCCCTTGCACGGTCATGTTAAACTTGCCTGAAAATTACATATATTGCCCTGAATTTGTCAAAGCAATCTTTGAACATTCTGCTCTTTGGCAATGATGGCATTTTATTTCTGTCCATGCATCTTTGTATTGTAGCAGTGCCAGCATTTGCTTTCATTTGCAATGAGTGGGAGCTGCGGTTAATATTAACAATGGTTGGTTAACAGACGATTAAAAGCTTACACAAATATATCATCTCTGTCCAGAATGCAGCTCAGAGACTCGTCAGAGTGGTAAATCTTATAGAAGCGGTGGTTGAACACGTCTGCCACAACCATCTGAGAGCAAAAGGAACCAAATGAACACAAAATAATGACACACACACGCACACACACACAATCATGATGAATAGATCTGGGATCTTCTTATACTATAATTAATCACAGATTCTCACAACATACACTTTTTCATCCACATTTTGCATTTACATTACACAAATGTTACATATTTCACAAATTCGGATTAATCATTAATATTTATTTAATAATCTATCAGCATTCACTCAGAAAAAAAGGGGAGGGAGAGGTATGGTTTACCTGATTGGCTGGCACATCTGTTACCTGGGATAGGGCGATGCACAAGTCAATCACCTTACCAGCTTTGGGCACAACCACTCGATGCTAGACAGATCAAAATAAAGAATATTAAAAAATATATTTTTAAAAACATTTTAAAATAAAGAGGGAAATAACTGGACTGGAGCTGGGTAGTGTGTACCTGGACCGGCTTGGCACCAGGGTCAAGCGAGACGAAGAACACCTCCATCACCCTCTCTTTGCTGACTGGCAAGGGGACACTCAGGTAGCAGAAGGGGTCAAAGGTCACCGAGACTTTGTGGCATTCTGGACAAACCAGCGTTGACTTGAACAGCCCGTGGAAAGTATCAACGATCACAGAGTCATTCCGTCGCCTATGGTTACGCCACGCTTCCTCTGCTACTTCCTACAGAAAGAAAATGCCCGTCATGGATTCTGATTCTAGGCCCACAAATCATACCTTTAAAAAAAAAGTCACCGGCCCACATCTCAGGAAGACCTTTTTCCGATTTGATGGATTCATGTCAAGCGTCAAATCAGCGGGTGCAAACGATCTTGCAGCGCTCTGCAGATCTGGCTGAATCTTACAACACAAACATGCCTCGTGTTCAGCCAGACCTACACAACGTTGCAGAGGTCGAACGAGCCCACTGATTTAATACTACCGGAACACAAAGCCATGCAATTCCTTCAGATACAGGTCTTGTTGCAACCTCTCTGCACATCAGGGGTCCCCAAATAGTCTGGCCCAAGGGCCAAATTATGTCAAGCATGCCAAACCAAAGGCCAAAGCATTCAGGATTAAACATGCATACACCCGGAAACATTTAAAAATTGAAAACATTTAAAGACCAAAAACATTTTCCTTTACTGCACCTCTGAAAGCAAATTAGCAACATTGTAACAACTACTACAATTTTTCAATTGGAATAGCCTGACCGTATGCAACGTGAAGCTGGTGGTTTGCTATGGCGTGCCACTCACATGGCTCCTGCAGGCCGGATGTGGCCTGCGGGCCGCTATTCGGGGAACCCTGTGGTGCACTTTCAAAGTTTACAACACTTCAGTTTGTCTGTAGGGACCCTCACCACACTACCACAGAAGTGTAATTATATTTTGAGCATTGTAAGTGCTATAAAATAGTGTTTGTTTTACTCCTCAATAAATCCTTCTGAGTGAGAGCTCCTGGCATAAGACCCAGACCTGACCATTAGTCATGCCTGCTCCACCACAGCATCTCTCGTTAGCATCTGCACAAGCCCCAGGCTGTTTGCCACCAGCCCACTGTGGCTCTACCCCACTCTGGTCCTAATAACTCATGTCCATCTGAGCCTTGGACACGTGGACCTTGACAACAGGGTGCGCGTGCCACAGATTTGACAGAAGGTGCAGCACGGGATCCTGGGCCTTATATAGCACAACTCAACACTTCCATCAGATTTTGGGCCAATCACCTGCCATCACCCCCATCACCACCCAAGCAGCCTGTTTCCACCTTGTCATTCATCTTGACTGCACAGACTATCCCCTGGGGCCAACTGTTATTACAGAAAAGTCAATACATAACAGTGCCAGAAGGCTTTTCTGGCCACGATGGCAACAATGGATAGAAATGTGTGCTCAAGCCTGAGGCGTGACGGACCATGAAAAGTTGCCTGGAAAACTAGATGACAACCCTCCATCCAAACATTCCTTTCCATGTTTCCTTTCTTTCCTTCTCCTTCGTGCTCGGGGGAATCAGAGGCCATTAAGGGACCTTGATATCCTAATCACAAGGTCATCGTCATATAACTCTCCTCACATATTCTAAGAGGGTTAAAAAAGGATTTTTTAATATTTTGAGCTGCCAGCCAGCTTTACCTGGTCAGGTCGGCCATCGGCGTCCCTCAGCTCGATGTACTCCTTGTTCTTGACGCGGTTGAGGTCCTCGTGGAGGCCGTCCAGCAGGAAGGATAGAAGCTCCTGGGAGTCGTGCTGCTGGTAGCCCAGGAACTGCGAGGCAAAGTGGCCCACCTTCGTCTACACATACACACACACACACACACGCACATACATACATACACACACACACACACACACACACACACACACACACACACGGACAGACAGGCATACAGACACAGACACGAGTGGTTTAGGTGGTGTCCTCAGAATTATTACTGAGTCACATTTACATAGTACAGCTTTATGGACTATTTGTGTTGCATTGGTTTGCATACAGTACAAGATCAAGCAAGATGGCTGTCCTTATCCAGGGCACTTGCTTTAATGACCTGTGGGAAATAACCTTTTTTTAATGTGCTGCTGGAAAAGACCACATTAAGATAAGATGATTCAGATCAGAAGCTGAGTTGGTCCTTGTAATGCAGGTGGTTAAGACAGAGACAGAGACAGACAGACACACAGACACACACTCACTCCCACCCACCAACTCATAGGCCAAGACAGCATAAGACACAATCATAAACATGCTCTGATTTTTTGTTCATCTGGTTTTGAAAGATGTGTCTTACAAGCTTACTGATCCATTGAAACAAAAATAATCTCTGTGGCATCATCAATGTGCAATTCCATTGGTCTCCAAAGCAATTTGAGTGTGAGTATGATTAACAATTTAAAACATGCAGATTGGATTTATTCACCCAATATGCAAGAATGGGACTATTCCGCTTTGAGAGATTATACCTTCTGCACAAGATATGTTAATCAGGCAAACAGTGCAATCTGCTGCACAAGAAATGTTGATCAGGCAAACAGTGCAATTAAGTTAAACATCTCTTCTGATCTGTTTCCTGTAAGCAGAAGTCTAGGGCTAGACTGTGTGACTGTATTGTGTGAACAAATACATTTCGACTGAGGGAGAACTGATTCATTGCAAATTGTGCATGTTTGCAATCCATGACATGATTATGAGTATGGTCTTTAGACAGCACATCACAGGAATAACTTCTCAAATGAGAATGTTATGATGTTTTATCAGTCTGGGGATGATGCAGTATTACTCATAGTCTTCATCCCAGGCAAACACAAATGGAATAGGGCAAGCACACTGGAGCCTTTACTTCACTTTCAGGCTATGACTGCAGGTCCTGTTATGTATGGTAGCTTCAAAGCTGAAAATAACATCCTGCTTGTTTACCCATCATAAAAGCAAACGCTGAATGAAGGGACTGGTGAACGCCAAGGTGGTTCTCATGACATTTGACACTCTACCTTGAAGACACGTGGAACCACAGAGTAGTGCCTGCCAGTCCACATCTGTTTGATGACATCAGCGTAGGCCTCGGCGATCTCTCCCTTCATGCCCAGGGGATTGGTGAAGTTGAGCTCCTCGAGGTACGCGTTGCGGAGGAAGTACTCAGTCAATTGCGGTGTGTTACTAAGACACTAGGAAAGTAAACAGCAATATAAGAACCAAATTTTGAATTTGCATATCCAAAACTCTGCATCAAAGTCCATCTGGGCTTACACCAACTCTAATATTAGGAAACACACTTCCTGAAGTCATTATAATAGTATAGCCGGATAATATACTATGCTACAAGTTCATGGTTCACTGTACTTTAAAACATGGAGGCAATATTCCCATGAGGGACACAGTCCAGTTCTGACCTGCAGGGCAGAGTTCATGAAGCAGGTGTTCCCCAGGTTGGTCAGGCCGCACACCCCTGGTTGCCCCCGGTACGAGTCCTGCTCCTCCACAGAGTTCCTCCTGCAGAGTTAGGACCCAACATCACAATCAGAACCTCTTTCATCAGCTCAGAATCTGCCCCACATCAACAATCACACTCTCTATGAATAACACATGATTCCAGCTCTGATTCTGAATCTTTGACACACAACGGTGTCAAATGACAGACCCAACTTTGCTACTACCCACAGACAAAAACACCCGCTTCAAACCAGAAAGCACAACAAGAGAGGGCAGTCCGCCCCGAGGTTTTTGTTGTTTACTGAGGGACTCACATTATCTGAGGCCTGGAGCTTGGCCAGGTCCCGTCCGCATTTCTCATCTCCATGATCACCGTCTGCAAGACAGGCAGAGCAAGTCTCAGCACAGCACACAAGCCAGCTCAGAACAGGAGGCCTCCAGAGAGGAAACACGACCCTGGACAGACATGTCTGGACTGGACTTAAGTCTACTGAATGCAACTGTAGTGTTCACTGAATAGGGGTACGTGCTGGGAAGTTACGTGTGTGCTGGAGGTAGGGTGGGTTCAGCTGTCAGTCAGACAAATGCAGATGGTAGCGATGCATCTGAGAGGGGGATTTAGGTGGTCGTGAAAGTTCATATAAACGAATGTGTGAATGTGTGTGAGTGTGAGAGCATGTGATACTGGTGAGTGTGCGTGCGTGTGTGCAACTATTCACCATCCCAGAGCTGAGGCAGGAGTCAAGGACGGACACGTAAATGTTTCGCAGGCGCTCACAGCTGGTGTCGGAGCTCTTCATCCAGAGCCGTGTCTCAGCGCTCTCTCCAACGTCAAACTGCTTCCTCATCATCTTCTCAATGGTCTCTATGGGGCCCCAAAATCAAATTTAGCAGCATTATTACATTCACATTTAACCTCCCACTTCATTATGATAGCCTGTTCATTTTAAGGGTATGACACTGCATTTAAATCAGGTCAGATTAACCTTTTTACATAATCTACAGACACACACATACAGAGGCACACAGCTGTGTATAAATTAATGCTGTGTTACAACATGTATCAACTGATTTTTTCCAATAAGCAACACAGTTTTCTTAATCTTTGGGGGCTAACAGAGCAGAACTAATTAGAAGAGTTGGTACTTCTGTGCATCCAATGGAGTAGACACCATGAGTACAGGACTGCTTGTCTTCCTAATAGGATTTTCTCGACTGTTCTGCTTCAGACATCTCTTATGATAAATACACATGTGTTCATGCTATAACTAGATGTACCGCAGAGCGGTACAAAATATGACCGCCGCCCAGTCCAGCACATTTTTTCCACAAAAATAAATCATGCTGAAAGGCCTATATGATTCTAACTGTCTCACTAAATTGCATTATCCACACTCAATTCTCACAATTATCTGCTAGACAACAAGTACCAAAACATGATTAGTTCATAGATTTCACATGTAAAATTCATTTTATACAACCCCACCCCCATCTTGCCTGTTCATAATTCTGAGAAATTCTTGAATTGTGTGCATGTGTGCGTGTACACGTTTATGTTTATGTGTGTGGGTGTGTGTGTGTGTGTGTGTGTGTGTGTGTGTGTGTGTGTGTGTGTGTGTGTGTGTGTGTGTGTGCGTGCTTGTGTGTTTGCCTGCGTATGTGTGTTTGTGCATGTGCATGCATGCATGCGTTCATATGTCTACTGTGTGAGTATGTGTCATACGTATGATTACTGTGAATGTATGTGTGTGCGTGTATCTGTTTATGCCAGGGATTAAAGTGAAAAAAAATCGTTTGACTGAACTTTTTTCAGGCCATAAGTCATACGTTGTTCATATCTACCTATAGAGATAGCACCCCTTTTGCGGTCGCGACCTATTGGTTTTTAATGTACAAAAAGATGCAAACAGCAAAGTAAAGGGAGTATTCGCCTTATTCACACAGCGGCCATTGTTTAAACCAAAACGAGGCTACAGGGTACACTTACTATATAATTAATGCCACCTACAGGTGAATGCATAGAACATAACAATCCTATGGTTTGTGTACCCTGTAGCCTCGTTTTAGCCGCCAATGGCCGCCATGTGAATAAGGCGAATTGAGAGTGTAATTGATTGAGATTGAGTTTTCCTGATGAACAAAAATATATTTTAGTACCATCCCTGACCATTGCTGATTAGCCATTGCTGTTCTTTTCTACTGCAGCAATATTGTAGAAAGGCTTTAACACACTCTTATTTAATTACTTCAGGCCAAAAGTGTTTAAAGGGGAGATTTTTTTCTTGTTAATATGCAATTCAACACCAAGTAAAATCTATAAAATCAAGTTTGCAAGACTTCCCATTTCCTCATCAAAGTAACAAATCAGAACATTCTAGATATTGTTCATATTTCCATTTGTTGCCTCATCCGCATTTAATGAAAACATGGTAATTTTGAGTTTTACAGACAACTCAGTTTTCCAATGAGCAGCAATACTGTGTGTGCTCATGCAGGAGGTCTGCGCATTTGTAACGACAATCTGGAGACGGCGCTTTTGTCTTCAGCAACAGATTGTATAAGGTTGACAAGAGGTTGCGATATGGTTAAGGACAGGTCGTGTTGCGCTATGAAAGAACATGCATAGCCTACTTTCTAAACGTAAAAACGGTCAGCCATAGATAAACGTAGCCTACATCTGTCGTGGTGGCTAGTTGCACCAGGTAGGGAAGATGTCCTGAAGTGCACGAACGTTAACCTTATGGCGGTCTTCTGATTGGTGGCGTGCTAAAACGTTTTCCTATTGCATCCATAAACAATTTTCTTGCAGCGAACCGCGCAAAAGCAAACTCCTGGCACTTTAATTTCTTTACACCATGGCTTGTTAGTTCTCCCCCGTTTTCATCAGCTGCCCATCTGCATTTATTTTTTAACTTTTGACACCTGCCTTCCTTTAGCAACAACGCATCCATGACAGCTAGTGGCCTTGCCAAATAGACGCACACAAATCATGACGCTAATATGCGAGGTTCTGGTAGGCCCACTGGTTATGGTTTTGTGCTATAAATTAATAATATTTTATAGCAAAGTTTTAAGTTGACTATTTTAATTGTATGGTTATTTTTTGTCAACATACACTCACAACCTATTGTCGTTAAAAGTGAGGCCTAAGCAAAATAGGCTACAAGGCTGTCTGTGCGTCACAAACACGACTGACCCCCTTACTCGACACGCTCAGTCAAAACCTTCCGTCGCAAATTGTGAAAAACATTGTTGTATGTCATAACAGACGGGATAATAAATTGCATAGGCTACGGTTTATATTGCGTCGCTTTACACATAATGTTAGTTGCATTGATTAAAAACTGTAACAATAATAGTAGCCTACATCGGGTGGCATAGCAGGCTATCTGTTCAAGTCATAGGTGACACCCAAAATGAATGACCTCCCCTGACAAGAGTTCGCGATAGTAAGTGTCTACATTGATGCACGGAAAGAACAAAGCGTCCGAATTCGCACATAGAGCTCACAATATCATATCCAAAAAAGTTAAACGGATTGGCCAACCTCATCAGCTGTCTCGATTGTGTCACTATAATCCAACTTTTAGACCGTTATAGTCCTCCATACGTGTTCTTTTTTTTAAGCAAACGCCCGAGACAAGTGTGTAGCTACAACATACAAAGCGAAACTCATGGCTGACGTAGGCCATATAGGACGTATCTTCTTGAGCGGTCACGGATTGAGACACAGAAAGTTCTCAAGAACACTATTAGGTCTTTAAACATTTACCTAATATTTGTAGTTGCCTTAAAAAAGGAAAAGCAAAGGTGACAGTCCCCCCCCCTCCTATTTTTTTTCTCATCGGATCTGCATCGATCTCAAATATGACATTTCTAAAATCAAATTGACGGAAATCCGTCCTATGACGGAGAACTTTAATCCTTGGTTTATGCACATGTGTGCACATGGAATGGGTTAACATGACCCCTGGAGGCAAACATACGGGAAAAATCTGTCATGCTAGGCCCTACGGTTCTCAAGATATTCACAGAAAACTGTGTCTGCCCTACCCTCCTTTCGGGGGGTCCAGTACAGCGGGGGGGCTACAGATCAAAACGAAAAACAATGGTTCCATGCTATCCATGTGGGGTTACATGCCCACCAAGTTTCGTGTACCCCGGTCTTTCAGTGTCCCGGGAATCCTTGTTGGTGTACGGTCACTAAATGTACACATAAATTATTTTATTGTAAGGCCCCCCATGAACGAAAGTTCACAAAACTTGGCATGCATTCGGAGGGTGTCATAATGATCCTACACTTTCAATTTCAAGCAGTTTTGACCATGTCAGCCAGAGATATTGTGATGAAAACACCTAATTTTTTGCTTTTTAATTTTTAACTAAGTGGCGCTTTACATGAAATAAGTGGTAATGGGATGGGTTGACATGCCCCCTTAAAACCAACATACAAAAAAAAGGTGGACCTCGTAGGCCCTACGGTTCTGGAGATATTCACAGAAAACTGTCTCCGGCCACCTACAGGCCAGTTGGTGTATAGTAACATAAATTAATTTATTGTGTAGCCCCCCATGAACGGAATTCCACGAAACTTGGCGTGCATTCAGAGGGTGTCATAATGATCCTACACTTCCAATTTCGTGCAGTTTTGACTATGTTAGGTCACAGATACCTGCGATTACAACACCTCATTTTTACTTTTTTGTGTTTAACTAGGTGGCGCTATACATGAAATGAGTGGTTTTGGAATGGGTTGACATAGCCCCTTGAGATCAACATACAAAAAAAAAAAAAAACCCCGGTCTTTCTGTGTCCCGGGAATCCTTGATGGAAATTTGGACATGCGAAAAAGAAAGAAAAAAAAAATCTGACTAGACCTATATGACCGCCACTGCGCTGCGCGGCGGTCATAATAACAACACACCAACAACAATAGGAGAGGAATAAAATGAGCACCACTCACGTATGGTGTCTACTCTGCTGAACTGCGCTGTCACAACATTGTCCATGTTGCTGTGTAGGCAGAGGAAGACCTCCACAGGGTAGACCTCAACTTTCACAGTGCTGGGTAGGTCCACAACCTGTAAAGTACCGGCCAGATTCCGAACAATATACTCTTTAAAAAACAACAGCAGGAGCAAAAACAGCAGGAGCAACAACAGCAACAGCAAAAGCAACAACAACAAAAGCAACTCAACTTTTATCAGCTACAACAACAACAACAACAAAAGCAACTCAACTTTTATCAGCTACCTACATCTGCACACAGCCACACGGCGAAATAACCCACACTACCGGTCTCACAGAGTTTATCTGTAACAGTCATTGGTCACCACAGCTAAGCTAGTTACCTTCCGCTCTAATGCAGGTTGATCATCCACCAGGCCATACCAGGCCAACAAGTTGCGCCAAGCCTCAGCTGGGATCAACACAAAGTCCTCGTTCTCCACCAGGCGCTCCTTTAGGTGGTATGAATCCAAATCTGGGGGGATTAAAATTATTTGGTCAATCCACCGAGGTGCTACTTCCATCACTGTTTTCACCATTTTCTCTGCATCTCTCTGTTGTGATGTCTTTATTGGGGATTTAGACAACCCAGTTATACAGACAAATAAAAGGGTTTTTGGGAAAAAATCCTGTTGTCTACTACTACTGTTAATACTGTCTAATATACCATTTTATCATGGATTTCATACAGTCATAACATTCAAAATAACTTTCCATATAATAGGTGTCTGAACAAACAGAAGCGTACCCTCAAAGAGTTCTGTGTTATCAATCTGGCCAGGAAAGGATGAAGAGTTCTGATCCCCAGTTTTTACATACTCTTTCCACTGCTCAAACCATCTCCTCTCCACCAAATACCTACATTGGAAACAAACACATTCAACTCAATTAAAAAATTACATTCAGCTACACCATCATACACACAGACACACACACAAACGCACAAACAGCAGCAAATAATGTAAGAGGGTTATAGTCCTGCATGTGTGAGGCCTCGAAAAAGTAAACACATAAAATAACGAGCTGACAATGGCAATGGCATCATCACTGCAGTCGTGATGTCAGACAAAAGCAGAAATAATGTTTTGAAACGCGAATTATGAAAACTGTAGTTAACTATTACGAAAACATTGGGAAAGTGTGTGTTCAACTAAAAAAATATTTCTTGCTGTTGACATTTTATTTCCGCTAGAAGAACCGGTTACAGCGCTTAAGTGAAAGGAAAACTAGACAGGAATTTCTGTAGGCCATCGTGGGAAAAAACGAAAGTATCAAGAGCAGCTGGCTAACAGGAAATTGAAACTTAAGAGATGATTAGAAATAAAGTTAAAATGATTGTGTTATTTAAAGTTACAAACAGCATATATGCTAGGTTAACTTAAATAATTATGATAATGTAATTGTTTCTTTTTGTCTCTGTAAATGTGTACAGAACACCTGCTAAACCTTTCTGACGCAGCCTATGGCCAATTCTATTTACATTAGCTACCATTAGCTAGATAACGTTAGCATTTTAACAGTTGCAATTGCATGTCAAATTAGTAGCTACAGAATGTTTTAAAAATACGTCCGTCCAAACAATGTCACAGGTGAGAAGGGTCAATGGCAATTGCTGTCATCTCTTAGAGAGCACCAGCCAAAGTTCACCTTACGACGTAATGTATTGCTCAAATAGCTATTTAGCCAGCAGCTAGCTAAATAGCTTCTAGCTAGCTAGCACAAAAAGTCACCAAACGTCACCAGCTTATTTCAGAAACCCATCATATTAGCCACAAGCTAACAACACGTTGGATCACTGAGGGTCGGCGCAGTAGCTAGGCAGAAACCATCAGGGCTTCTTCAACTTGTACACGTCTTACAAAAACATTGAAAGGCCAATTGAGAGTAAGTTACACCAACATTAACTGGCAGCTGTCCGAGCAGGTAAAACAGATTTTTCACTTGTTATTAAGCGCCAGTGTTCGCTCTATGTGGGTGTCAGTCAAGAGGGCGGTAAGAGCCTACCAACTATCCCCAGCTCGGAGTTCATGATTCTGTACAATGGTCTCGATCTCTCGCCGCTGGGTCTCTAGTCCAGGAGGTTCTGTTGCCGAAGCAGAAGTGATAGCAGCCATGATAATTCATAAATATCAGTAAAGCCCTGAATTCATCCACCGCATACAAACCCCGGAATAGTAAGTATTTGCAGGAAGTAGGAAGTGGTTTAATGGTGACAACTTCCTTGCAAACAAAAGGGCGTGTTTGATTTCCATATATGGGTGTACCGTGGGTGTGTACCTTGGTCCAGCAACTTTTTAAGGGCACTGTTTTCTCAATTATTATACGTGTTGGCCACTAAACAGGGTGAAAATGTTCTGTTGACTTGCTGCATTACACACATCAGCTTGTTATTCTCTTGAAGTCATTAACCATATCTGTCTAGGTCTGACAAAGAACATTGTAATTGTCCACAGTGGTTTCAGAAGACCTAATCTATATTTTAAATGTTGTCTATTTAAAGCACTCAGTTTAATTTGATTAGGCCTACACATTTTTGGCAGTTACAGGCTCACATTGCCGTCACACAGATGTATTGCTCTCCATGGCCACAAGGTGTCAACATATCGTTATGGAATAGAGCAAAATGCATTGCAGGCACATTAAATGACTATATTCAATCACATAGGCCTATATTAATATATTCAGCTATATTACTTAATGTGTTAAGTACCACTTTTATGCTTTATCTTCACCCAATGTAGCTTTACCACATTATTTTACACACAAATGAAGGTTGCCTTTATCTATCATTGTGTGCTAAAAGACAATCAGCAGTTGAGAAATTCTGAAAATTCTTTTTCAGATAATGTGTAGCCTTGAGACCTGGACAGACTCTACAGTAGGCTACAGACATTTTATGAATGTTAACTGCGGTGATACACGTGCATCAAGACTTACCTTGAACCACAAAGGTCCTTACTCTCTTTCATCTAGTCATCATGACAAAACAGGGTAGCCTACTGTGTAGATAAAACATGCGGTGCACCAATAGGCATGTCTTTTGTAGTGGTACTTCAGGGATTTAAATATTTAAACTTGGATGAAACACATAAATAAATGTATCAATAATTTCTCACAATTTCCATAAATATTCAGTCACATGATAATCTAATGTCATGGTATGTAGGCCTTTATGACTTCATAAATTGTACATGAATCTTATTTTGCAAGTTGTCAGTATCTAGAAATGTTCTAAAATGTGAACAGCTATTTTATTTGGATTGATCACTGATGCAGACACAACCACACTGTCATACTATTGGCTAATTATCTTTATAGAAGAGACAATAGATGTGTTTCATTAAAACATTTATTCTATCATGCATGGTACCAGACATAGCAATGCCTCTATGCCCAAATCTCAGACTCATCCAAGAGAGGGTTTATTTTTAAAGTACAACAATCCTATGAATGTGAAAATTATATCAGGAGAATGTTCTCAGTTCACATTAAAACACCTGAGTTCCTTACAGTACAAATAGAAAATAGCAGTTACCACCCCAACCTCAATCGAATAATCTGAATATATGTACAAATTCAAGTAATAAAAAAATGAAATTTTCTTTTTCCATATGACCATATTGAGTAAAACATGTCCTGATATGACAAATCTTAGTATGATATTTGTGATTTGTAAGCTGTAGGCCTACTTGAAATCTAGTTAACTTTAATGGCATATGATTTACATGAGAAGATTGATCTGCCACAGGACTTGATTGGTTTATGTTGACCAAAAAAGTGTCTGTTTTAAAGTAACTATAAAGTAATCGTACGTTAAACTAAATGTATTCCAGTTATGCATACTTAGTAATATAACATCTTTATATTCTGCTGTATCAGTCATCCAGACTATTCTGACACTTTGTATGTCAAACACAACTTTGTCCACAAGTTTGCCAGGATAATTAAATGCTTTTCCCTTGGCTCCATAATAACCAGCCATTGTGCAGCACATAGTACCCATAAGGATGATCCATGTACCATGTCCAAAGTGAAATTAATGTAGGCAAAACATTACACAGATTTAGGAACCAAAAACGGAAATAAGTCTTTTTTGACCATTTCCACATCACCATAGTTTAATGCTAATTAAATGTTTGCATGCATGCATTTTCTTTCATCCTTACAAGAAATTATATACCAGCACTCATAAAAAAAATTTTTTCATTTCATTTCACCCAACTATAGTTTATATTTACAACCTTGAAATCTGACATGTACAGTATATTTTTATTTATTATTACAGGTGGTTTAAGGACTTAATTACGTTGTGCACATGCTAGATGTTTTTTTTAAACAGTGAGGTCATGGAAATACAAAAATATTGTGCTTATGAATTAAAGGATAAAGTACTGTCATTAATAAACTTAATCAATTCAGAAAACATAATCATTGTGCTGTCATGGGTAACGCTCCCTTGATAGAATTAATATAATCATATAATGTTGAATGGATGCTGAGTATACAATTATATGTATGAGAGAAACATGATGCTATATCTTGTAGGGAAATAGCTCACTCATGACTAACATCTCAGGATCATTTCAAAATTATAAATTTAAGGACACTACAAAAATAAAAAGATCCATGCATTGCTTCTCTTCTCATATAACCTAACTGTGCTTTTCATTTGAACATTGAACACTGGATTCAGTGAAATGGCAGTCGCCTCCACTTCAGAGAAAATGGCTGAAGTCACACACAGAAATACAAAATAAACAAAAGATCACAAAGCCCATGCTGCTATTTCAGTGGACGCGAGAGACATGTAAGTCTAAACAGATGCTGCTGTGTCCAGTCTCCAGTAGCAGTAGATAAACAATCCCTCCGTCTATCATGGGGTATTCCTCTGCACTTTGGCTTCCCAATATCCTCATAGATACAGTAGTAGTTGTCGTAATGAGGCTTGAGTCCTTTGATGGTGTCTTTACAAACATGTGCTCTGAGGCTTTTCAAGTTTCACCAAGAAAAAGGTTTTTGTGCTACTCCATCTGTTTCCACCAAATCTAGCACAAAATAGTTATTTTAATGAGCCACACTTCAGGCAGCACTGACTGTCACCGGAAGATCTGGGTATTCTATCTATGCTATTAATACTGTATACAGCAGCAATCTTCTCCTCCTCAAAGTCCATTTGTCGTCAAGCCTATGATAGTACATAATCCGTCTTGGGTTACCTGTCAGAACAAGACAGAAAATATGTACTGAATCAATGTGTGGTTCAATTCATTCATTTACATTTCATTGTACAATATAGCCTCCACCAATTCAGGTGCCAGCAGACAGTCTATTTTAATACAGTTATACGTGCAAGCTATACACAGTGTAGTGTGAAAAATATGCATTGCTTCAAAATAGGCATTGCTTCAAAAAAGAGGCAAACATATTGGCTTCAAGTATGAAATACATAAAAAAAACATGGTGAGAATAGTCTTGACATGAAAGATTAAGTAACTAAGCCATTTACACTAGGTATACAATGTCTCAGAAAATGAGAACATAATGGTGCTGTGTATTCCATTTTTTTCACCAGACACAAGTTAACCCCAAGCTGTTATTCATGATATGCAAAACCATTCAGAGTCAATGAACCATTCACACATTGCTATATATTAGGGCCTGGTACCCGTTTACCCATATTTCCTGTCAAGATGCAAATATTGAATCACAAGAAATAAGCCTTGGTTGAAGGATTTCCCATTTGGCCGACTCTATAACCTAAAGCACAAACTGAAAATCTGACATAAAAGCCATTGTCCTTGTTGTCCTTGTTGCACTTAAGAGTAAGAGTAAAGGCACAGTTGCATCATCATTTCCTTGAAGGAAACAATGGACTTTATTTAGATGTCTCCTGAAACTGTTATTAACATCAGATAGACAAACTTATGATTTTTCTTTAAGAAAAATATGTCATGCAGCATTCCCTTTTCCAGTATCCTGTCTAAAAATATGATACGGTCTATCATCTCAATAATAGCTTAAAGGAATTATCCGGAGTAAAATGCACTTTAGATCAATTTACGGATGATTGGGAGTACATACATTGAGTTGACATCCAAATCATGTCATTCGGATGTGTTTTGAGAAAGTTCGATGTTACCGTTTTTAGTCAAAACTCGTTAGCCTGGAAGTGACGCGGGCATGTCATTTCGGCGCTACAAAACGCTATTTTTATACCTCTTCTACAGTTCCAAACAACATTACACTTACGTGGTAGTGAGTAGAGGGTCCCTAAAGCCAAACCGAAGTATCCAGAGGTCTTTATGTGGTCGGATAGAGTCCAGAATGAATTTCATCAAGCCAGTACCTTTCCTGAAATGTTGCCATCTTTGTTGCCATCTTCAGGGGAAAGTCCGTAGAAGTCGATTGCTGAGTGTGGAGTAACACGCTCTGGAAATTCACAATTTCGTCGCCTTTTTTTTTTTTTTTTTTTTAAAACATAGTCCAGTCCATACAACTTTATTTCAATTTCGAAAGAAATACTGGACTATGTTTTTAAAAAAAAAAAAAAAACGGCGACGACCACATAAAGACCTCGGGATACTTCGGTTTGGCTTTAGGGACCCTCTACTCACTACCACGTAAGTGTAATGTTGTTTGGAACTGTAGAAGAGGTATAAAAATAGCGTTTTGTAGCGCCGAAATGACATGCCCGCGTCACTTCCAGGCTAACGAGTTTTGACTAAAAACGGTAACATCAAACTTTCTCAAAACACATCCGAATGACATGATTTGGATGTCAACTCAACGTATGTACTCCCAATCATCCGTAAATTGATCTAAAGTGCATTTTACTCCGGATAATCCCTTTAAGAGTCGACAGGTAAAGTGTTCCAAAGATACTGCAAAACCTAATGGGACAGTAGCAAGAATTTTAAAATCCCTTCACCCCCCCCAGTCACATATATGAGCAGTGGCATGCCCTGATTAATAGCTAGAAAAGCTACCATTTTATTTGGCGGGGACAGTGACGAAGAATGACAAAATGTATGCCACACGATTGCACTAGAAAGGGACTTGGCTGGCAGCTGTCTGAGTTCACACAAAATACAAACGACAAGCCAGTGAACGAGGGAGGACTAGAAAGCTGGAGCTGCTTCAGGTAGTCTAAAGACTCATTTAGGCATGTCTCCTTGTATATACTGAAAGTCTGTTGACAAAAGGACTCTTTGGCAGGGAAACAAAAATAACCACAATGTTTTGTGTCACATTTTTAAACAGAACCATTCTCTGAAAAATGTCAGACAGCTGTCTTGAGGGATTCTGTCATTTCAAATTATGCTGAAATTGGAGAGGGAAATATTGTTTTTTATCAACACAGTCATTTGAATCTGAAGACTGGGCTAAATTAATTGCTGAATCAGTCCCTCTCAACGTTACCCTCAGGTATAACACTTTTCCATTTATAATTTACTTTTAATAATAACAAAGCTTGTACTTCTGATAGTCCAAAATTCACATCAATAATTATCTTTTTGGGAAAATTTCATGCAAGCATAGCAATATTTTTGCTACAAGGGGCTCAATAATAGTGTAGTAATGAGATGAGCTGCCTGAAATTTCATTCGTTAAGGAGAGTGAGAGTGTACTATAGAGATAGGGGGAAAGTGGAAAATAAACCCAAAAGGGCTTTGCAGAGATTTAGAGGGAGAGAAGAAAGACAGAGAGCAAGAAAGAGAGAGCGAGAGAAAAGGAGATAAACATAGAGGCTTAGAGGGAAAAGTGACATGTAAGTGAAAGAGTGAGAGAGAGAGCGAAAAAGAGAGAGAGAGAGAAGAGAGATATGATGATGATGATGATCATAATGAACAACAAAAAAGGCAGGATTTGAACAATATATATTCTTCAAAAGGTTAAGGTGTATTTAATAGACAGCTTTTATTGACAGATATATTCCATCGTCATATTTTATTTTAAATCCAGTTTTGACCACTTTATTTGATATATGATATTGCCCAATGGTATTCACATTTCTGTAACACCAGATCTTGTGAAGTGAAATAGAAAAGTCTAATTTCCTTTTTTGTCAGCTTGTATATTTGCCCTGCATGCAGAATCACAAGAAATCCCACAGGAAGATTGAATTTTGAAAAGATTGAAAATATATGCGAGATGTGATCAACATGATGTCAGAAATTAGGCTGAGGCCGTTTGAGTGATACTGATATCATGTTGTGGTGACATCTCTAAAGGGACAGAACACTTTTTTAAGGCTGGGATAATAATAGAATAAAGACAGACATCACCCCTCCTCCTGAAAAAGTGACCTACTGTGTCCTGTCGGGCTCAATTTTGGTCTCCCCGTTTTGCTTCTCGTTGATGGACTTCTGGGAAAGGCGCGTGGACATGGTGGCCGCCTGCACCACCGACTTGAAGCTGCGCTTCCGCTTCTGGACGTTCTGCTCCGGGTGGAAGATGATGACGTACACCTTGGGCACGTACAGCATCCCCAGCGACACCGAGGCACTCAGGCTCATGGACACAGTCAGAGTGGTCGTCTGGATGTACATCTAGGGAGCAGAGGAGTTCATATTTATCCACTCGGCATGTGTGTTTTTAATTCATCTCTGAATCAAATGCTTGATCTTTGTACTACAGAAGAGTTCAAAAGGGTTTAATCACATGCTAAGCCCTTGGAGACTGTGCATGTGGGAGATTACAGTGCAGTAGTATGCACTACTGATACAGTTTTAAAGGTAATTTCTTGATATACCATAATAGGAGAAAATGGCCTGGTCTTGGTCTTGGTTTCTAATTTGACTCCTTCTTTGGTTTTTTTGCTTTGCTTTGCTTCACTTGCCTGCAGTATTAACCCCCCAAGTGGGGAAGCCATTGGGTTCTTCAGGAGAGCATAGGCACCGAGGTTCAACAAATCCACACACCCACATCTAAGCCCACCAAGAGCTAAACAGCCAGAGTGGGATGCTGGAAATCCGCACACAATGCTACAGTGCAGCATGGGGCTTGGAGAAAGGAATGGAAAGGGGGGTGGGGGGTGTGATCAAAACACATTTTCACAAATACTTGCCAAGGGTTACGTCACATCCCCAGCATGACAAATGCAGCATACATATATAGTATGCCAGTGGATATTTGTGGCCGGTTGACTGGGAGTAAATACATCTGGATGCATCTGTGAGTGGCTACCTGGATGGTGAATGCCACAGCACTGCAGCTACTAATGCCCTAATTCCTAATTCCTCACTGTGGGAAGCACTCAGGTTTATTAAGATGGCTAAAGACATTGTTTCTAAGCTCCCACACAGTCCCCCCCACCCATCAACCTGCACCCACAATTAAGCTCCCGGAACAGTGCAGTTGGGTTGAACAGCTCCTGTCTCCATGTCATAGTGTGTGTTGTGGAGATAAAGGGAAAAATGAAACGATTTTTTTGTTCTCTGTTTCTCTCTCGGTCGCTCTCTCATTCCTTTTTCATGTGCCTCATTCACCCTTTCGCGTCATCTCATTGCCATATCAAAGGACGCCTCAATAGAAGAAGAAGAAAAAAATGTTTCGCAAATGCAACTTCAACTTGTTATCGGGAGCTTGGCAGGTTGTTCCCTACTTCAATGCCTGCATTTACAATGGAAAGCATTTTACATAAATTTCTACTTAAGTGCTTAACTATTTATGAAAACAGCCATTTACTGAAATTTCTGCATTGGGGTGAATAGCGGTTGACTCATTGGAAAATCCTTGAAAAGAAGTGTGGTTTGGTACACACTTTTATGCTACAAAATGACCATGAACATTTCTGATGAAAGGTTTGTGCAGCTGAATATGTGTAATAATAAAAGTGAATCATAATTTTCTGATAGAATGAAAGTACTGTACTGCTGACAGTAGGTTCTTTTGCTTTGTGGTGAGATGTTCACTAAATTACAGCAAGTCCAATCATCAGGACATGAAACATGACATTTCTTACATAATTCATCAACTTGTGTGGGTGTGCTTGCGGTTAGCTCATCTTTCAAGACATGCAACACTCATCTATGCATGTCTTAGCAAGAGACTTGGTCATCCACTTGCAGATGGGGTAACCCAGAGGAAGAGACCCCAGGGAATCCTCTTACGGGGGAGGGGGGAGGGCACTTAATGCATGAAACCCAAGGAGCTGTGGAGGGAGTTTGATGGCAGAGAGAGAGAGAGAGAGAGAGAGAGAGAGAGAGAGAGAGAGAGAGAGAGAGAGAGAAAAAGCGGGACTCTTGGTGGTGGCTGGTGTGTGCCTGTGGATTTTTGACTGCCCTGCTTGGATTAGTGATTGCTGCACACTTCAATGGGGTCAGAGGCCCAGGCTAACTAGCCATGTAATCCTCCCTATATGTAGCCAGTCTGTGAGTGGTTGGAGGCTGCTCACACATGCAGCAGCATTTTCTTTGTGGATTCCAGTGCCATTCTTCAGTGCCGGCTCACAGGACTGCTCAGGGAGGAGTGTGTGGCGATTGGGAAGATGTATGAAGGTAATAAGGGCTGAAATGGTGGGCGCTCAACTAGGGGCGGAAAATTTCCGGTAAATTTCCGGAAACTTACCATGGGAAGTTAAGTTGGGGAATTTTGGAAATATTCCAAATTGGAAACTTTCATGGAATTAAAGGAAATTATGGGAATTTACGGGAATTAACTGGGAATTTTGGGTAATTCATACAAACTGTTTCGTATACAAACATTAACATTTTGTTTCGTAATAAGCAATATGAATAGTATGTTGGTATTTTCGCTTAGCTTAGCATATAAAGCTAGCTAGCATGCTAGCGGGAATCCCATTCTTTGCCTATGGTTTACTAGCGTGCTAAACTAGCAACACTGAACTGCCCAAGATACACCACACCACTCAACAACAAAATCCAATTGGTTGGAACATTTTTTCCCCATGCATATGAACGCACCATAGGTTTCCTTTATGTCTAGCAGCCTATGCCAATTGCTGTGTGCATGTGATTGACATTATGTGCAGGGTAGAAATTCGACTGAAACTGTATTAAATCAGGTTGTTTTAACTAATATTAGACTGCAAGATGGGGTTTTGTCCACTACATTTAAGTTCCCTGTTATAGACTAACTTGCCATATTAAAAATTCCCAGTTTATTCCCATTAATTCCCGTTTATTTCTGTTAATTCCCATATATTCCTGTTAATTCCCATGGAAAGTTTCCAACTTTGAAAATTCCCAGAATTTTGCAACCCTACGCTCAACTCTACCCGAATCTAACTACAACAACTTCTTCAACAAAAAGTAAGGTGTAGGCCACACATCAAAATGCCTGAAGTCGAGCACGATTTTTGGTGAGGGTTTTGGAGGGCTATGGAGTGTGTGCTCATTTTGTACATGCCAAAATGTGCATGCTGCAACATCCACAATAGGTGGCATGTAATTCTCTGATGAGAGTGAAACTACCCTCATACATCTTCCCAAAACACTCAAGATGGATATTCTTATTTGATCACAAATGTGTTAAGATACTATAAAATGGCCACCTTCTGTGTGCTTTACAGATACCTTCTCAGTGGATTGTGCTGTGCCAAAGAAGATGGGGACGAACGCCAGCCAGACAATGCAGGTGGTGTACATGGTGAAACCGATGGGCTTGGCCTCGTTGAAGGTCTCGGGCACGCCACGGCTCTTGACGGCATAGACAGTGCAGGTCACCATCAGGATGATACTGTAGCTCAGGCAGCAGATGAGCGACAGGTCGGACATGTCGCACTTGAGGATGCCACGAGCCAGCTCAGGGTTGGGTGGCCGCTGCTCCTCGTAGTCCACAATGGTGTGCGGCGGCACCACGCCGAACCACACAAACACACCTATCACCTGGGAACACACATATCCAAGTAAATGTTAGCACACATTTACTTTAAAAAGTATACTTATAGTTGATTTTATTAAGTAAACTTAAGTGCAGTTGCAGTATAATTCCCAAGTTTACTTGCAAACTTGCAATTTTCCACTCCTCCGAGCACTCAAAGCACTTTGCAATGTCATCCCTCACATTCACACACACACAGATAGCACAGGCTGCCATGAAAGGTGTCAACTTGCAAATCGGGAGCACTTTTGGGGTTAAGTGTCTTGTTAAAGGACACTTCGACAGGGTCAGGAGGAGTTGGGTTCGGACGATTTATAATAATAATAAATAGTATTTAACTGCAAGTACACTTGTAAGTTTCTTTTATATGGACTTCACATGCTACTTTTAAAGTATACTACCAGGTTTCCATTCAGGTATTATTTTTTATACTTGAAGCATACTTTTAACTGCCCTTTAAGTAGTTTCAGAGTTCACTAATATAAACACTACCCATGGACTACATCTACAAAAATTCACAACACATAATCTGAATAAAGAACATGTTTTCTTTACATGGTCTGTTGCTTTCTGCTAAACGTAAGGCATGGTTGTATTGAAAGATTCAGCTAGATCTGTGTAGCACTGCATGATCGAAAGAGCCCACTGATTTGACGATACTGCACCAGGAAGCCATGGAATTTTCTTCCTACAGATACAGGCATAGTCTTGTTATAACCTCTGTAGACTTTCAAAGTTCACAATACTTTGGTTTGTCTGTAGAAACCCTCACCACACTACCACAGAAGTGTAATGTTGAGCATTGTTAATGGTATAAAATAGCGATGTGGCACTCTGACCGGTTAGCATCACTGTAAGGCTATTCAGTGATAATGCAAATAAACAGTCTTGCTCAAAATGCCAGCAATTAACGTAATTTTGCTCTCAATCAAAAGTTTGAAGTTGTTAACTACCGTAGATAGACCCTAGATTGTTTTTACTCCGGAGTTAGACTTTAAGTAGTCAACCCAACCCAGTTTTAACCCAAACAGAGTCTTTACAGAAGGGTAATATTAAAGTCAGTCATGCAGCAAAGATCAGTAAGCAAAAGATCAGCAAAGATCAGTCCCTGGCTACAAGTACAAGTAAATATACTTAGACTTTTCTGTCAGTATATGCCAAGTATACTTAAGTATCAAGTATAGGTTAGAAACACTTAAACCTTTATGCATACTTCTCAGTATAAGCTAAGTATTTCAATTTAGTATACCTCTGATCAGTGCACAAAAAGTAAACTATACGTATACTTACTTTTTCTTTTTTTGTTCAAAAAAGTATACTTCCATAAACTTCTTTTTTTGTAAGGGCATGCAAATTACATTATACAGCAGAATGCACTGAAAGTATAATACAGCAAGAAACAGACTTACAACTGACAACAGAAAAACTACAAATTGAGTCAAAAACTTTGCAAGTGCATAGTAGGGAGTCTATGATAGTTAAGTATATGGTGTATAATTTAGATGAATTGCAAGTGTAAACTTATAGCAAAAGAGCCCTAGACAATCCATGTTTTACACTGTTTTTCAGTTTTGACACAATGTAATCCTGTATTGTGGATGGATTAACTATCCATCAGACAAAGAATTGGAATTCAACCTCCTCAAACACAGCCAATCTACAAGCTCCCAGTCAAAAGACATTTTACAACAGGGAAAAAAGGATAGCCAAACAGATGTAGAATAGAAAACATCTGTGACGGCAGAAAAGTTGCAAGCGAGTAAACTGAGGATTCAACACCTAAAATTAACACTTCCCTACCAGAAAGAGTGGAGACTATTTGTTAACAGACAGGGAAGTAAAATATAGAAAAGGGAAAAAAACTTAGTGAAAAGTTTTTGTTCAGCTTTAGGGGGTGTAGGAAGGTAAAAGGCAAAGCAGACGCAAGCTACGGAGGAGACAGATGTTCCTGTCACCGTACTCGGTGGAGTCGAGCTCGCTCGCTCGCCGAGGGTCCCTGTGACACATCTGTGATCGCGTGCTGGAGGAGGGGTGTGAGGAACTGTTCCGCTGTCAATCCCAACGCTGCTAATCTCCTCTCAGCTAGCGAGCATCGCTCCTCCATTTTCCACAGGCTCATCGGCCGCTTTATTCTCCAGCTTAAGCTCAAACTACAAAAAATGGGGTCTTTAACAATCACCATTTTTCCACGGACTGCACACATTCAATCATCAGTGGGAAGGCTTGTATGTCAAGTGAAATCATCTCTTAGAGTTGTAGAGTCTGGGGTCTGGGGTTTGTGGGGGGGTATGAGGTTTTTGCCTTCAAAGCCAATGAGCTTACCTGATCTGACTGCACCTGTCCTCATGTGATGGAAGCACATGAGGACTGAACCCTCTAATACACTGAGGCAGCAGCAGATTTTGACAGAATACTTACCTTGAAGCCTTAATGAACATATGGAGCATGACACACAGGTGCATTCATGTCTCATGAGGGGAGGTGGTGCATATTCAGTCTCACATAAGTCACATAAGTCATAATTTAACATTTGGGGGGGAAACATATGATACTTGAGAGCACACAAACAAAAAAATGCAAATCTGATACACAATACCTGTCACGCACAAATACACATCTGCTCCAAATCCCTCTAATATTCAAAGTGGGACTTGACCCACAAACAAGGACATCACCAGTTTTCCACAGCGTCATTTCACCATGACATCAATCAGAGCTGTTATATGCACTTCTCTGTGTGTGAGTGTGTGCACCAACGTGTGTGTATGAGTGTGAGTGTGTATTTCTATGTGTGGATGACAGCGTGTTATGGTTACATAACAACCTTTCACAATATTTGCTCATGTCACTTGATGTTGCTTTGCTCTGAAATCCAAAGGGGTGTTAAAACCTGGAGTGTTAAAATATATGATATATGTATGTCTGGCTTTCAATGTGTGTACTTCATATAGGTGTATGACATGAATGTGTTTGTGTGTGTGTGTTCTATGTTAGTACATGACAGTGTTAATTGTGTCTGTCATCATATGTTGGCGAGGGCCTGTGTGTGTGTATGTGTGTGTGTGGGTGTGTGTGTGTGTGAGTGTGTGTGTGTGTTACCACACGCACCTGCACGGAGATGAGGATGAAGGTGATGACCAGCTGTGAGGTGGGGCTGATGAACTTGGGCGGTGTGACGGACTTCTTGCCCTGTTCGAAGATGCGGTAGATGCGGTTGGTCTTGGTGAGCATGGCCGAGTAGGTGATGCACATGCCCAGGCCCAGCAGGAGGCGCCGAAAAGCACACACCCCCACGTCCGGCTCGGCGATCATCAGGAAGGTGATGAGGTAGATGAGGAAGATGCCCGTCAGCAGCACGTAGCTGAGCTCGCGGCCCGCCGCCCGCACAATGGGCGTGTCGTTGAAGCGCACGAAGGTGACCACCACAAAGGAGGTGGCGATGATGCCCAGGATGGCGATGAAGACGGGGATGATGGCCCACGGCGAGTGCCACTCCAGCTTAATAATCGGCGTGGGCCGGCACCCGGTGCGGTTGGTCGTGGGGCGCATGTTGAATGGGCACGCCTCGCAGTTGAACTCGTCCAACTGGTAGAGGTAGCCGTCGCACAGCTCACAGTGCCAGCAGCACGGGACGCCTTTCACCATCTTCTTGCGCTCGCCCGCGTTGCAGGGGAAGCTGCAGACGGAGTCGGGCACCGTACGGATGCCCCCTGACCACTGCATCTCCTCCAGCTGGACAGAGAAAGAGAGACAGAAAGAAGGAGACAGAAAGAGAGGGGTGGGGCAAGGAGATAGAAAGACAGAGGGAGAGAGAGAGAGAGACAGGTAGTAGAGAGAGAGAGAGAGAGAGAGAGAGAGGTTTTAGGGATGGTTCTATGACAAAAATGGCCTTAACCATTTTATGGAGACTAGACTTGAATGGGTGAACAAAGGTGTAGTGTGCACAAAACTATGCAAGCTGTGTAAATGTGCAGCCATTTACATTGAGTCGCAGGTGATTGGTCCACTGGCCGATGGCTTTATACCCAGGGCTGGTGATATTGGTCATCTGGTACTGAAAGATGTCATAACGTCCTGGTGCATCTCCATTTTCATTAAACAAGACCCCAGTGCCTGCACTACCTGCACAAACACAAATCCAAATCATACACAACATCAGCTACAAAGAGAACCAGCAACCACTCCACATCCCATCTGCCAGAACGCAGCAGGGATCCACACTGTTGACACAAAGCTCTCTGCCTCTGGGCCCTCCCCTGTTTGGTTTGAGGTTATACATTGTAAAAGTATATTTGGTAAAAATACAGCAGCAACTTGTACGATGTGCCAGATGTAATATCTCACTCTTGAAGTCTTGAAGTATCATCCTGGGCATAATGTGCATGTGAGACTAGGGGAATGCCACTTCTGTACTTCCCTTTCTTAACCCTCCCATCCTATCCCATCCCATCCTAGCCCAACCCCAAACCCAGCTCAGCTCCAGTTCCAGTTCCAGCTCAGCTCCAACTCCAGCTCAGCTCCAACTCCAGCTCAGCTTCAACTTCAGCTCAGCTACAACTCCAGCTCAGCTTCAACTCCAGCTCAGCTCCAACTCCAGCTCAGCTCCAGCCTCAGGCCCCAGCCCTCTGAGCACTGCATGCACATTAACCTCTCAGCACCACCAGCTGTTTGCTATGGATGCTTCCGTCATCTCCAGTCATGCATACCCTAACTAGTTTAATATTATATACACTGCTGACATCTATTTTTAAACTTCAATCAAGTCCTCTCCTGCCCCAACCTCCATAAAAAGGAAAACATATGTTGAATAAGAGCTCGCGCTGAAAGCCTGCGCCCGGGAACATCAGCAGAATCCAGCCTCTGAATGGGGATGAAGGTGTGGAGATGTGGTGCTGAACACAATGCTCTCGGTGCGGTTGCATTTTCCTCCGAGGCGCATCTCCGATTCTGTGCGGGCGTCATTGCAGCCCTGCCAGGAGATTGTCCTCTCTAATCACTGATAAGCAACCTCAGCATTCGTGCAGCAGTGGCGGTGAAACACGAGAGGTGTTTCCTCTCCAAAAGATGACGGCTGCCTCATCTGGCATGCCAGCATGAAAATGAGGTCTTAACTGTTTTTTTTCTCTCCTCCGTCTCTGCCACCACCTCCCCATCCTCCCCTCCACTGCTCTTCTCTCTTTCCCTCGCTTGTTCTCTCTCTCCTGTAACGCACATTGCTTGTTCAACTGATCCCCCTAAGGCATTCCCATCTGAGTAGGGTTTTTTTTACTCCCGTCTCCCCCCATTATTTTGGAAGAGACGCAAACACGTGCTCACACACACACACACACACACACATACGCACACACACACACACACACACACACACACACACACACACACACACACACACACAGAGACACACACATACACACACACACACACACACATACTAAACACCATACTGGCACAGAGGGGGAAGTCTTAATAGGAATCCATTTCATCGAAAGCCTCTTACCCACCAAAGGAGAAATATATTATTTTTCAAATGAGCTAAAACCCAAGGTTCTTAAAGGGGAAAGGGGATGGGTTCCTATAGTTCCAGAGCAAGAGAAAAAGGGGGAGAAACAGAGAGGGAGAGAGAGAAGAAAAGAATGTGGAAAAGAAAGAGGGGGAGACAGAAAGAGCATGCAAGAGAGATGTGGAGATAAAGAGATTTGGGGAATAAGAGTGGGACTACAGACGTGTCCTCTCGGCAGAGCTCCTACTTGTCAGTAAAGAGGGTTTCTCACCCTCAGACCAGTGCCACAGCTTTGCTGATACTGAGACAGCCAGGGCCATTAGTGGAGAGAAAAAAAACTTCTGCAGACTGCAGAAACATCCATCTCGCTTAAAAACAACCAGAGCCGCATACCAAAGGGTGCCGTTTCAAGATTACTGCTTAAGTACACATATATGTCAAAGGAATTAGCAACCAATCGTGTATTTATCACTGATACTAAATACGTTGTTGTTCATGGCTTCTGTGTTTATGTTCTTATTTTTGTGTGTGCTGCGAATTTGAATCTACAGATGAATCATGGATTACTCTCAACTTCAATCAAAAATCTAAATCAAATCCTGTAACCAGAAAGAAATCCTATAGCTGTAACAGAAACCATGTCATCTTATTCTCATAAATCATACGACACGTAACAAGGAAACAAAAAATCAAACATATTGTGTTTATCTACAGTCTGCAAAAAAAAAGAAAGGATGTTAGCAACGCCATCATTCTTTGCCAGGATGTGGCACACTGATAATTGTCGGTTCTCTGAACGTGTTAGATAACATAGATTAGCTGCTATTTTGGGTCCTCACCATTGAAGTTCACCGAGCGTATGTATTTAAGCAACAAGCGTCCCTCCACTGGGTCCATCTTGTCACAGACCCCCGTGGAGCCTGGGCAGAGGTCCAGGTGCATGTTGTGCAGAGCGTGGGCCATGGCGTAGACCGCGTCAATCACAAACTGCACTTTCCCTTCCTGCTCGTAAGGGGAGTCACGGCCTATCCTCTCATTACCTACAATGGGAAGCACACAGAGAGAATTATAGATGGAGAGAGAGAAAAGACGACAGAGAACAGAGAAGCAAATAGATAAATGGAGAAACAGTTCCAGAGTGTTTGTGTGTGTGTGTGTGACAGTGTATGGGAGACAGAGACACAGAGAGAAATAGGTTGTTAGAGTAATCCTCAAAATATATGAAATATACATGCATCCAATACATTCCTTACCTGTACATTTTTTCTTTTCACTATCGATCTTTATGCCTGGCCGTGTCAGTTTACATCTGAAATCATCTTCCCAGAACTCTGCAAACCAGATGTTCCTGCGGTTGTTCTCCAGAGATCTGGTGGTAAAGTACTGGTCAAAACCTGCAGTAAAGGAACAAGCATGAGAACTTAGAACTCTAGCCTACTGTTTCGTCTCATCCCTATGTCTCTAAGGGCCAGTTTCCCATACATAGATTAATGCCTAGTCCTGGACTAAAAGAGAATTTCAATGGAGATCTCCATTGAGAAAAAAATATTTTAGTGTACAACTTAAAGCTTGTGGCTTGTAGGCCTAATCCTTGTGCGGGACACAAGCCCTTAGTGCTAGAGCAAAACTGAGCTGGTTAGAAAGCCAGTTGTATGTTCTGATTCCAAAATATTAAAAGACATTAACAAGATAAACCACAGAATTAAATTTATTAGTCTACTATATTGACTTCAGTTATTCTGCCACCATTTATTTTTCAAACACAATTTCGAACTTGTTAGCTCAGCAGTAGTAACATCAGTATATCAGCAGCAGTTAGTTACTCCTCTAATCCTCCTTACCATCAATGGAGGCTCTTTTGGGGAGGATGGTGACAGCTCCTTCTGCCATGTCCTCCTGGTCCAGGATTGGTGAGATTTTTGCTCCCCAGCTGTCAGAGCCCACAAACAGGAAGTGACCCGTGAGGTTTGCCTTCTTTGCTGCGTCCAGGACCCGTCTGTGTGAGAGAGGAACCGGAAGTGAGTTAGGGGGTGACCCCCCCATCTCCCAAACAACCACTCTGCTCTGAAGACTATAGCAATAGCCTATTGGAAATATTCACTATTTCACTATATAGTGCTTTGTGTAGCGGATAAACTCTATATAGTTATTCACTATATAATGCACTATATAAAGAGTTTCCAGGTTGCACACATGAACCTTGAGGTGGATAAACTCATTTCTTTCATAGCTGTGCAATAGTAGGTAGTATGGAGGGGCAAAGCAATAAACAATCTGCGATATTCCACAACAATCCATGTTACCACTTAGAATTACAACTCTACCAACATGTACAACAAACACATTCCAGACATTTAATTTCAAACAAAGTAAATAAAGTCCATGCTATTAAAATCTAATCTCAACAAAATAAAGATTCATGTGTTATATTGTATATGGAAAACACATGGTTGAGAGATGATGATAGCCAACAGGCATCTAATTAGGACGAATCCTCATTCATCAGACGCAATTAATACCAGGGTGGGATTGACACTTCATATTACACTATCCAGCAGCCCTTCATCCTTTCCGGCAACTGATGTGCTTTAATGAGGAGGATAGCAGAGGCTGGACGGAGTGTGAACACATTAGAGAGATGTGTCATTACTGTATCTCTCAGGTTTGAAACGCTGCCCATTACACAAGGACGCTGTGACTGTGTGTACAAAGCAGTGGTATGGGTTGATCCATTTTCCTAAAGTGACTGAATGAATAATAGACCAACTGATCAGTTGATGAATTGATCTCTGTATGTGTTTTTAATTGCTTAATTCATCAGCATTATGAAAGGCCCTATTGTATCTGCGGTGGACTTAATCTACGAGCTTCCCATAATACCCCTGATCATACTTAGGAGACAGATTGCACTAATTACCAACATTTGGCACTGTGGAAATGTTGACAGCTGAGAGGGAGAAAAACACCGACACAAAAACAGCTTTTTCTCCCTGCTGTTAAGACGTGGTAATCAGGCGGAAGTGGAAGACCGCCGCAGCGGTAAAAAGACTAGGTGATCAGCTACTGAGAACATTAGGTGACACGGCTGCCTCTCCCACTGAGACTGCTGGACAGCTGATGCCAGGCTGGATGCCTTTGTGGTTTTGGTGTGTGTGTGTGTATGTGTGTGCACTCCTTAGGTTGGCCAGGGAGGGAGAGACACACTGAAGATTTAATTCATCCGCAGACGGGAGCAGCTGTGGACTTTATTAGTCATTTGGTAAACCTGGATGGCAGATTTCCCCAAAGTATTCCCATGCAGTGCTTATAGTAGGGTAGTTGTTCTTTCAGCTCAAAATTTTACATAACTGCTAGCCAAATGTGAACTGACCACTTCTGACACATTGTTCAGAGAAAGATGAATCTACACTCATGAAGCTAAAGCATTAGATTTCAAATAAATAAACACACACAACTGTTAACCCATTTGGAGCACAATTTCTGTAGATTGTTACAGACTGATGAGATATTTGTAAGAGAACGACTGAAAGTATCTTTATTAATATTGCAAGTTTATAACACATCAAAGCAATAAGATGACTTGACTGGGTTATATTGAGTGTATTCATATTGTGACAATACTATTAATTCAGGTACAAGTACAACCCTCAGATGTGCAGTGAAATATCCTTTAATATTCCTTGCCTGGGTTCCTGCATTGGACACTGTTTTGGAATCTCAAACTGTTCCCTTTCCCTGGCACGTCTGTACCCTCAGGGTTTATCCAAAATAGATAAAGACATTACACAAAGAGGTATTCAATAAATTTCAGGATAACCTCGTGAAATTGGCCTCAGCTCAGAGACCAAGTAGGAGAAAAAAAAGAGTGATTTTTCCTCTGGGCATGAACAGAAAAAACGCCCACACAAATGGAAGCCGGGGGCTCTGCAGGCAGCCGCAGCAGACTGCAGAGACTCGCCGCCTCTGACCACGTCTCGACTACCAGGAGGTATCCCAAGATTAAAAGGGTGAAACACTAATGCGCAATAAGGAGCCCCTCCCAGCAGGTGAAACGGCTACCTGATCATCTAATGAGACTGCTGTGTGTGAGGCAATTACACGACATGCAAGTCATTACCAGCTGCGCAAGAGACCTGGTTCTGATAACTTACTTGATGTCGTCCTCGCTGGCGAATATAATGACTCCACGTGCATTGGAGGTCTCCATTAGCCTCTTTATGGCCTTGTCATATTCTCCTGGTTTCGGATCTCTCGGGATCTTTATCGACTGGGCGATGCACAGACCCCCTTGAGGTGAAAATGGAAATTGAATTCTGTGAAACTGATTCAGGATTTTTACAGTGTGTGTAAAAGGTCAGTTTTAGCTTCTACACTACATTGCAATGTATCACACCGATACAGACATTCACAATATATCGCATAATAGATCACACAAAAGATCACATAATCATAATAGATCTAATCATGTTTGATTATTTTATCTTCATTGTCGCCTACATGCACAGTAGATTAATTCAGAGCATGATCACTGTGTTATTTGCACAAGATAAGCTATTTGCTTGCCCCTATTTGATTTAAGGCTAATAACAATGCAGTCAGGTCTTTCTGAGAAGTCACGTCTGGCGAACGCTTGAAAATCGCTTTGTGTGTCATTTTAATATACCTTCTTCATTATGCTTCGTCGTTTTACTTACCTGCCTCACGCGAGATCTGGATGAATGCATCAACTCCGCTCTCTCCGTAGTTGCCCTCCGACGCCACTGTTGACACATAATTCCACCCCATGGCCTTGACGATATCAACCATGGCCTGGGCTTGGTAAGAGTCCGGTGGCACCACGCGGGAGAAGAAGTCATAACGGTTGTGGTCACTCAGCTCCGGGGAGGTGGATGCATAGCTAATCTGAGGAATCTGATCAATTTAGAAACAGAAACAATGTGATTTAAGCAGCAACATCGTGATTTAAGCAGCAACATCTCCCTTATAAAATGGAAGCATATACCTTATTCTTCATACCACTTGCCCTCAATTTACCAGGCTATGGTGCTGCATGAAAACTTGGCCTATTACAATGTTATGTTAATACATCAGCTGTTGTGTGCAATATATTCAAATTCACATACCCACTGCTGCACCACACCAATGATGTCCATTGAGGACATACAGTAGAGTTGAAACCAAAATTTAATTTCTACTCTTTTTCTCTCAGACAGAGCACACTGGCATACCACTATCTCTTCCTCTGGTGGTATTTAATTTACAGTAACTGGATTGTGGCATGAGGTCCACATTCATGTGGAGTCATTAACTTATCCACTGGAGGCACACTAATCTGCTCTGCTTCGGTTGTGTATTTTTGGAAAATGAATCAGTCAGAGTTATGATATGATTGGCAACATGATGGTCTCAAATGAAGTTAGAAGGCCACCACCACATCTGCATTCTCAGGACTTAGATCATATTCATGTCTCTTTGTTGTTCGCAAGGCTTGTATGGAGGACTGTTGACATGCTTCAGAATCTATCACATATAAGCCATCACATTCATTAACACAAGGAGAGACTTTGCTTATCGTTGGTCAGTGTGGTCGCTTTTATCGTTATGGTTATAGTTATGGTTATAGTTATTGTTCCTGGTGTGACCGCTCTTAAGGCTTACTACATACTGCAGTGTGGGTATCTGAAGCAGGTTGGGGCCAGCCAGGACGCAGAGAGTGGAAGCGAGAGAGGAGACCAAAGGTAGATGTGGGGGTGTGAGAGAAGGGAAAGAGTGGAGGGGCCCAGAGACCATTTGACAGATTATCTGTGAGGATTAGAGAGGTTTTAGTTAAATTAAGTTAAGCACAGAGGCAAGAGAGACAGAGATCAAGAGACAGGAGCAGCATTTCTCACATTTAAGTCAAACTTATGCGAATCTCTAACCACTCAGTCACATTCCCGAGACCTCAGCTTCCTCCTAAAGCTGAAAGCGTGGAATCCCAAAACAGTCAGGAACACTAAATCAATGTTACACGGGGGTTCATTAACACCGCTGTTACTATTATGGGATGGAAATGACCATTCGTGCAGGACATGCTCCGTGACCATGGGTGCGCTAGTGTTTGGGATTAATTAGTTTCTGCATGCCGTCGCCTCAGGCCTCAACCTGACACATGGGAATAATACCTTGCCCTATTTCCAGAGAACTGGCTGAGAAAGACTCAATATCAGAATGTGTCACTTTCATTCAGCGGGGGGACTTTGATCCAAATCCAATCTTTTAATCACCATAATGGCCCCTGTCTACATCAACCTAGACAATGTGTGCCCATTGAAATAGGCATTACTGTCTGCATGTCCGTGCCCATACACCTGCCTACGTCTATCCATAGGCCAATTGGTTTGTTGATCTGTCTGTCTATTTGTTTCGCTGCCACTGGTCCTGTTTTTCTGAATAACTCTCTCTAGCCAGCTGTCTCTATATGTTTGCCTTTTGCGCCCTCCGTGTTGTACTGTACCTCTGTTTCTTCATGCATGCTTGGTTGTCGTTTGGCCCACACATCTTTCTGTGGACCTTTGTTTCTTTATTGATATATCTGTCCGTGTGTCTCTGTGCCTTGTGGTCCTAGATATGTTATACAGCTTGTCTGTGAGCCATCTGTTTGCCTGCTGTGGGGGGATGAGAGCATGTTCACATGTTTCCTTCAATGTCTTGTCTTGCCATTCATTTTTAATGTGGTATATTTATTATTTCTTTGTGTTTGTTTTTGTCATCTCTCTCTCTCTTTTCTTATTCAGCCATAAATAGTATTAGGCATTCGCTGTGAGATTGCAGTAGAGGTGACAGAAAGTTCAGTTGAAGTTTGGGCATCTCTCAATCTTTGGTGTGCTGTGTGCTCCACCCCAGATTCAGTGCACATAGAAAAGAACCTAGTCGCTTTACCCTGAAGCTACAATTATGGTAATTAATGAGTTTCAGGAACTATTTACAACCTCCCATACTGCTTCTGGTGGTCCCCTGGCTAAGTCATGAAGGTGGAATTTACATGGAAAAGTCATACAAGACTGATTTAGCTTTTTTCCCTCAGCTCTACTGGACATATTATGACTAACAAAACATATTAGCCTTGAGCCTTGATTTCACCATTTTACATTCACCAAATGTTTTGATAAAGTAGGCCTACATTTCTGATTTGTTATCCACTGTCAAACCTCCTTTTCTAACACAGCTTACCCTCAAATATTTCAGGGAGTTTACTGTGTACAAGCACTTGTGTTTCAACAACACACTTGCAAATCATTTGAATGCTCCAGCACATAATGCCTTTGGAAAGTGTCAAGGAGGAACAGGGTTTGGGTGAATCTCACCCAAGGCAGAGCTTAACCTACTCTTTTCTTGTCAAACTGACTTCACGAGGCAGACAGGGAAAGGTTTCGTTACAGCTTGCTTACTATTTTAGCTTGGCATCTGAGAAAGCCTGTCTCCCCTCACAGATGGTTTGATGCAGATTTAGAAGATTTGGGGTACTTTTTACCACTGCATTTTTAATGGTGAGAGCT
This sequence comes from Alosa pseudoharengus, assembly GCF_046254945.1. Classification (NCBI taxonomy): domain Eukaryota; kingdom Metazoa; phylum Chordata; class Actinopteri; order Clupeiformes; family Clupeidae; genus Alosa; species Alosa pseudoharengus. The sequence continues at coordinate 17,718,723 of NW_027468881.1, forward strand.
TTGGAATACTTCATGTACCGGAACAGATATAAATAAATATCTTTCCAATTAATATTCTTTCCCATACAACAAGAACATGCATGCATTTTTAAAGATACCCGTTACATTTTAACGGTCAGGCCAAACAAATTCACATCGCTTCGCATGCAGATCAAAGAGTCTGTGTTTAAGTTAAATCAGTCACCTTTCATTTTCACTTTTCAAGTCACCTGGTCAACTGACAACTGTTGTTGGTGCTTCACCAGATCTGGATTCAAACCACATCAGTGCCTGATTCTGTCCACACACAGTCTTTCAGTTATCTGTGGCATCATGCTCCAATTAAACAACATGGAAACATGCAGGCCTAGACCATGTCAAGTCATTGGACTGTGTTGTAGTTCATATTTCAAAATAATAGGCAGTAACAACATAAATTGATCTCTTATTAATGGGCATTAGGCTTTGGGGTAATCTAAATTTACTAATGATCCATCGTGCCTCACAATTAGTAAGAGGACCTGAACCCTTGCACTTTATCAAACATTTGTCACACGCAGTTAGAGAAGCCAATCTTTAAACAGCGAGTCTTTTTCCCCACTCGTCCCTCTCATCAGACTAAATATAGTCTGCAGTCTGAGATGCTGCCATCGGCTTATTGTTCCCCAAGGCTTGCCTAATTCTCTTGCTAACAGCTGGCTGATGTGTTATCTGCCTCCCTGGCTCGTGCTAAATGGCTTATTGTGGGGGAAAGTGTTATTAAGCTGCGCGGTGTATGACAACCAGTCAGCTTGCACGGGATCCTTTTCTGTTAATGCATCTTTGTAGGTCTCAGCCCCCGAGTTTCCGAAGTTTTGTTTCCACTTTGTTTGGGTATTGTAAGCCATTACTGGCGTTCAATAATTTAGTGCCGAGGGCGTTTTAGAGAGTAATAATTCAACTTGGCTGCCTCCCCCCATCGTGACAAAAGCCTGACAGCAATGCATCTCTGTGACTGAGAAAGATGCTCCATTCTCATGCCCAGCAGGTCAGTTTGGATGCTGAACAGCATCCACTGTGCGAAACAACAGCAGGCAAATGACCAAACTCAAGACCACACATTTTCTCTTTTCAGTGCTTGTTGTAGTCATTAGGAATCATACTGTTTTTTCAGAGGACAATTTTCTATTATGTTTGAAATAAGCACTGTGCTTTATTCATCTCACCAGAAAATACAACCTGAAATATAACACATATTTAAACATGAATAACTAAGGAGTAAGGATGTTTTTTTCTGTGTAAGAATTAGAAGATACAAGACCCTGGTTTTGCCATTAACCCAACCAGAGGTCTGTGTTTGAAAAGCAGAATATTTACAGCACTTCCTTGACGGCAATGTCTGCTTATTAAAAAAACATGCAGTTTGTTCCAAGCACAGTCCATCTTCAGTCCTCTAGAAACGACCGAAGTGCAGCCTTATGAAATTACACAACCAGCCAGCAAATATCAGTCCTCGTCGGCCACACTGAAACTTGATTTGACAGGTACTGCAATATTGTTCCTTTTTTCCGCCTATGCATCACTCCCATGACGCCCCTGTAATCTAAATGAGGGGCCAATAGCAAGAAGAGGGTGCATGACTGCATGTGGAGTAAGATAGATTTACACACCGACAGGGCATTTAGGGTCTCCGCTCTACTCGTTTGTAGTAGTTGTGTCTTTACCAACTTTTGAGGAAATAAGACAAACTGACAGCGTTCAGCGACTCTGCACCTCCTCTTTTGTCAGAGATACTGAAGAATTATTGGCTCAGAATATGCAAAGCCAGAGTTATTTAGGAGATTTGCCTCAGGCGCCAACCTCACTGTTCAAATTTGAGCTTCATCCACCCCAAATATTTTGAAGATAATTCCAGGTGTGCTGCTCAGAAAGTATCGAGACGTATCAGAGAATATCCCAGAAAAGTTTGACTCTTGAGCACAGCTCAGAACACTACTAGTCTCATAACTGTATAGAACACAACTTATACGTTTCATGTATGTATTAAAGAAGAGTTACTATGTTGAGCAAAGCTCACCCTCAACTTTCTGTGACTCACTGCCACTTTACACTATAAAACCACCACACATTTTTCAACAAAGTGTGACTGTGAATGAAAGTAATGTAAGATATGTCCATTGTTATACACAATGTTTAGCAAACAGAATTTGAAAAGGTACTTCGAGTATGGGGATATGAGATCAGTATGACGCTCATCCTAGCTTTTCCCTCAAAAGACAAAAGTTTTCCATAGTGTTTTTTTATGTGAAGATACATTCATCAAAAGGGTCCTTTAGGATTTGTTTGAGACAATTGCTGTTATACAGGGACTCATAAGGATCCAACTGCAAACTACAAAGGTCCTGTACTCAAAGAAAATCTTGTTACGGTGGTTCTATTGGGAGAAACACCAAAGACTGTAGTCATGGAGGAGGCAGGGAGGGAATTCATGAAGTCAATGAACATCAGAGATGTGAGGTGCAAAAAGGTATTTGTTCCAGATATGTGACAGCATAACAGATTTTTTCCACACAAAGCTTACATTGAAATTAATGACACACACACCTGAACTATCACCAGGCATAAGCTAGAGACCCATAAAGCAAACCCTTGAATGTCCACCAATGGCTCATTTCGATATGCACATGTCCAGTCATTCATTAATTAATTCTTGTCTCAGGGTCTCTGTTGTACTCTGTCTCTCAGCCTAAGTTGCTTTTGAAAAACAAAACAGGACATTGGGGTGGGAATACCATTAATAACAAACACAAAAAAATATATCTGACTAATGTATGAATATGCACAGTGAGGTGATTTATCTGTCTTAAAACTGACCCTGGCCTTTTTGAAGGCAAAACAAAATGAATTAAATGAGGTGATCAGAAAACGTTCATTTTGGGTTTTTTGCCTCACTGAACTGCGAGGTCGGAATTGTATCTCTGAGTGCTTCAATGCTTTTTTATCACACAAATGCACAAAGGGTTGGGTTTTTTAATGAAGATACAGGGCCAGTGTTCTGTCCTGTTCCTCTTTTATCCATTGTCTGCTTCCCACTGTATTTGCTGAATTTAATTAGTGCCTTGTCTTCTGACAGCTGTCCTCGTACGAGACGTCCTTTTGTTTCAAATCTATTCTCATGTAGCACTACTTCAATGGACAAGTTCATCCTTTAAAATAAAGCCATCTGACACGTTTCCATGAATAAATCTCATCACTCTTTTCATTCGTTGCCATGATTTCCTTTCATCTATAAATGGAAAGAGTGCATCGACTGGCATTTCCAGACAATGTTTCCTTGTCTTCTTCAAAACGAAAATGATGCATTTCAGTTGTGTGTTTTTCTACTTGAGGAGGAGGTGCACTGGAAATGGTATCGTTTTTCCTAGAACGGCAATTTACCCACAGTCAGTCAGCCAGCCAGCCAGCTAGCACAGGTAGTCAGCCATTTTACTCCATAAAGATATATGGGCTTGGGCCATCTAAGAATAACATCTAAAGACTGAGGCTAACGGTCAAGCTAGTGAACTAAGAGGACTATGATGCTGATACATGCACGGTTGGATGACAGCAGCTCGTCTGAAGCATGTTAAGCTGCGTCTTCTTGTCCATCCCTTTATGGGGCAACTGAGAAAGCATGATAAATCCATCAGCCAGTCAGGTCTCATAAAATCAATTTTGCTTTTCCCCGGCAACAAAAGAGTGAAACACGAACAAGCATCCCTAACAATACTGTCCCCCTTTTTGCCATTTAATTTCTTATATAAGACCCATGTAGGATGGGATTTTGTTTTTGTGGAAGCCTGGGAAAAAAAGAGGGAAATACTCAATAAGCTTTAGGGTGTAAATCTCCACATTAGTCATGGAGATTCCACATTTTTCCTCAGCTCTGGTGCAGTGTCCAATGTGTGCCAGGAGTCACTCCCCAGAAGAAGCAAAAAAAAGATTGAGACAGAGTGTGTCTCATATCTCCACTCACATTCTGATGGCTCATGTAGTCTGGGGGGGGGGGGGGTAGATTGAGCTGTACTGAGTGAATGAGTGAGACAGAGAGGTTGCTTGAACAAGCTTTGACCTTAAAGATGCCTGATTAAATAAATACAGTCATCATTCTTTATAGTAGACGGGGAGGAGGGGGAAACAACAAAAGAAATATGTCTTTTTTTGATTTGCATTTCCAAACCCTTCTGATCTCCACAAAGTTTGTCATGCCTTGGATCACACCCTGCCCCTTGTTCCAACAAAACCCAAATCAAAACCCGAGGCCCTGGCATTGAGCTTGTTCTGTCCCACGGCCTTGTACGCTTGATGGGCTGCTTTATTCTCCATCCCAATTCAGCTTAATCCAATGACAGCATCGGGCAGCGTTCAAAAAGAACGTGTTGGATGGTTTGCATCACAAATTTGTTGATACTGTTTGGGGGCTCATACATATTTATTGTGTTTTTTTTTTTTTATTTGAAATGTGAAGTCGCTGTCAGTATGCGCAATCAGTATGCAGAGCGTGGGCTCTTGAGCCTTTATCACACCTGGTGAAGGGGGTTGTTGTTCACCCTAGCGGGTTCTGTAGTGGCAATATTTCACAGAACACCTACCATGGCCTCCCAAAGCCATCTCAACGCACATGCGGGGAAAAAAAGCTGACCTTACTTTGTCACTATTGTGGTTGTAATCGCATGGTGGTTGTAATCGCATAGCAGTATGAAATATATTACAGGCAAGACCATCAAGGGAGATGTCTCTCATCCAGTATCCTCATCCATTTTCTCCCACTCGATATCTGCAGTCCCCCCCATCCCCTTAGTTACAAAAAACCCCCAACAACAACAAAAGTAACAACACCAGAACCAATTCAATGGACCCTGGGGAGAACCAAAGAGGCATCAGGCCTAAAACGCGATTAGTTCTAGCTTCTAAATCCTCATTGTCAATTAACTGCAGCTTCAGACCCCTAGGAATTCTTACAGGCAGCCTGAATGGTCAGAGTGGCCAACTGTCCATTTCAAAGGGGAGGCTAAGAGGACGTGAGCAGCCACTGAGGAGGGTGGGGGAGGCTGAAACCGGAGGCAGCGGTCAGTCTGACCCTGTGTGTCAAACATGAGGCACCATGACCCTCCTCTTCCAAAAAAGACACGTTTAATTAGTGAGGATTTCACATCATATTTGAGAGACTTTGGGACACATTTCAGTAGCCTCAGAGAGAATCTCATTTAGGATTCGCTGTGACTGCATAAAAAATTAGGTGGCTTGAAATATTTGCTTCTCCAAATGCCAGTCTCCTCGTTGACTCATTCTGAAGGCATAGCAGGTCCAATATCTCTAAAAAATAGGCTATAAAAATATATCTGTCACTGTAGAGGCATTCTACTCAGTCACAATATTAGCATGCATAGGACCTCAAATCTATGCCCATCCTTGTCCACAATAACCAGTCAGACACTAACGCACCATAGAGTCAGGCAAAATGCAATTACTGCAAGACATACTCTGCTCAAACATTCCTCATAATTGCTGGGTGTTTGAGTAAACATCTAATGTCATTGAGATAGCAGGAATAATTTGTCATGGAGGATTATCTAATTCTGTTAAAACATTTGGGAGTATGCTCCGCTTTGCTCTGCTCTGCTCTGCTCTAAATTCATTTCGAATTGGGATTGAACTGTGAATGTTTTGCTAGTTCACTAGCCCATGGTGTGGACAGGTGTGTGTGACAAATGTGAAATCTTGGCTGCTGATTTCAGTGCTAAGGGGAAGGAAAGCCCACATACAGTAGTATCCGTAGTGACCCTTACCTCAAAGAGGCGTAGCACGTTGGCCACCATGATGGAGACGGAGCTGGCCGAGGCCCCGATCACGCCCACCACGCGCTCCGGTTTGCGTATGATTGGCGGCTCACCGTTGGAGCAGCGTATGTCCGACGTGTCCTTCTGGATGAGCGCCTGAACGAAGGTGAGCGACTGCTCGAGCGCGTAGGTGTCGCGTGAGCACGTGTCCAGGATGCGCGCGCCCAGCGTGATGTTGGGCAGCAGCTCCGGGTCGCTGTTGATCTGGTCCAAGGCGTAGAGCATGGCCTCCATGCGGTGGATGCCCTTCTCCTTCTTGATCTCGCCGCACGACGCGCCCGCAGGCCCCTTGGAATGCACCGGGAAGAGGCCGCCCAGCGTGATGTCGCCCTCGATCTTGATGGAGCGCGGGTGCGTGGGCTGGTGCGCCCGCACCATGACCCTGGGGCCCGCCAGAGCTACCCAGAGGAGCCACAGGACGGGCCGCCACCACCATGGCATCAGGCCGGAGCCTCTCAACCTGAACCCAGATGCCCAGACCGTGCCATAGCGGAGGAGTGGGGACGTAGGTGGACTCGGTGTCATACTGCTACTACGACTGAAGGGACCCAAATTGCTCACCCTCTGCCTGAAGCACCTGCAAGAGACAAAAGAGTGTAGGAGGCCTAATTACCATGCATTCATGTTGTTTGGGATGTATAGTGAGACAACACTGTTTTCAGCAGACAGTTAGGTTTTAAAGCAATGCAGTGCAGGGAGGATATATCTACAGTGTGCTCTCATGGTTTTGGTTCTAGTTCTATTGGGAACCACTGGCACTCTGCTCTATACTGATTCTTTGAACAGGATCTAGAACTTTCTAAATCCCTTGACTTGCACTTATATTTGAAATGCCCAAGGAAAGAAAAACATCATGGAACCAAAACTCTTGGTAGAAGCATTTTTACCATAGTTCTGAGGGTTTAGTTTTTTAAGCCATCAGCCATGACAGTCTTCAGCCCCCCCAAAAAAATATGATGTGATGTACAGAATAATTTTCTTATTTAGCAAACCCATAGAGGCATAGAGAAGATGTGTACTGAAGTCTGTTATGAACTGATTAAAGGGAGCAGTACATTTTAACAGGTGATTTGATGTTACCTTGGAAGAAAATTAATGTATTTCTTTGCTAAATCGACATAGTATTATTAATCTGACAAACATAACTTGGCTTGGCGGAGGACATTTGTATCAGGGGAAAAGGTAATTATATCTCTAGACTTAAAGGTATGCACAGCACAGCGTCTCTTCTCCTCAGATCCTTGTCGACGGAAAACACGGCGATGTCAGCGGTGGCTCTGACTTAATAGAGTGCATCGCGAAGCGCCGTGTGGCTCAGCCACAGTGACTAAGAGCACAGAGACAGATGTAATTTCCAGAGACAGAACTGAACAGAACAGAACAGCCCATCTGTGGACTTAATGTCTTGCGTTCCGCCCGGGGTCCGTGAGGGGAGAGGCCCGGCAAGGCCATTTGCAGAGGATATAGTCTGTTCCCACTACCCACAGCCCTACTTCCAACAGAGAGAAGTTTTTCTGTCTACGCTTCTGTGAATGTAAGATGTATGGTTTGGCACTGATTGCAGAGATAACCACTAGGGAGATGAGATTTCAAATAGTACAGAGGGGTTTTGTGTTGTGGATGTGTTGTGTTTTGGAGAGTGTGTTGTGAAGAGTTGGAGCCAGGCTCTGTTGAAAACAGTACACGCTCTCGCTCCCTGGTTCTATGTTAGCCATGGCAGCTCAAATCATTTATATATGAATCCCTTCCAAGCAAGACGCTGTTCGAGCCTCACTTGCTTTTTTGTGTTTCTTTTTTTCACTTTTGTGAATAGATTCCCCCACTTCAGGCTGGATTTTTGTACAATATGTCACAGATGTTCTCCCAAAAGGACACTGCAGTAGCTTTTTGTTGGTTGGCAAGTTTCAACTACTAAGGCCATTTGCTGTGGTAGAGCTGTGGTTAAAGCCATGCAAGACACCTTGATGTCCCCCACTCCCTAGCTAACTCTGACTTCATACGATAATCTCCACCCATCTGTCTGTCATGTGTCATCATCCACATCAACACCTGTCACATCCATGGTGCAGCTCATTACACACAAAAGCCTCAAAATGTGTCTCTCGTTTACTTTAAACAGGGATGAAAGGGGCTGGTTCTCTTCCAGCACCAAAGCCTTGATACTCTCAGAGGCTGGCTGCAGCCCGCAGCCTGTCTAAAATTAAAAGTCATATTCAATATGGTAGACTAATTCTTTTAGGAGAGAGACTTCGCAATCTCCCCACTTAATGTGATTTGGAAGGGGCTTCACAGTCATAGCAGTAGCGCATCCCTGGATGCTAAACAGAGCCGACATCCACTCCCCAACGCACACCCTGGTAAATATAATTTTTATGGTGATAAAACATCACTTAGGACCAGCAACATAATGGAGGGTTTTAATAATACATGGATAGCCTTTCCCTGTTGTTGTAATCACAGTCTGTAAGTGAATGCATGTGGGATATTGCCATGCTTACCAATGCTTCTAAGGGCAATCTTATTTGTTTATGGTCTCAGGATAAATCCAACTCAAATTAGATATGATCAAATATACAGTAGAACACTCATTATTACAATCCAGTGCATAGGTACACAAAGAAACCTGTAATTAATGGAAGAGAACACATACAGATTTGTTCCAATCAACAAATCACTGGAAATTGGAAGGTCTAAGACAGACTCGTTTCTATAATGAATGCATAGGCTTACTATTAATAGATTTAAATCCCATAGCACAATACAAGATCATCACGGTTCACTAGGAACATATGAATATGACATATTGTATCTCTGTATACGCCACTGCAGATAATATATGACATGATCTGGTGATGGCATCTGCAGTAATGGGAAAAACAACTATGTGCCATTTTATGCACATTCTTCTGGTTAAATATATTATAATTATTGAAACCCACTCATATGCTGGTGCAGTGTGATTTGCACCTGGGATTTCCATATCCTGTGAAATCCGATCAAAGTGCATATATTGTAGTCTGCATGCATACTGTGCTTATGTGTGCATATGCCTAGTGTGTGGTGCCTTAGATAAAATGCAGGTATCCAACCCTTTCAATAAGTTTTGAAAACACTAATATTGTCTCCAATATAAAATTGGTATCAGCAACAAGTGACAGTTGTAAAGGGAACAATCTGTAACAACTAGGCTAATCCAGTGGCACAACAAAGAGCACCAACGAATGGGCTTTCAGTTGTATTTGTAGTAGCTCATCATTACCCAGTCAGGTAAGGCCTTGAACCTGCCCCCTAAACCCAAATCCAAACGATTGTGCAATCACTAAGAGAACAAGACATAGTAGCCAACCTGATTATACATCATGGTTACACTCGAATGCTTGGTCTGGCTTTTCATTTGTTTATGGATGTGTTAATCTTTTTTTCTACCTGGATAATCTCTGTTCACCAAAACCACCTTTGTATGTCAGCAAATGTGCCTAAAGAATTAGTTTTTTCCCTAATGATTTTAGGATCCATGGGCCATCTGATGCTTCTGCAGATGATTCTCCAGGGAGTGCAAGCAGAGTCTAACGTCTAATGTCCTACTCCTAACACTAAATTAAGGGACACTTTTCTTTGTGTGACTGAAAACACATATGTCTTGTAACAATGTTTCCACATGAAGCAGATGATAGTGTCACAGCAGAAAATTAAGGTCAAACAGTGCCATAATCAGAAGGTGACAGAGTGTTATCTTTAACACCAGACAATACTTATGAACAGTGTGGTGCGTTATTAATCAAATAAAGAGCATGTCATAATATAGTTTGACCTCAGCTATATGAAGCATTTTCCTGATCGGGTCAAAAACTGTTCATGTGTGTGAGGTAGTGACTCCATTGGGAAGCAGATCTCAAAATGATAATATTTCCATTCATGTGAGTGTGTTCAGATGTACTCATCTGTGCAGTATCACAATCAGATAACATCTGAGAGACCTACAGTATTTCCAGGAAAAGGGAAACCCCTTGCGACTGAAGCAATGATAGCTATAGACATCATCACTATAGTGGGTATTTTCTTGACCAGGAGAGCATCAATAAATCAATAACTTATGTCATCTGCCTGGCTCTCTAGGATTCAATATGAGCTAGTAAGAGATATCATTACATCACACACTGTGACATTACTGATGGGCATCAAAGTCCAAAAAAATTAAATGATGACAGAGATCACATCCACTAAATCAGGTCAATTACACTGATTAAATTAAACTGACCCAGGGCTTTTGTTCCCAAACGTGAACGGGCATGGACTCGGCATGGAAGTATTTTTAATTTAAGGTCAAAGTTCATCCTAGCAAGCTCCTTGTTGCCTGCCTGTGCAGTGACAGCATATTAGGAAATTGGAGAGCAGTGGGAGTTGCACAGGCACCAGAGGTTAACATGCCATTGACTCCTGGTCTAACAAGACCCACCGATCTCCCAATACACTTGATTCTCGGTTAGCATCTCTCTCTCTCTCTCTCTCTCTCTCTCTCTCTCTCTCTCTCTCTCTCTCATTGTAGGGACCTATCCTTACTAATGCACATTACAGTTGAACTGACTCAGAATGCCTACTGCCAAGTTTTTACATTAGTAATACACTGTCTCTGTCTTTGCCCTGGTAGCTTATAGAAGGAGATTTGAGGAGATTTTTCCTCTGTGATGATTTCGTTGACATTCATTATGAAGCTCGACTAAAAGCCAGCATGAGAGCATGCTGTTCAGGCTTTGAGAGGTTGCGTGGGTGAACTGTTGAAGGGAAAGATATGGTGAAAAGATGTCTGCAAGGCTCTGGTTGAGAACTACAACGTCAGAGAAAAAAATTAACTGTGTTTATCTAAAAAAAAAAATCACTGAAAAAACAGATCTATCTAGGCTATCTGCTTGATAACAAGCAACACAGAGTACATCCTTTTAACAATTCTTTAAGGGCATTTAAGGGACTCGACTCTACACAAACTGCAAATGAACTGAGATAATGAAATATATTCAGAAATACTTGAGAAGCTCATTCAGATCTCTCCAGAGCCTGTGTTTGCTCCACAGGATGTTTAGCAAATCTTTAATAGCCTATTTTACCAGAGGGATGATGAAAACCGCAGGCTTGCTTGACACTCAGGGAGTGTACATAACATACTCCTACTTCATGCAGTATTGTCTCCAAGGTGCTGCACATGAGTCATTAGCTAAAGCAATTCTGAAAATATTTCATATAAAGGATTAGTGTTCTATCTTTAGACGATTTTAACACAAAACAACTTCGACACACCATACGCAGTTGTACATGTGAGCAGACTACTGTGACTTCAACAATCAAACAGTGACGGCTCTAGGTAGAAAATGTGGTGCACGCGTGCGTGAGTTGATGGTCTGTGTCTCTGTCCGTGGTGCTGAAAAAAAGAACGAGATCGGTAATGATGTTGGGTCATTTGCTTACCTGACATTTCCATCCTGACGTGAAACGCGCGTAGACCGAGGTGTTCAGAAGTGCCAATCAGAACTTCAGAGACTCACTTCGTACATATGTAAATACTCCATATAGAACTTTCTGCCCGTCTCTAACATGTGAAACATTGTCCAATGCCAGCCACGTCAAATTCCATTTCTATGGTTCCTCTCCGGAATGAAACACGTCCGGCATTATTTCTTCTCATGGACACTTTTCAGAATTCGGAATTCAATTTAGAAACGCAAAATTTCTAGAAATTCTTCCATTCGAGGCTTGCACATTTCCTCACAATTATGACGCTTTGAAATTACTATCAAATCTCTTAAAAGCGTGGTTTCCCCCGCCTCTCCCTCTCTCTCCCTCTTTCGTCCTCTCTCAGTCAGTCACTCACTCCCTCTCTCCCTTGCTCTCTCTCTCCCTTTCTCTCTCTCCCTCCCTCTCTCTGTCTGTATGTGTGAGTCTCTCCCTCTCCCTCTTCATTTAAGAAGGATTAGTGTGTGTATATGTGTGTGTGTGCATGCATGTGCGAAAGAGAGATAGATCGCATGCATGCGCACCACATCCATGCACAAATGTGTGAAACTGATTAAGAGGAACTGTTTTTCCAGCTCACTTCGAAATTCAGAAAATCGCTTCTATTCACCGTCGGCGCCGACTCCGCGACTGTTTGCTGTGTCTCCAAGGAAATTGAATAGCTTGAGGCAAAGTAATATATATGTAGCAGCTCTGGTACAGGAGCGCTAACAGGTAAATTCTGTGGTTGCCATTCTGGCCCAGTTGATGACACTGATAATGAAGAGATGAGATTTACACAGTCTGCATTTTTTGTTTAGGCGCTTGTCATGCCCAGCATAGAACTGGTCAAATGTTCAGTGAAAGACCATCTCTTTAGGATGCAATCCATATTTGTTTACCGCACCGGTAGTTTGAGACTGTGTGTCTCTCCGACAGACAATTGAGCTTGAAACTGGCAGGAGATTTCTGTCGAAATGCTGCGCAGGATTCCCAGTGCACATGCAACTTTAATAGCCCCACAGCCCCAGCAAACTTTCTCCTTTGCTTTAAAAATACAAAGCTTGAATTACATATGCATGATTTCACTGAAGCCATTGCATGCTCATCCCACTCGACCGCTGGGCTTCTCATCTGAAATCTCACATCGCTCTGTTATTGCGCTGTGTTTATGCCAAAGTTTGCGTGCATTCCATGCTCATTTCATTTTAGACAACATTTGGGGGGGAAGAATGTAGCCACTCGGGAATGTTTCTATCATGCAAACCCAAATCTCATAATAAATCAGGATGTGGGCTCATTGTGTGTGCATATGATAGCCAATAACCCATTGGAAACCAATGCCCTTTTTGTGCTTTTGAAACACACTATATATAGGCCTATATCACTGTTGATTGACTCATTTCATCAGAAGGGTGCCTCACAGTCAGTGGTGCGTGCCTTATACATAACAAACAGCATCAGGGTCATAATAATCCTAGTGTGCTGTGGTACATATCAAATAGCTAATCAAATATGTCAGCTACAGCTTTGCACACAAATGATGTCTCCTATATAAGAATGCCAATACATTGACATATGGACTTTCTCCCTAGAAGGTGATTCGTCATGTGGTGTAAAGAGTTCCCTGCATGTTCCCACTCCAAATGGCTACAAAAGGAGCATCCTAAGAGGCTGACCACTGGGCCAGGAGACGTGCGATTCCCTAATTTTAAAATGTATCAGTGTCTCATTTAAGATACATTTATTCAAATCCTGTTTCAAAATGTACTGCATGTGGGCAGGGATTAAGCTTTTCTCCGTGAATGTTTTTTTTTTTTTTGCCTCCGTGTGGAGGAGATATTTATTCATTCTCTTTTTTGTGCTACGTCCTTTCGGGCGATTGGTGGAGGAATGAGCATTCCTGCCTGTAAACTTGCCTCACGTTTTCCCTCATCAGACAGAACCATCCTAACCTACCCTCCACCCCCCCACACACACACATCATACACACACACACACACACACACACGCATAGTCAGACACACACACTGCTCAGTAGTACACTAATGAACCCCCAGTAAGTGGGTAACGGGACATGTGATGCGTTTCAAGATGTGGTTCAACTCCATCCACACGCAGAGAGGAGGAGATCCCTTGAGGGGAGGAGGGGAATGAAGGGAGTGGACCAGCAAACCTCATTCACACACACTCACTCTTACACTCACACTCTCTCTCTCTCACACACACACACAGAGAGAGAGAGAGAGAGAGAGAGAGAGAGACACACACGCAATCATATCCCAACCTCTCTTGACTATTGCTTTAGGCCAGCTCTGGGCTAGTTTGTGTGTGTGTGTCCGCGCCCATGTGTGTGTATTAGGGTGTGTGTATTAGGGTGTGTGTATTAGTGTGTGTGTGTGTATGTATATATATTTTTTTGGTTTGGAAGTCGGGGTGGGGGGGGGGGGGGTGAGCCCAAAGCAGTCCACCATGGCATCCCATCCTCCTTAGGGCATGGCAGTTACAAGAACACAAAGCCACCCCTGACACCCCCTTCTAACAAGATCCAAAGTGATAATTTCACACTTCCCTTGCTTCCATTTTGATTTGCAAGTGTTTGTCTCTTTTAGAGGGAATTGTTTTGACCTGTAGCCAGCTGACTGACAGTGTCAGCTTCAGTGACGCAGCCCCTCAGAATTATTGCCTCTAAAAATGCCCTGCTCGGCTTGTCGCGCAGCTGACAAAATGATTATCATAACAATGAACACGCTCATCAGTGCGTAGCATCTGAATGACCCAACTTTGACGGAAGCCTTATTTAGCTGTAGGTGCTGAGATTATTTATGCTGAAGCCAGCAGAGACAAAGAACTGTGCACTCCTTACCTTGGCTATCATGTCAGAAATTTGTCAACACCAATGGCTTACAAATTTTGTTCATGTGCCATGCCTTTGATATGTGGGCCTGTGAAAGGCTAATCTGAGGACTTCCATTTGTTTGTGTGGAGCATGATTTTGTTGGTTGGGCTGCGTTTAGCTCACTGTTTCCTCCTCATCACTCCTATCAGTATGCCGTGGCGCTGGGATAAAACGCCTTGCCACTGCGGATTATGCGTTTATCTGAGGGAGAACAGTACCTCCTGCTGCTCATTTGCACATCTGCTTTTTCCCCTCGATCAATATTTATAAACAGTAAATAAATAATCAGCAGCACTAGCCCCCTGGGCATCACTCTGATATTTATGTGAAGTTAGGTGTGAGGGAGGAAGAGATGGAGCCCTCTCGTTTGCCTTGTGTCATTCTCTCTTCCCCTTCCTCTTTCTATCTCCTTCTCTTTCTCTTTCTCTCACTCTGTTTCAATCTCTCCTCTCCTCTCTCTTGTTGATCTGGGTAGTGTTTGTCACCTCTGAAACCAATATTCCTCTGACACACCTAATGGTTTGAGAAAGCCAGCTGCGGCGGTTTGAGGGTGCATGGGAGACAGTAACTGGTGTTGTCACGGTGGTCCAGACAGATGGCTTCAGGTTGCTTTACTCCCCTCTGCAGCTCTCTTGCGCTGTTAGAGATGCTCTTTGATGTTCACTCCAGCTTGGGTCCAAAACTTTCCCATCCCCAAAGAAGGCACAACAGTGCGCTCCACTCGCCAAAGTGCCTCAAGATGCCACCCAGAAGTGCTGTGCTCATGCCAGGGCATTGTTTACAATGTGCCCACTGCGCTGTGATGTTTGCCAAACACGTGTTATTTTCTCCCCGTCAGCCAATTGCCACATAAATAGCAAGAGCCATGTAGTGCATGTTCACACCTCTCGGGAGAAGGAGCACCTAAAATTAAGTGCTGTGAATTGCCATAATTTAATGCCTTTTCAGCCGTGTCAGAAAAATCAGCCTTCAAGTTGAATGAAATTTTCAAGCCCCTGGAATTGCAACAGCACCAACCACTCAACCATTTAGATACCAACACAAATGTCTGGAAACATTCCCTCCCCAATTTCTCTGACTCCCAGCTGTTTTTTCCCCTCTCCGCGTGTCAGAACTGATTCATACCATGCCAATGTTCAAGCTGTTTTGTATGCGTACTGATTCGGTGGACAGTGTCCTGTCAAATTCATGTCGTGGGCTGTCACTCAGGGGACGAATCACACCGACACTCACAAATTTACTCTGCGAGGCATTTCGGATGTGTCATAATGGCCTTTTCTCCACGAATTTGCTATTGTCCATGAACTATATGAACTTTTACTGGGGGGTTGGGGAACGGGGGTCATGACTCATGAAACTGACTTAAGTAGACTATTTTTCTTATTTTTGATCACCACTTCTTCTCTGGGGTAGAGATAATACTCATTCTAATGGAAAAACACTCCATCTCAGCTTGTTTGTCAAAGATTGTGCTGTTAATGGACATATTACCAGAAAACTCACAGGCAGGTTCTATCAAGCAAACATGATTTTTTTAAATTGCAAAAGGACTGAAATGCAAATGTTCTTCACTGAAGCATTCACAGTATATCCACAGCACTGAACTTTCTCACAGTGGTAACATGCCTACCTGCCTTGTAAGCATCTTAAACACACATTTAACATATTTCTGATCCTCTGTGGCATCCTGAAAAATGCCATCCCAGAAAAAATGATGGAAAAAGGGATTGAGATTCCCCTCTCCACCTTCATATTTTTATATAACAGCTTTCAAATGGAAACATGCCTTGCCCATCACCCCACCACACACAAACACACACACACACACACACACACACACACACACACACACACACACACACACACACACACACACACACACACACACACACACAGACAGCCCTGGGGTTTTTGGACCTGGTGTTCAGGGTTATATTTAAACAGATAGGCTGAGGTACCACCGGCAGGGCAGAGGAGCACTTAGTAAGCCCAAGTCATCCTCTTCAATAATGCAGGAACACACACATGTGACAGGCACTAGGCCTGTGCATATTCAACTCCACCATGGACACCCCTGCAGGGATGGACAGACTCTGAGCAGTAGAAAGAGAAGGAGGGATAGAGAGAAAGACATAGAGGAGAAGAAAGAAGAAGACATTGGTAGAGGCGGGGGTGCTCTGCTTTTGTGCCTTTCCCCTCGGTAAAGAGGCAAACCCTTTTCCCCAAATCCTCCATGCTCTGGCAGGCAGCTTCACACGCTTTCCGTGTCTTCAGAGGTGCCTCAGTGGTTTCTCGGCAGCTCAGGGGGTTCCATGTTTGGGGCTTCTCCCCACGCCGCACAGGTCACGCTGCCTGACACGGATGCTTGTTCCTTAATCAAGTGCCAAGTTTATTTTTACCCAGATGATGCTCCAGCTGTACGGACTGCGCAGTGAAACAGTTACAAATGGGGTATATGTGGTTTTCTGTGCATAATCCAGTGCATAATCCAGAGGGCTTATTACATAAATGCTCCACGGGTGCATACCTATATAAGTTCTCATAGGGATTTTTTTTGTTAGAGCTTACGTTTTTCCATGGCATCTTTTCTGAATTAGAATCCCCTTTTGGGGAGATTATTCATTATTATGGATTCCTTCACAGTTACCACTGGCAACAACGCTGGTGTAGGGTCATCACACTGGCATGGTTTTGAAAATGAACCATCACAGTTTTTTTTTCTGGGGGGAAAATCCCTAGAGGGTTATAGATTGCACATTTTCTCTGGGAATGTAGTAGTGTGACCGCCATGAACTCCCTGAATCACTTTGTGCCACCACAGTTATGGGGTCCATTCATCATCATGATATACTCCACTGCTCAGCAATAAAACAAAGGGTTTCCTGCATCTCATCACAAATCAATGACTCATGCACTACTCTTACAGACTAGTATACTTTACATTAGATAGAAAACAGGAGTACAAAATCTCCCAAAATTGATTTGGCCATGTGTTCTTATTATTGTATACAATATGAAGGCATAGGTCAATAACTAGCCTGCTACTTGTGGAACAAATCTTTCTGTCTGTATCTTTTCAATGTTATCAGCTGAAGGGAAATATGCTTCAGTGGATCTGTAAATCCGCGAAAAGAAAATGAGGGGAATCAACTCTCTTGATGCCCTTTTCTTTACTTGTTGCCATCGAATAACATTTAAATGTTCCTCCTAAACCCTAATGTTTACCTTTTAGGTCCTAGCTTTGGAGGTGTTCTATGTTGGTGCCTTTTACATGTTCTGACTTATAAACTCTTGACAAGCTCTCAAGGTGTCATATCATGAAGAGACCGGTCAAAAAAGGGTCCTGTAAAAATCCAAAGAGCTTTCTTGATGTAAAAGTATATGTATCATGGCGTGACACAGTAAGAGCTGATTTCAGGCTTTTCCATTTTGCATTCATACACAGTATGCTGTAACCTTTCAAATTACAGTCCTGAATTTAATAGACTTTCAACTCACATACTTTCTGGGACCAAACATTTCAACAAGCCAAAGTCAATTTTTAATCATAATCTAGTGCAGCGCTCAGGTGTGGAGTTGCAAACCACCCTCTGAATGAAAACTGGCTTATTGGTTACCGTGGCAGCCGAAAGGCCATTCTTGCAGTAGCAGTCAGCGGAGCTCATCTATCAAAGGAAGTGCAGAGCTCCGCTCTCTCGGTTTGGGTGTCTGGGCAAGTCTGATAGGGTGGCACTTAAACAACATAATCCACTGAGCATTCTTCATGGACCCCGTTATTATCCTACAAAGCAAACGCAGGCAAGCATGCCCTCTGACTGTGTGATAAGATCTACCCCCCTCCCCCTCTGAATAAAGAAATCTGAATAAAGAAATCATCTCAACAGGATGACGTACAGTAGGCTAATTGAGATTCAGGTGTGAATGACTGCTTGTATGAATGTGTGTGTGTTTGTATGTGTGTGCGTGTGTGTGTGTGTGTGCACACGCGCGTGTGCTTGTGTGTGCGGGTGAGTGTGTGGGTGAGTGTGTGTGTGTGTGTGTGTGTGTGTTTGTGTGTGAGAGAGAGAGAGAGGATGGGGCTTGGGGCAGAGGTTTGTGCAATGATGAGACAAACAATTTTGTGCGTCCTGTCTTTCATTTCACAAACAAGCACAAACACAGAGAGAGAGAGAGAGATCACTCCAGTTCAGCTCCCACTGCAGAGCCAGCTTTCCTTACCGAATTGACAGGCTGGTAAGGAAAGCTGGCTCTGCAGTGGGAGCTGAACTGGAGTGCATCACTTCAATATCTGACAAAAGGACCCTGAATAAACTGATCAACATCTTGGACAATGAGTGTCACCCACTCCACAGCACTATTGTTAAGCAGAAGAGCCTGATCACCTGAAGACAAGGCTCACTGCCTTGCACAACAGACAGACTGAGGAAGTCATTTGTCCCCAGGGCCATTGTTTATTTTTTCTTGTTTATTTATTTAAAGGACAGTGCACATTGATCAACATTTCTGTAAATGTGCCAGTGTTAGCCAGCAGGCTAATTTTCAACTGTAGTCCATTGGCAAGATGTTATACTAGGCACATGGTGGCTAAAAAACCCCATATTAAATCACATAGCAATTGACATACAGCAATAGAACATAATGCCATAATACTAGCTCCAATAAAACATTTAAAACATAAGACATATAACCATACAGCCATACAACCCTTAAGGAATCATTGAACTGTTCAATGCTTCACTTAAGGGAAGAGGGGAGATAGACTTCTCTGCATAGTCTGTCTGCCTCTTCACCCCCTCCATGTTTGGATACTGTCTGTCCACTAGCCACTTTTTACCACTGTCTTTCTGCCGCACTGTTTGCGTGCTATATTAGCACATATACATAACCCCTCTCTCCATGCCACAGCCGAACTGTGGCCACACTTATACCTTTTCTTAATATAGTTATATAGATATATAGATATATAGACTTTATTCTTGCACTGTTGGACTTACTCATTTGCACTATCACCATGACACTCATTCACACAGAGCACCTTCCCTTACCTTACCTTATATGCACAGAGAATCACAGGCTCAGTCCCTGCCTCAATCATTGCAAGTGCCTCTTGATTGATTAATCACCCACTATGTGGATACTGTTTTTAGAATTGATTTAGATTAAGTGTTAGTTAGTATAATTTGTATTTTAGTATATTTAGTATATTCTTTATCTTATACTGCCCTTATTGCTTAGTTGTGTTTTTTATATTATATACTTTTAATTACTCTTTCTGCTGTTAGTGAATGTGTATTGTCTGTATGCTACTGAGACCTTGAATTTCCCCTGGGGATCAATAAAGTATCTATCTATCTATCTATCTATCTATCTATCTAAACACAGAGAGAGAGAGAGAGATCTTGAGTAAACGAATAAATGCACCCTGATGAATGGATTCTAAAGCTATATCGCCACCCTGTGTTAACATGGCTAACAGCAAGTCAATCAATGCGTGTGATAAAGAAACGCAAAACGCGTCATTAATATTCTCAATGTTACGATTTTTTCCCTAAAAGCTGAAGAAATCTCATATATCTAATCGATGCGACATTTGCCTATGCGAGATGATACAATGTAACAACATGTATATAATGGAACGTTCTGGACTTCCGAATGATCTGCGCATGTGCTTAACCTTTCATCCCACAACACGTGTTCAACCAGATTGGAGAATGCAATGCTTGAAATGAAACAGCATAAAGTTGTACAGTTTTCTGACGAAACATTTTAAATGACCAGTAAAGGTATGTAAAACATCTAATATTACCTTTGAATTTAGGGGTTTGAACTGTACGATGAAGAGTCAACCAAGCCTACTCGTTGCTTGAGGTAGCATCATTAGCTCGCTTGTAGTGTAGCTTGCTGGCTAATGTTATTATTAGGTTGACTAGCAAGTAACGTTAGCCATGATGTTAAAACACATTACACTCTGTGAGTTGTTTTAACTGTTGTGTTGTTTAGAAAAACTATAATAGTTGATTGACATTTTCTCCATGTGGTGGTTTGCCAGTGACATCGTTAACTGATTATTGCAACGTGTTTAAAGGGGAGTATAGTCAGCATTAATTAAAGTTAAGTTAGCCTTTCTGGTGCAGTCAATTTATGTCTCCTACTAGTAAGACATAAGGTGTCCTCACCTAAGCTATAAAGCATTTTAAAGCAGCACTATGGAGTTCTGGTAGCGAGCTAAGACTAAGCAACATGCTTAACCTCGCAAACACCACCAGGAGGAGGCATTGCAAGAAGCTTGCAAACATGCTAACAGGTTTGTTTTGGCGATGTATTTGCAGTGTCTGCTGTGAAAGGTTCTTTCATTTTTGCTGTGTGTTCCTACCTCGAACACAATACTGCATTGTGAATACACTATGGCGGGTGCAACAACACAGATGTTCTGTCTGTTTTGCACATGCTCTGCAGCGGGCCATGTACCAACAAAATGAATTTAAAGATTATACCAAAACTAGTTGCCTGATAAAAGCATGCCATTAAAAGCAGATTGTTGCCTTATGTAGGGCTGTCTTTATTTCTAAAGACCCACTGCGGCCATTTGGCCAACCCTATAATCTAATTTGAGTTCCTCAGTGATGCACATTCATAAGTCATAATAAATCCTTCCATAGCGAAGGAAGGAACAGTATACACCTTCTTTCTCATCCCTGAAGCATAGATTTACTTTTGAAATCCCCATGCTTCTGTCACAAAGGTTATGCTTCAAGGTATACACCACAGTACATACACCGACCATCTGGAAAACCGGCATGCAGTAACGCAATGCAAGTGTGTGAATTTAGGGTTAGTTGCCTGTGATTTGTCCTCCTACTTCAGTAAAGGTCAGAAAAATGGGCTAATCCATTTAGTTTTTTGGAGACCTGAGTTGATACACTGACAGTTCAAACCAGAAATCCTCTCAAATGATCTTTAGAGTGGTTTGCTCATAATGTCACCAAATGAACATGTCAAAAGGGTTAAAAGGGTTTTGCCGCAGTGGGTCTTTAAGGCTAATATTTTCCTGTGTTTCCACTCTTCAGCTGTTCACTATTTGTCTCTACAGAATGACGACCGAACAGGAACGTTATGTAAAAGTGACTGAAGATGTGACCAGTGACGGAACTGCAGAACAGACTGATCTTGCAAAAGAAGTTGGTCAGAGTGAACGTGCTGCTGAGGTCCACATCGAAGATCAGGAAGATCAGGAAGAGGAGGAGGAAGAGGATGGTTCAGAGGTGGACCATGAAGAAGACGCCAGCACAGCTGATCTTGGTGAACAGGACCAATTCATGGATGAGGGAGATGGACAAGACTTGAAAAGCGGCAAAAAGACTGTACCAGGAATAGTGTATATTGGACATATACCTCCCAGGTTACGACCCAGATATCTTAGGACCATGCTTGGTGCTTATGGAGAAATCGGGAGAATTTTCCTGATGCCTGAAAGTAAGAACTTCTAGTAGAATGAAATGCCTAGCATGTAATGTATTATTGAGGGTTCCCAAGGGGTCATGGAATTTCTGGAATATCATGGAATATTGGAAATTCTATTCCAGACATGGAAAGTCAGGGAATTTTTGGTGCAAAGACATGGAATATTAGGGAATTTTGTTGCAGCAGTTTAAAACGTACTTGTCAGAAGACATTAATACAAATATATTTCCATGCGAAGTTGGTGTATATCTGGTTATTAGCTTTACTGCTTGCTTGAGTAGTAACTTTGTTTATTTAATGCCCATTTATTCATCTCCCGCTCTAAAAAAGTAAAAGATTCTTCAACGCTACGCAGCTGCTCTGAAATCATTGGTCAATATATTGTACCATTCATTATATAACAAGTCATGGAAATTCAGGGAAAAGACATTTACATTTTAAGAATTTTACATTTGATTTAGAGTGGGAACCCTGATTATTATTATTATAAATGCAGGTGAATTGATCAGTGGTGAATGCAGCACTTTTTTTGAGCATTTCTTGTTTCTGCCCCTAGGTCGAATGGTCCGCAGAAAGAAAAAGAAGTCTGGCAGTAATGCCAGCAATTTCACTGAGGGCTGGGTGGAGTTCAGAGACAAGCGCATAGCCAAAAGGGTGGCCATCACCCTCAATAACACACCCATTGGAAACCGCAAGAAAAGCCGCTTTGCTGCTGACCTCTGGTCCATGAAGGTGCATATTTATTTAATCAACAATCTCTTGCAGAAAATTGATTGGATGGATAAAGAGCCAGGGAGAGACTGAATTTTATTTGAGTGTGTGCTTTTTTTGTTGATAGTTCGTTAAAAATATCATCTTTCTCCTCATTGATTAGTACTGTCATTGTGATCAATCAAACTTATCAATCCTCACCTGCTCTCCTGTTTACTGTGCCAGTATCTGCACAGGTTTAATTGGTGCCACCTGAGTGAGCGGCTGGCCTATGAGCAGACTGTGTATCACCAGCGCATGAGGACAGAAATCACTCAGGCCAAGAAGGAGACCAACTTCTACCTGGCCAGCGTGGAGAAGAGCCAGACCCTGGACAAGATCCGCAAGAAGAAGGAGAAGAAGGGCGAGAAGATGGAGGAGAAGACGTGGGACTTCAAACAGCGGCGCACCGAGGAGGAGATCCAGACGGGCAAGGCGAAGAAGAAGGGCCTGTCAAAGAAGAACCTCCAGAAGGCTCAGGAGAAAGCTAAGGTCATCCAGCAGAAGGCCCAATCCAACACCTCTCTGCTGGCCAAGATCTTCAACAGTGGAAGAGCACAGGACTGATTAACTTATTCAAATACTTGCATCAATATTCAGACAAACTGAATATATATATATAGACTTTACCAGTATCAGTGGTTTGACACTGTTTTTGTGCCTCTTGATGTCTCTCAGATTAGATGGATCTTTGTTGAGAAATTTGAATATTTTTTCCATAAATTGCATGAGTGCTATCCACGGCACTTACAAATAAACTGTAGGTATGTTTTGTTTTACTAACAGCTTGCAATAGCAGCAGCAACATCATTTTATAATTGTGCATGTAAAGGAAGTCACAAACCAGTGTACACCATTAAGAACAAAATGTGAAAATTGACACAAAACTTTGTTTTTTTCATAAAAAATGAAAGGATATGACATACAAATCTATTGTGCACGTGAGATACTTTTCATTAACAAAGGGTAAAGGGATTCGGTTGTCCTGGAGAGGGAGAGGACTAGGCAAATGTACAAACGCAACAATCGTTTAAGAAGCCAAATGGTGAATACACTTAAAATGTCTGACATTCTGTCCTAGTTCATGTTTAAAGCACTCACTATATTCACCATACACCTGCAATGCAACATGGTTTTACAGGGAGACTGTGGGTGTCTGTATTCTATTCATATTAAGACAAGTGATGAGGGCAAAACATCTATGAATTAAATTGTCCCAGTAAAGGTGAGTCGGGGAATCTGGTAGAGGATTGGCCGATTTCCTCAAATGTCAACAATCAAATTTACACCCCTCATGTCCGCTCCTCAGATTGAGCAGTAAAACAGTGTATGGCTGTCTGGTCCAAACCACTATATACAGTACAGGGTATTTTAATTGTGGACAGCACCTTTAAAGGTTAATTTTGTTTTCTTGTGATTGTGCTCCTCCTTTGGATAACCACATCTGCCCCCCTCAGTTTTATCCCAAGTAAACCGATTTCTCCAGGCCATCCTCCGCTTTAGTATACTCAAGGTGGGATTTAAAGTATTTGCTGTCATATTTAGGGCTACTCCGAACATAGGCAAGGTAGTCTGGGGTTCCCGGACAGATAACATTATCTGCCATCAGGACAGAACCCTTTCGTAGCAGTCCGCATTCCTGGGGGAAAAGAAAGGGAAAATGTTAATCTCAGTGTGGTGAAGTCTGTTGGCATTTAAAAGGTAGAACATGTCGAATCACTGAGCTAGAGAACTTGTGTAATTCAGAAAGCTGCTTGCCTCAAGTAATTTGGTGTCGGGAAGATATCGGTCTTTCCAGTGGTCCAGGAAAACCAAGTCAAAAGTTGTTATTCCAAATTGCTCCTTTATTTTGGGGATGATGTCTCCTGAAGGACCTTCTACCAACAAGACCTGTTGCATTGAAGTAGAATAAGTGACCATTTTAACGTTAGATGCATGGACAAACATAATTCCTAATGACATTTTTTAAAAAGGACTTGACATTTAGGGTTCTACAATGGTATTGTGCCTTTATGTGGATGCCACAACAGATAATTAATTATGAATGTGAGATAAATTGTAATCATATACAACCAACATATTTTACATACAGTGCAACCGGAAAGTTTTCAGACCCTTTTAAGTTTTCCACATTTTGTTTTGTTTCAGACTCATCTTAAAATGGATTCAATTTTTTCCTCATCAATCTGCACACAATACCCCAACACTCCACACTGCACAAAAAAGCAGTTGTTTTCAGTGTTTTGTAAATTTATAAAAAAATAAAAGACTGAAATATTTAATTTACATAAGTATTCAGACCCTTTGTTATGACACTTGCAATTGAGCTCTGGTGCATCCTTCTTCTATCAATGGTCCTTGAGATGCTTCTATAACTTGATTGGAGTCCACTTGTGCCTAAATTAATTCATTGGACATTATTAGTACATCTCCTTATATAAGGTCTCACAGATGATGGTGTATGTCAGAGTGAAAGCCAAGCCATAAGGTTGAGAGAATTGGTCAGACAGGTAACCAAGGACCCAATGGTCACTATGAATGAGATCCAGAGTTCCTTTGAGAGGATGAGAGAAGCATAAAGAAGGACAAACCACAAAATCATTCCACGAATCAGGCCTTTATGGTAGAGTGGACAGATGAAAGCCATTTTTTGCCGGGAATTTCCAAAAAAGCACCTGAACGACTCTCAGACCATGAGAAGTAAAATCATCTGGTTTGATGAAACCAACTATTTGGCCACAATTCCCAACGGTGTGTGTGGAAGAAACCAGGCACTGAGCTGCACTGATGTTTGTCCTTTATGCTTCTCTCATCCCCTCAAAGGAACTCTGGATGTCATTCATAGTGACCATTGGATCCTTGGTTACCTGTCTGACCAAGGCCCTTCATCCCGGATTACTCAGTTTGGCTGAGCGGCCAGATCTAGGAAGATCTGTTGGTTGTTCCAAACTTTTCCATTTGAGAATGATGGAGACTACTGTGCTCTTGGGCACTTTTAATGCTGCAGAAATGTTCTTGTATCCTTTCCCAGATCTGTGTCAACACTGTCTCGCAGGTCTACGGACAATTCTCTCGACCTCGTGGCTTGGTTTTCACTTTGCCATACACCATCATCTGTGAGATCTTATATAAAGAGATTTGTTAATTTCCTAATAATGTCCAGTGAATTAATTTAGGCACAGGTGGACTCTAATCAAGTTGTAGAAGCATCTCAAGGACCATTGATAGAAGTAGGATGCACCAGAGCTCAATTACAAGCGTCATAACAAAGGGTCTGAATACTTATGTAAATGGAATATTTCAGTCTTTTATTTTTTTTTATAAATTTACAAAACACTCCAAACACCTGTTTTTTGTGGAGTATTGGACTATTGTGTGTACTGTAGATTGATGAGAAAAAAATGAATTGAATCCATTTTAAGATGAGTCTGAAACATAACAAAATGTGGAAAACTTGAAAGGGTCTGAAAGCTTTCCCGTTGCACTGTAGTACTATGACGTGAAATTAAGTAAGTATGTAAGACACCCTGTCTCTATTGACCAATGTGTACCAATGTTTAATATTTCAAAATACAGTCTATTTTGTTTACTCTGTAGCCCTGCAGATATGTCTGGGTTGGTTTCTCAACTTGCTGACTGCAAAATTTAAAACCTTGATCTCTCAGACACCAAAGCATTCGCTATATGTAAACTCAGCTATCTTGTCTCCTGAAGTTGGACTGTTGATCTTGGCACAAAAAACCCCCAAAAAATTTGTCTTTACTTTTCATAAATTCAAACAACTCCATTACCTTCTCCTGTAGCCCAGCAAACTCAATGACCTGACGGGCCACCTTTGCGTAGTCTGGGTTAAACTCCAGAGTGATGAGTTTGGTCCCAGGCGCCAGTAGGCGGGCAATGCGCACTGTGGAGTACCCGCAGTAGGTGCCAAGTTCTAGAGTTGAGCCAGGACTGACCTCACACACCACAGAATCCAAGATGGTCCCTACACACACACACACACACACACAGTTGTAATGAATAGAGTACTTCAGTGACAACAAAAAGGCTGTGAACATCAACAGGATTCATTTCCATATCAAAACCCCATTAGACTCTTGCACTTACTCCTTAGTGCTGTTAATGGACAGCTTTTGTGGCATATGGGAACGATGCTGCACACATGCTTACAATACTTTCTCTTTTTCGCTTTGCAAATAACAATGTCCACAGACAAGGTAGAATATTTTGCATGACTTATAAAAGCATGATGTATTGCGACATCAGATGCAAGTCAAATTTGTAGTTTCTTATGTCTCATTCCATCGAACTACAGATCCGCTACCCGATCTGGCAAACTTACATAGTGCGGTTATAGCCGATAGAGGGCCGCAAAGCGAATGCAGAATTGCCGTTCACCCTGTTACGAGTTGATGAACCACTGAAACGATTTTGGAAACATTATTTTAAGGTATAAAAAACTCTTTGGTGTTGCTTTAATAGTTCCACATCAACTTGTTCAAACAGAGAGATTCTGAGTCTTTCTAAGTTATTCATTAAAATATATACATATATTAAATCATTCTACTATAAAGCCATTTAAATCAAAGTATATGTATGTTTTTTCATGTACATACATGTTCAACTGCCACCCTATGCAGCCATGCAGAAGTCCCAATGACCTAGCATTCAGCTGCAAACCTTCACTTCACATTCAGGGCAGTGTTGTTTGATATGACTGAGGGCTGTTCACTCCAGACTGAGGAGGCTAGCACTGATTGAGGAGAATGACTAGGAAACGTCAAATGGGAGCAGAAAGAAGAGGCTTACTCAACCTGCAAGACTGGCATGTACCACTAATGTTAAAAACTGAGCACTATGTTTCCTTTGAGCGCTGTAATCTCTGAAACATAACACGTCTAATCTGGACTTCACTAGGTTGCTGTATTATATACTGCTTCTGGTGTTCTTGTCTGATAGCCTGCATTAGAGATATCTGAGAAGACCCCAGCCTCAAGTTATTGTCAAAAGAAATTTTGGATATTTTAACAAGACAATTATTCATTTAATAGTGATATCCATGACATTTTTTTATTTTCTGAGCATTCTAACCTCACAATTATTTCCCTTTTAAGTTAATAAGCCCACTCAGAGTGAAAGACAGATCCAATCCATGGTTCACTCCGGAATGAAAGAAAATTAATTACAAATAAAAACACAAAATTCCCTCCCTACACATATGCAAACAGCTCTATATAAATGAGATGTGGTGAATGGCATTGTGTATGGGTTGAATAGTAGAAAACATTGTGCTGCCCTTTTCATTGATCCATCAAAAGCATTTGATTGATACACAAAAGCATATCACAAGAGCAGCACTCCTAAGGGTCTATATTTTAGCATCTGGTAAGATGACAAACTAAGTTTAGGCAGAAACTGGGCTTTTTTATATACAGACACATTTTCCAGTGCTGTGCAGGAAAATGATTATTGAGCCAGTGTTAGAATTAGATTATGGTGACTCCCACTGCTCCCACTGCTCTGAAACCACTGGACCTGGTCTATTATTCTGCCCTCCGCTTTATTACTGGTGATGCCTACAGCACCCATTATTGCACCCGCTAAGGTTGGTTGCTCCTCTCTCTCAGAGAGACGTGACTAACATTTATATTTACAAAGCCCTTATTGCCAAAAGCCCTCTTTATACTTCATCACTCTTCAATCAATTCAGTCAACACTACAGTATCAGACTTGCCATGATCATATATCACTTCAGGTACCAAAAGTTAACACAATTCTGTTAACACTGTTCCTGTAGGACTGCCTTTGTATATTATGCTCCAGTTACCTGGAATAAACTGCAGTCTATTTTCAAACTTTGTAAGCTTCCAACAGTTTGCAAATAAGATTTTAAATCTTCCGGGTTCAGAGTGCAATTGTTTGAAGTGATGTGATGTGTCCTATATTTGTATTCCTGTACTTGAACGACTGGTGGTCTAGTGGTATCTTTTAAGTATATCCTGTTTTTGTTTTATTTTCTTTTATTACTGTTTTGTTTCAACCACTTTGTGCTTTTAAATTGTACTATAATTTTATATCCGATCACTTTGCCGATGAAGTTTAATTTCTATGTACACTCAGGTGTCCTTTCCTACCTTTCTCGTCCCCCACGTTCATAGCCCACTCGCAACGCCGGCAGAAATGATCAATAGCGGAGATGACGCTCTGGGGATTCCCTTTGGTGGCGTTCTTCTGCACTGCTTTAAGGAGCCGCTGTGAGAGGAACAGGAGGGTCTGGTGTTGAATACCACTGTTGATTCTAATGAGTCTAAATAGCACTCCTCTGCAAGATTGCCGACAATATGCAATATGTAGATTTAAAATGTATTGCACACGGATCTGTGAGCTCCCAGCTTCATTGATTTCAATGCACAGAAACAGGATACACTGATAAATGCAGACATTACTATACAGTAAAAATCTTCATGCTGCTGATCTCATAAAAATGATGGCATTTGGCCCAGGTGTGCAGATGAGCCCATAAACAAATAGGTTTACAAACACAATCCACAAGGTCACCTGAGGTCGCGTAGAGCCTGTGATGAGGTCCAGGAAACGCTCAACGATGACATCATGCCACAGGAGTGCGGCCGAGGCATTGTACTGCACAGCTGCGGGGATGATCCAGAAGAAGAGGCTGTAGAGGACAGCTGCTCCAACCACACACGCCGACAGGACACCCAGCAGCATGCTGCGGTCAGTGGGGGAAAAGGGAGAACACAGATCACACACTCATTCAAGGAGCCATCTCAGATCATGGCCCTGGATACACGGGGGGCTGGCAGAGCATTTCGGTAATAGGTGAGAGGAGGAACTCGAGCTCAGAAAGTGAAGAACCCTCCTAGTTTATTTTAGTCATTTTCAAATGTTAATTCATTGTTAAATTATGTTAATTGGTGTTTTTCTGGAGGCAAAAGTAATAGGTGACATAAGATGGTGCATTGCATGGGTAGGGCAGGAATTTTTTTATTCTACCTTTGCTACCTGGCACCTCTTCAGTCAGTAGGTGAACTAAATACTGTATGATATGAGTGCACTCTTTTTCCTTCACCAAAACCAACAGTTAAACAAGTGGAAGCATTGTCAAGGAAATATAGGACAGAAACCACAATCTATGGGTCTATGGGTCATATACCTTTGCCTCCTTTCAATTATACCCTGCACAAAAAATGACATATGAACATAAAGCTTAATATCTGTAGTTTCATTACACTTTCACAGTCCTTCAAAATGTTAAACTTTTTGTGTTATTATTAACTACTTATCTTGGGAATAGTGCCAAATGCACAGTGCATTTCCACTTTTGGTCATAAGAATAGGTTCTTCTCATGATACTCACTCATATTTTAGACTGGTTCCCTCACCACGATGAGAAATACCTTTGCTCACCTACCTGTAGTCTGACTCATAATGCACAAGGCAAGCAGGGCTGTAGGTATTTATAATTTGTGAAATGTATATGCCACTCTGGACACTTTCCAAGTATTTCCGAGTTATTTCCCACCAATATCAGGCAGGAGAAAAGACAACAGAGAAAGCGGTCTCATTCAACAAATAGTACTAACCATGGTATGGACCAAGGACGATACATTTCATGAAATAAAAGAGGATGCACATTTGGTCCTTAAGACAAACCCTAACCCAAGACCAAACCTTCAGTGTAACATGGCAGAAATGTACCAAATATTATTACTGGGCCAATATAAACGTGTGACGTGTTTTACCCATCATTAAAGCAATGGTCCCTTGTGTACTTCTGGCTGTGTTTCTATAGCAAGCTGATGTTCAAGAATATAGCTGCAAGCAGCAATGTGGGGGCCAAGCAGTGCACTATAGCAGGAATGGAGTTGCCATGGCATGAGCAAGCACTCACCACAAGTTTGATTGCAATTGGATAAAGAATGGCTGAGAAATAAGCTCATTTACTTTGTTATAGTGCCCCTAGAGGCGAAAATTACACCAATGTCCTTGTGCGTTCTCAGAATCAGATACCAAGTCCCTGTACCAAGTTTGGACTTCATACATCAAAGCGTTGCTGAGATACGAGTTCACTTCCTGTATTGCAGCGCCCCCTATAGAGGCCAAATGATGCCAATTTCCTAGTGCGTCCTCACAATCAGATACCAAGTCCCTGTACCAAGTTTGGACTTCATACATTAAAGCGTAGCCGAGATGTTAGCCCACTTCCTGTTAGTCGGCATCGTCGCCATGTGTGATTGGCTGTCACGGGCAAATAAACTTGAAATTCAAAAATCGTATCGAAATTCGAAAATCAAAAAAAGTATAATTTGTGCGGCTCGGTCTGAAGATCATCTCCGCCAAGTTCCGTGAAAATCGGATGAAATTTGTAACCGCTGAAACTTTTCGTAGAAAATATTAAATCCAATATGGCGGAGGTCCAATATGGCGGAAAGTGACGGGATAGGGATCGATGAACTCGGGATGGTCCATAGATTCAGATGCTACCTGAATTGTGAAAATCAGACAAAAGAGTCAAGGATTAAGCGCATGAACGCATGTCCAGCATTGAACTGGTGGTGGCGCTAGAGTGTTCAATGTATATGCATGAAAATTGCTGTGAGTGATTGGGACAGTGTCCTGACTAATGGTATCGAGTTTTGTTCTGTTAACTCAAAGCGTCACGGAGATGTTAGTCCACTTCCTGTTTGGTGGCTTTGTCGCCGTATTTGATTGGCTGTCATGGGCAAACAAAAATGAAATTAAAAAAAATCTGGCAAGTATCGTTTGTGCGGCTCGGGCAGAAGATCATCTCCCCCAAGTCCCGTGAAAATCGGATGAAATTTGTAAGCGCTGAAACTTTTCGTAGAGTTTGGACTAAATCCAATATGGCGGAGGTCCAATATGGCGGAAAGTGACGGGATAGGAGTCGATGAACTCGGGATGGTCCAATGATTCAGACGCTACCTGAATTGTGAAAATCAGACAAAAGAGTCAAGGATCACGCGCATGAACGAATGTCCAGCATTGAACTGGCGGTGGCGCTAGAGTGTTCAATGTATATTCATAAAAATTGCTGTGAGTGATTGGGACAGTGTCGTGACTAATGTTATCGAGTTTTGTTATGTTAACTCAAAGTACCACAGAGATGTTCAATTTTCGGCCAGATTTTGACCTGTTGGTGGCGCTAGATGGCTGGGTTTAGAGGTCCGTAAATGAGCGTGAATGGTCAGTGGAGTGTCCCGAAACTCCACTATAACAAAGTAAATGAGCTTATTTCTCAGCCATTCTTTATCCAATTGCAATCAAACTTGCTGTGAGTGCTTGCTCATGCCATGGCAACGTCATTCCTGTTATAGTCAGTGTTGGGTGTAACGCGTTACAAAAGTAATGTAATTACTGTAATATATTGCTGTTTGCGGTAACGTGGTAATGTAAGGCATTACAAAAAAAATTGGGTAATATTTTACTCGGTACAAACTTCAGTAACGCGCGCTACAATGCATTTAACCCGAAATTAAGTGGTGTTTTGTTTTGATACATATTCGCAAACACCACGCGAGAACAACAGAGGAGAAAAAATCAGCGCAAAATAGTAGAACGTTATCTCCTGATAATGGTTGAATATGACTGCTGCAGCAGACTCGCAGGCGGACTCTATTTGCGAGATGGACATAAGCCTACGCTCATTATTTTCAGCTTGTCAGAGACAAGGCTATGAAGAACATAATAGTTAGTGCACTTTGTGTGCGAAACCGAAAGATCTCTCTATGCCTCGCGAAATAGCACAAGTAAATTAATGAAACATCTAAAGTAGTGCCACGCTAATCTTTTTGATTCTTGATAAAACACAAACTATGCTGTTGTGCATGTCAGCTTTGTGCTGTGAACTTGAATTGAAGAGAATAACGGGATAGAAATGCAGAAAAAGATTGTGTAGCCTGGCAGTGCCACCGCTCCCACCACGCGCATCACGCACTTTGCGTTGGGCACCAAAGGACAGAGGGGGCACCCAAATGTAACCAATGAATAGTAGCTTTATTGCAAACTGCGTTTCACTCTTCATCAATAACGTTTACAATGTCAAAATGCACTAACACGATGTTACATGCAAGTTTGATACCTTTTGGGTTCTCTCAATCACCACGTACTAGAATTGGTGGGTCTTCAATCATTCGTTTTCCAAGCATTTAGGCTACATGAAGCACATGATATGCTGAGTCGACTGAAACGCATTCCATTCAGATAGCTAGGTGGATACCAGGCTCATAATTCACTTGTATTCGCAAAACGAAATGTGAAGCAACATGTCATTGCATACTTCCATTTCCAAAGCAATGAAGGTTGCTTCAAACAACTTAACATTGTGCATATTATTGTTAATATTGTGCTATCAATGTAACTCAAACAAATAAGGCTTGTAAACAAGAGCTGGCAAAAGGGCATTATGACAACGTAAAGATCAATGCTCTTAAAGTGACAGTGCACCATTTATAGGTAAAACATAATTTCTTCAGAAATTAATGTTTAAAAACACACAGGTGTTTGAGTGTTTGAGTTATCATTTAAATGTCACTCACTCAAAGCCACTCACTTAGGGCACCGAAATGGCCAGCAGGCCACCATCTTGACATGTCTTTATTAAAGGAACCGTATGTAAAAAATGTATTTCAGTTAATCATAAAATTGCCCTGATATGTCACTAGACATTAAGATATCATGTTCATTTCAAATACTTATATCACTGACAACAGTAGTCTGGCCAGGATATTGTCATTTAAAAAGTGAAGTTGCAGCCCCTAACTGATGTTGATGTTGTCATGTTGTGTTTTGGCCTAATGCGCCACCCTCCACCTATCTACTAATCACAAAGTCAGTAGTGTTTCGTCATCCGGTTGCCAACTCTGCCAGTCAGAGGGGAGGGGAAGGGGATACACCGCTCTACAGTAATTTGAAAGTGATTGTAGTACCAGTTTTGGCCACAATCTTACATACGGTTCCTTTAAGCTTTGATTTACAATATAGTAGGCTCTCTATTGATTTTAATGAGTAGGCCTAGGCCTTAAAGTTACAGTATTTCTATCACAATTTAGCAGACTTTGACCTTTTGTCGGTTTTTAACAAAATTCTGACTATGATTGTTCCTTGTATTGCATCATGAGCACTGCGCCTATTGCATTCTACTGTTGTTAGCCTTAAGCCTAGCTCACTCATTATGCTAAACCACATCTCCCTCCATTGGAAGAGCAAGCTGCATTGAGCGTAATAAACTGCATTTAGAATGGCAAATTCATATTTCTAGATATTTTGGTGAAAGTAACTTAAAAGTAATGCAATAGTAGTGTAATGCCTTACAATTCAGAGACAGTAATATTATAATGTAACAAATTACTTTTAAAAGACAGTAATAAGTAATACATAATACATTATGATTTTGAAGTAACTTGCCCAACACTGGTTATAGTGCACTGCTTGGCCCCCACATTGCTGCTTGCAGCTATATTTGATCTTTGTAGTTGTTGTTTTAACTGTAACTTGACAACCAGTAATCTCTTTAAATTCATAGGAAAGGTCTCATGTGTAAGTTAACCTTTGGACTAACCTTTGGTTAGTCAGAAATTTCTGCTATGTATCCTAGATTTTTATGACTACATTCTAGTTCTTGTTCTTACTATCACTAGGAATACCTGATCCATTACTAGTATCTGACAAATACATTTTGAGGGGATTCATAGAAATTCAGATCAAGAATTTCTTATGGCATATTTACCCAGACTTTCTCATGTGCTCATGCCTTCAATCAATAGGCAGGCAAATATTTCCCTAAACCTGTGAACACTCTCAGAGTAGCCCTTAGGGAGGATGAAAAACAGCATGGGAAACGCCAAACATTCCTACTCAGTCAAAGCCGAGGGTCTAAGCTGGCTGGAGTTAGCAGAGGCTCAAAGCATACGTCAGTCTATCTGTGAGTGGGTAGTGGTGCCAGCGCCTTGCTCTCCTGTTGTTTCTATTTAAAATGAGTGGATTAGGGATATTGTGTAAACACCTCACTCAGGCTGGAATGTTGTTTCCGTGCCATTGTGGAAAAATGGCCACGTGCCAGAGGTGAAGAGCTGTGTCGAAAGGTTTTCCCATCATGTTGTCTTTATCTGCCTCTGACACAAGTGGCATGGGGTCATTGTCCAATTGGACCATTTCAACACAAAGCTGTGGCTCTCTCACAAATCGTCACATGAACCATGAGTCTGAATTTTGTAATTTTTGAAAAAGGCACCTCTCCGATTTGTTACCATTTTACACCTCAGTAAAGTAGGATACAGATAAAACTAGATGTACCGCATAGCGGTACAAAATATGACCGCCGCCCAGTCCTGTACATCCGTTCCGCGAAAAGAAATCACTTCAATTTGTCTCCATATTTTACTCCATCCCCCACTCTTGAAACTTTTGTGTATGCTTGTTTGGCATGCCTGAGTGTGTGTGTGCGGCTGCACAGAAAGTAGCCTACTGGTGCTGAAAAGGTGAATAGATTGTAGAATAGCCAAAGAAGATGTAGCATTGTTATAAAACCTTTAAAATCTCTAAACAATCACAAGTAGGGCAGTTCATCACAGTTCATCCATTGCAACTGGATTGATGAAAGGTCACTTACACCTGTAGGCTACATTGTATTTGGGAAAAGCAAAAGGTATCAGCATAATGTTATTTATTTATTTATTTATTTATAAACAAAAACATCTCTATCAGTTCCATGCCGTTTTCAACAGCTATCAAAAACAAAGGTCATTTTTGGATGGATGGATTTTTTGTGAATGTTTCTCCTTTTACATAAGATTTTAGTCATCTTTAGTTCATGTGATACTTTATTGTCAATGCACAAATTAAGTAACAGTAGTCTGAAACGAAATGCTGTTTTACATCTAACCAGTGGTGCAAATAACTGACATGTCCAAATGCATTTCCACAGAATTATTTTTGGAATCTGATCCCTTATCATACCTGTTCATTCTTACTCGTCGCTCGACTTATCGTGACTAAATTCAAGATGGCTGCAAACGCTAAACTTCGTGAAGATACTGTCTGTATAAATCGTCTTGTAAGTAAACTACCAGTGCTTTTTCAAAGTTCTCAATGTCTCGTTTTAAATGTCAGGGCCCTCGGAAGTCTACCAATGAAGTGTGGAGATACATTGAGCCTCGTAAATGGTGTAAAACAGTGATTTATTTGCATGGCTGTGCCGATGCCGAGGCACCACCATTGACCGCCTTGTTGGTAGCATCGGCTAACTAGCGCCAGATTTCGGAGTGCAGGGGACAAGCCGAGATGGGCTATGAGACATACGTTCACACTCGGTATCATGTTTCAAAACACTTTAGGTCAAAATCACACCGGAATTCTCCTTTAACTTCCAACAAAATTACGTCTCACTGCAACGATGCGCCATCTAGTGGACAAACGACTACTTATCGCCAATACTGGAAATGCAGCCATGATAATGATGATGAATATTTATTTTGGCTTTCTTTTAATCCTACTGAATTTGTAATTATGTATCGCCAGTTCTAATACCAATAGTATGTGGGTGCCTGTGTGTGTGTGCATGTGTATATTTGTGCACCGCCATCTACAGGCCAATGAGTGTACAGTCACTAAATGTACACATAACCTAATTTTTTTTAGACCCCCCCATGGATGAAATTCTACGAAACTTGGCATACCCCCAGAGAATGCCAGGTCAATCATACACATAAAATTTGGTGCAGTTCTGAACATCTTAACTGAAGATAGGGGCGATTAAAGCAGAATAATATTGCATTTTCATTTTTTACTGGGGGGGTGCAAATCACAAATGAGTGATTATGGGCCAGGTTGATGTGGGCCCTTGAGACCAACATACCATAAAAGATTCTTCATCCTCAGTGCCACGGTTCAGGTAGTTATTTAGGAAAAACTGCTTTTTTTGCGGTTCGGGGGGCCCAGCACGGGGGGGGGAGTGGCCCCCGGGGACGAAACGAAATTTTTCCGTAAAAGTCTAGTGGGGCTACATATCCACCAAATTTCATGTGCCCCGGTGGTTCGGTGTCCCGGGTATCGTTGACCAAAAATTCAGGAAGTAGATGACGGGAAAAAAAAAAAAAAAGCGGCGGTCATAATAAGTGTAGTGTTGCACAACCAGTGAGCCACTAATAGATAACATGCGCAGCACACTAAACAGACACTAAAGATTTAGCAAACACACTGTTCCCTGCCTTTTGCTCACACTAATAAAGTAGGTCTCATCGATCTTCATGTCTGCCAAGGGGCTTGGAGGGAGAGGAAATTAAAGCACAGCCAGATTTTGACTAGAGCACTGGCACATACATATTAATAACGGCTCAGCATGGTGCTACAAAATAAAACTCCACACAGAAACGCTTGAGTATCTGCTGCAGAATTACCCCTGTGTTACAGATGCACTAAATATTTAATGCAGAGTTTGTGCACATCAAATTAAGTAGTTGTTTGTTGAATGATATGAATTAAAACACAAGTTCTCGCATGTAGTTCAGATTGTCAATCTCCGGAAAAGATATTAATCAGTTGTAAACAGACGAGAGTTGTGAGCAATTTCTACACTACATGATGAATTAAAGATCTGCCCTGCTCGTGTTGGTATAGAAAACATGGTGGTGATTAAGAGTTGCTGAAGCACTGGTTCAGGAAAGTAAGCACGTGCACAACACACAACACACACTGACTGTTTTACAGCTGTTACATTTCCTCGAAGAGACGTTCACAAAAGAGCTGCTAGAAGATCATGCAAAACAGAAGGATTTTCAGCGCCACATCTTACTTCCTGCTGCAGCTGTCTCCACGCGTTCACAGATGATTCCTTTTTCCCCTTCTCTCCTTCGTTGCCCTCCTTCTCAGAGACTCTCTGCACACGAGAGCATTTAGTCTTCACCTCTGTCTCCTCCCTCCCTCCCTCCCTCTCTCGCTCTCCGTCTCTCACTCTCTCTCACACACACACTCTTCCACTCTCTTTTGTTCTGTCCCTTTGCCTTAGTGCTTTCCACTGAAAGAAATGTGCACTGCTGCTAGAGGTTCACCAGGCTCATGCATAGAGACAAATGTCCCTCAACCACACATCATGGGTGGACACACACACGCATGTACACCCTCTCAGACTGGCATATAGACTCATGCTCCCCTATAAGCAGCCATGAACACACTGCTAGGGAGAAGAGCTGAGCTCAGGCCAAATGGGCTGAGTTTTAAATCCCTCTTTAGCCAATCGTGCAGTAATCCCTCTCTTTCTTCTACCCTCTTCTCATCCCTCTTGCCACATCTCTCTCTCTCGCTTTCTGTCTCTCTCTCTGCCCCTCCCCCTTTTTCACTGGAACATACACATAAAGCTAACAAAGGAAAACCCTTGCACGTTTTTCAGACATGCTGAGCTATCTGGTGTGCTGCACGCAGGGATAACATCACATGGACATATGTCAGCCATACAAATAAAGGAGTGACATTTTTATACTACAAAGCTACCACAGGCCAATGTATAGTGAATGTTTTTAGTGTGGTGAAATATGCTGTTTTGAAGATAAAACGTCTCTAAATATTTCCTGCCGGTCCTTAGAAAACAATTTTTACTATTATTGATGTTAGCTTCTGCAAAGGGGCCAAAAGGACACAGGCTCTCCCCTTGGTCTTTCCTATCTGCCATCTACAATCTCCATCACCCACCCACATTCTCCTGCTCACTGAGTGCCTCTGTTCATCGCTGGCAATTATATGTGGCTAATGCTGCACTATTTTTCTTTGAAAGGAACGTTAATACTGCATCAACCAACTATTAATTTTAACTTAGCCTTTACCCTCTGGCTATGGTCGTATCCATTGAACATTAACTACACCTACTACCCTTCAAGTCTTTGTGGCAGTGGTTAAGTCAATATATCCGGTGATATAATCAAGAGTAGCTGCATGCACAGCTGTTTCAGATCATGTACTTGTTGATGAGAAGAGACTTATGGCCTAAAGTGTCTACTTGTATGTTTATTTATGGAAAAAAATATTATTTACTATTGAAAGTTTTCAAAAGCTTACAAACCATATCTTGATTTTCAGTGATATGTCACAGGCTTTGTTCAATCCCAGCGTTTATTGCTGCATTTATCAGGCACAATCAGTTTTCCTTTAACTAAACAGTGGCTACTTGTGGCTCAAGGGGGTACTTTATATTCAAATAGGGGCCACAATACATTATTAAGGCAAGGTCAGGCACACATTGCATGCCTACGGCCGAGGGGCTAAGGTTTCATCTAAGTCAAGCTGAGAGAGGCTTATCAGTGCTTGTTAGTTACTTCAGGTAAAATGTTCTACATGCTGACTGAACAGTCTCCAGCGTTCACTTTGTGAAACATAATACAATGGAGATCAATAATTAAAATGGTTGATTGCTGCGTGTAAAATGAGACACATAATGACAAAATTACGATGTTGTGTGGAATATGGGCCACACAATCATTATCTTAGTACAAGTTTGGCTACACGCAATATGCTTTTCCACGCCTTTGTTGTGTCCATGAGCTTTGTACTTTGAGGAGTATTTGCTGCTGGGGGGCTCATGGGCATGCCACAGTTATGACTCATTCTGAGCCTTTACTGCCCAGCATGGCCTAAAGTCCTCCAGGGCAGTAGGGCTTTGCAGGTTATGTTTCCCCCTTAGTTATCTGTGGTATGTTAAAATAGCTGGGCAAATCTGAATGTACATACAGATCTGTAACACATAATCAGTAGTAACACTGAGAGAGGACAGAGAGAGTCAAAGAGAGAGAGAGAGAGAGAGAGAGAGAAAGAGTGAGAGAGAGAGTGAGAAAGAGTGAGAGAGAAAGAATGTGTGATCAAACCTTCTCTGATGTAGTCCTCTTTGGAGTGAGACAGCTGTGTGGGAATTACATGCCAGTGAAGGACTTTCCCCTTCAGTCCCTTCAGATTACCAGAATAATATTTTTTCTTTTCTAGTTGTTAGGCCTACATCTGAAATCAGTACGAATAGACGGATATTAGGCTATTTATTGGCTATAGCAGTGTCAGACAATGTCTGACATGAATGAGAATTCCAACCACATGGCTGACAAATTTCTTTCCAAGCAGAGTTAAAGGTTAAATGCTGGATAAATAGCCTGCTCTATGATCATTAGTACTTCATATGTAGAATTACTAAATATGTTATTACATACACAGAGAATAGTTTATTGTGACATGTTTTTCCACTCCTCACACGCGGATTGGCAGAGAAAGGCATCACTTTTGTTCTTATACCTGCTCTCTCACTCCCCTGAGCATTCGGGATCATTGGTACAGTCTGAGTTGGTTGAATGGAATTTGGGTCAGTCCACTTTATGCCCGTTTTAGTTTAAGAGGGGGGGCGTGGGGGGTTTATGTATTTAAATAAGCGATTACGTGGAAGCTACACCTCTCCAAACGCAAGTAGAAGGAACATTAAAAACAAATATCTGGATCTGCAGTCTGCAACTGTATACTCTTGTCATTGTTTCAGCGAACGCGTAATTAACTTATCTCCACCTCTCCAATCAGTCGGAGTGAGTGACTCCTGAGTCTATTCGCAGCTGCTTGACTATCCCTCCACTCCGGATTTGGCAAAGAAGGGAACAGCTGCTGTAACGTTTTAACAATTTTGGAGAACGCGACCCGGGACATGCTGTCAGACGGAGGGGAATCGGTACACCACCCGCGCCAGTAGAATCATGGCCGAGGACTACTGGGAGAGCGCACTGGCTTTGGGATATTATTGTTAAGATTACAAGGGCATACAGGATCCCGCGTCCTAGGGTAAGCAATCAGCCAAATCTGTCCAGTAAATTAGCTGGCGGACATTTTCCTATGTCTGAAGTATTGCGTTAGAGGCATTTCATGTCAGGTCGAAATAAAACATTAAATGTGACTCACCAACTAGCCGGAGACTTCAGCGTTACTGTCTTGCTAGCTCCATTGATGTCAAAAGATTGCAGCGCGCTAGCTCGCTAACCACCTCTGACTTGGGAATCTCCTCAGATGTCGCCTTGTTCGGTTTGGGATAAGGATTCCGATGATAACGTTAGACCCTATATTTCGCCCTGGGTTAACGAAATAAGCTGGATACGGGTTGTCCGTTAATCTGTTAGGCGTAGCATGAGTAATTATTATACATTCCTATGCATTTTAGAAGCAATTGACAAGCTATGGAGTGGACCGAGTGCACCCGAAAGGGCCATACGCGTCGGTAATACAGCTAACTATAGCTCTGCTGCTAGTTAGTTAGCTAGCTTGCTAGATTAAGTCGCAAGATTAACTTGTGAGCTAAACAGCTAACATTACCAAGTGAATTCGCTTCTTGTACGTAATAACAACGCAATTACTTATAAAGCAAGTGATAACGTTACAGTGTAATGCAAAATACAAGTTCATACTTGGTGATGGCTGTGCCCGTGCTCCTCCAGTCTCTCCGTCACCGGTAAATATTTACAGAGTGATTTAGGCTAGTCACGGTGATATAATGGATTAGCACTTTTTATGGTAACTCCCGTCTTTCAGTCGAATTTGGGAATTTTACATGGTTTTCCATCCGCGTGAATATTGTCAACGCTGAAGGTTTCATAGCAAGACAAAGGTTAATGGTGAAGATGTCCCGTATCCAAAAGGGGTACTCTACATTTTGAAGAAGTCTCTCAAAACTACTCTGGGATTACTTTCCCCATTCAAACACCTGAACAATTCCTTTTGCCAATTGCCATCTGATGCCACAGGAGTGCGATCACCATCTTTTGTGAATACCAGAGCCAACAGATGTTGTGAGCTGCTTTCTCTCTGCATCCTCACCCAATCTGTGAGATTGCCTTATGGCGTGTTTTTTGTTGATTTATTATCTGTATGAGTTTTCCTACTGAGAATGGACATATTTGAGATGTAAGGGATTTTTTGTAGTAAACCAGTCCTGCTAACCTCCTTCAAGCGAGTCAAACTGCTCTGTGGTGCTTAGGGTTGATCATCAACGTGCAAGGTGTCTGTCACCTCCCAGAAGTCAAGAGATATTGAGTCACTGTGGACCTGTGAGTAAATGAGCACAGGTCATCTCCACCCCCCTTATCCACCTCATTCAATCAAGAAGCTCATTTGGGGTTAAAAATTCTGCAGCCAGCTTATGTAACTCTAAGCTGCTGCTTGTGTTGGAATTCACATTTTATAGTTTGCCTGATGCGAGAGCATCATGTACCAGTGCAATTGGTGAAAGAACACTCTGATCTGGCAGTCTCTGACAAAGGACCCTGGGTGACACTCCTGAGAAGGGAGACGTGCACACCTTCAAGGGGGAGTATGACTTACCATACTATAATACGATACAACAATTCACTACCCATGGACAATTTTTGTTAAGTCTTTGTATAGTTGAGGAAAATAATTAGTTCAATTGTATTCCTCATCCACCCTACCTGAAATGTCTCTTGTGGATAGACGTGTCCATAGAGTCTGAAAATGAGGATTTAGCAAAAAATTCTTGCTTTTTGCTGGCGAGCAGCAGGTCTAGATGAAAGTCTGTGAGCATCAGACATCACAGCTACATCAGACAAGGGAAATGCATCTGACAAAGTGGCAAAATGCAGCTGGTGTTTGCCAATTATCCAAAGCAACCCTATAATCACAGCTTGCCGAACCAAATGCCCATTTAGCTGTGAGCTTACACTGTAACATGCTCTTTATCCAGACCCGAGAACCAGTTTGTAAAGCAAATGCGCGCAACATTATTGAAAAAGGCTGAGCATACTAATCCAGCTCAAGGCCTGAGTCCAGGCCATGCTGTGATCGTTGCTGTTTTTTTCTCTGTCTCTAATGTCACTAACATTTGCATGTACCTTAATTACACCAGTGTCATTGAGAAAATTTGATGGTAAAAATACTGGAGACGTGATTTTGTATTTATTTACGTGACGTCTTTCATCCACAAACTGATTGGTGACCCTTTAATTATCAGAGCATCTGTGATGTGTTGACAGGACACAGGAGTCAGGCTCTCCCTGTTGCATTCGTTTATGAGAATGTGGACTGGGCAGTTTGTGACTCCAAGGCCCTTAACTAAAACTGTGTGTGTGTGTGTGTGTGTGTGTCCACAGAAAGAAAGCCACCTGAATCCAAGCAGATAGTTAGAAGGAAAAAAGGACAGCACTTAAAATGGTTGTCCTCTTGGGTTTCAGGTCTAGGTTTCCCCCTCTGTTTGACCGCTTGCTCCCTCGGCCAGGGGGGCAGCACGAACTCCGCTAGCACCATCCTAGCAATCCAAACTATTTGAAACATTAATCTTGTCATCCCCTGGATTGTTTGCATTGACAGTAACCTGAAGTGATGCGCCTCTTCTGTTTTTATGAGGGTGCGGATCATATGTCCCCCAGCCCCCACTAAAAAACTAAAATGTTTCCTACGGCTGCATTTTGTAATGGCAAGCCCACAGAGCAGGAAAGGTGGAAGAGGCGATGCAGAGTGCACACACTGCAGCAGAATGCTGAATAAGAAGCCTGGCGGCACCCCATTGCCTGCTTTTTATGATGCTTTTACTCGGATTAATGTCACTTTATTCTCCCACCCTCCCCTATACATTGTCAGCAGAGGGAAGATGTATACATATCAGGGAGTGTCTACCGGTTTGGAGTGTAAAGATGCTTTCATATACACTGCAGCACCCGGGCCTGGCCGCAACGTAGCGCAACACTCAAGTCCTCCATCAGCGAGGAGTGGAGAGAGTGCAGTTC
Organism: Alosa pseudoharengus; assembly: GCF_046254945.1. NCBI lineage: Eukaryota > Metazoa > Chordata > Actinopteri > Clupeiformes > Clupeidae > Alosa > Alosa pseudoharengus. The sequence goes on from NW_027468881.1 coordinate 17,761,937, forward strand.
AAGTCTGAATTCATGCGGTGGCAACAGTGAAGTGGCTCGCTGCCGTCGGCATGTGGGCATCTGTTTGTGTGTTACAGATCTCATTTCCCTCTCTCGAGCATCAGAGCAACAGATATCATCATCTGCTCTCTCTCTTCCTCTCTCTCTCTGTCTCTTGCACTCTTCCCCTTTTCTCTCTGTCTGACTGAGTGTTTTTAAAAATGCTCTAAGCCCTCATCATTGGTCCAGTAAAAAGGGGGAGATTCGACAGGGACTTTTAGTAGGTCAGTGCCCTAAGCGGGAGAGGTCTGAGAGTGCAGATTTGAAACCGGATTCTGGGTGGCTTCGGTTGTTCTGCATGTGCCAAGGCAAGTGATTAGTTGCAGAGGAGAAAACACAAGCCTTCTGGCTGCTTGGCACGTCTGGAGAACTGTCCCCGAGTTTCTCCCAGGCCCCTTCCAGACCGGCTGGTGGTTTGTTTGTGGAACTGTTATCTAACCAGTTGTCCTCTTTCGTCCCCAGCTTTGGTATGTTGGGAGTTGTTTTGTGGCAATAATATTCTGGGCTATCGAGAAATTTGATTGCCGACTTCCCATTTGCCAGCGGAGCGGAGCTGCATTGGCACTCTGAGGAGGAATCCCTTGATTCTGTAACAGAAAAAAATTATGCGGTCATTATTTCCATTGGGTCTCTGTCTATTAGTAGGAATAGAACGATAATAAAAAAAAAAGGATGTGAAATGACAGCGGGCACAGCCATTAATCCTCTGATCTGCACGCTGAGTGTAAGCGCCGTTGGCTGAGTGATGTATTTATTGTGAAAGCTATCAGTCACTCGACAAGATGCCTCCAAGCGCTACAAACTCACTGGATAGCATGCTCTCTTGTTCCCCTCACTCCTCTCTCTCTATCTCTATCTCTCTCTCTCTCTCTATCTCTCTATCACACTCTCCTTGCTCCCTCTCTTTTCTTTCCCCTCTTGGTGATGATTGGGAGAACATGTTTATGATTTAAACCGGCATAGGCTATATCCGTAAATGCCATCTGGCTGATAGTTGTCCACATACTGTACAGGGCACATACGGTGGTTTACTTTTAAAGCCTTTTACTGTAGATTGTCACCATACCAGCTCAATCAAAGCACTCTTGATCTGCTGATGTTCGGGGTTGGGTAAAGGTTGATGTCTGTGTATTATGGCATGTTTGTGTCAGCAATGATGGTTCACAGTTTGCTGTGTGTCCCAAGGGAGCCACCGTTAAGAACTTGTGCTTTTGTGTTTTTCTTACAGAACTGTTTTAATGATCAGCGCGCTTGTGCCTTTGTTTGCGCAAGTGTGCGTGTCTGGGATGAAGCAGTCGGTGCCTGTGTGCCTTTGCGTGTCTCTTGTGGATGCCCGTGTGTATCTGTGTATTTTGGTGTGTATGCTCATCTCTGGTGCAGTGAGTAAGTGTTTGTTTTTTTCCCTGTCGGAGTCCACTGCAGGCTGCCTGAGCCGCAGCTCTGGTTTCAGGCTTTTGTTTTTTCCTCCAAGTGCCTCTGCCCAACCCTTCACTCTCCTGTGTCGTGTGTGTCGTGTGTGTGTGTGTGTGTCGTGTGTGTGTGTGTGTGTGTGTGTGTGTGTGTGTGTGTGTGTGTGTGTGTGTGTGTGTGTGTGTGTGTGTGTGTGTGTGTGTGTGTGTGTGTGTGTGTGTGTGTGTGTGTGTGTGTGTGTGTGTGTGTGTGTGTGTGTGTGTGTGTGTGTGTGTGTGTGTGTGTATTGGCTGCATAACTATTTGTGTTCTTGTTTTTCCTGTGTGTGCTAGGCAGGCTGATTGAACAGTGGCTGCCCCTCCTCCCTCTGCATCACGCCCCCCCCTGCCGCCGCTGATGGACCGCATGAGGAAGATCAAACGGCAGCTGTCCCTGACACTGAGGGGGGGCAACAGCAGCGACAAGTCCCTGAGCGAGACCATCAGCTCCCAGGACAACGCACACAGCGACTCCGGTACAGTAAAACCCAGAGCTAGGAGCTGGACACAAACAAGGTTTTGCATAGTTTCTGGAAGAGTAAACGATCAACCAATCAGTCTATCAGTCTGATGTTCATACATCACTTTGAAACAGCATAGTTATGCTCCAGTGTGATGAGTTTTAAATGATTGTAGTTATATGAATTGTTGTGCATTTTGATTCATCAGCAGGCTGATCATGGTACTTTTTGGCTTATCTAACACATGGTAGTTGTAGGCCGAGACGCACCTAACCCATAGTGCAAGCGCGAGCGCAGACGGTGAACTGACACATGGAAGCCTGGAAGCTGTGCGCTGAAACTTCAGTTGCAAATAGGCTTGCGGGCATTGTGAGCTAACCTAGCACTTGGCGTTTCACCGCTGTAGGCTATGCCACCAGCAAGCAGCATAGCGCCGGGGTTCAACTGTTTGGGTTATTCAGCAGGCAAAGGCACAGAAGAATCTCTGATTGCCTTTTCACCTTGTTGGACCCCTAGCTTGATGGCTGCCGTGTTGTTTCACATCCACCAGACCGTCACTAAAAACGCAGATGGGGTTACAGAGACGGGTGGGAGGTGCACAATTACCACTCACGAAGCCGCAAAGGGTTTAGTCAGGCATTCGTCACTGGCGGGATCGGTCATTTACGCCGAAACAGCCCCTCCTACGCTCGAGCTTTGCTGCGTTTCGCCGGCCTCCCCCACGAGGCGTCAGCCTCGCTGTCAGAGACGCGACCCAGCGAAGGCGAGTTGCGGCGGAGGAAGATGGAAGGAGTCTCCGGAGAGCTATTTGAATGTCGACGTTAATAAATTCCTCACGCGCTCCCCCTGTGTTAACCTTCCATTTTCAACGAGGCTCTGATTGCGGCCTCATAAATTTCAGTTGGCCCGAGGAAAGTGAGCAGCTTCTTCGTTCTTAGCCCTGTTATATACAGCACTATCTACTTAAGGAAGATGTCAGGAATTCCATTATGCACTTTCCCCAAGAGGCCTGTTATCCTCGCAGCAGAACTAGAAAGCCACTCTGTCAAGGAGCCGGATGCTTATGCAAGGGGGTTTTGAAGAACCGCTGGTAAAAGAGGAAGAACCACCAGTTCATGTAATGCGGTTCACCCCGGGGCCTCTCTGAGACTGAGTGATGCAGGGCACACAAGACATCAGAGTGGGAATGCTACGGAGCAAGATTAGCAGCATGTTGAGCCCAAAGCCAGAGGAGCCAGATTCAACGTTGGCAAAAAGAGGCAAATGTTTGTGGCAGACGGGATTTGCTTTGAACTTCTAAATTATAATTTTGTTTGGTGTGAACATTTCAAATTGTTCGCTTTACACTGTAAACAAAAATGATGAGCGACAAGGCAATTGCCATGAATGTTTTCCTATGTTTGCTGAAAATGAATGTACCTCTGGCTTTAGGTTCAACATACCAATAATCTAGGTTCGTACCCCTCAGGCAGGAGTTTTGCACACATACACACGTACCTACACACACACACACACACACACACATGCACACATACATACATACAGTAACCTTAAAAGCTCTGGATGGGTCTTCCTGAGGATTCTACTGGCTGTTGGACACAGGCGCATACGTCTTGGGGTAGGGTGGAGGGATGGCAAAGCTAATCTTTCCTGCTTGCTTACTTATATTTATTTCTTTAAAAGCATGTTTTGTTTTACAAGCATGTCTCCTTCCTCCTCCTCTTCCTCGGTCTCGATACTGACTACCTCTCTCTCTTCTCTAATCACTTCATGTTTCTTTATTCCGCCTCCTCAACAAACTTCAATAAAACCGCTCCAGCATATTCATGTTAGCCTGGTCAGCGGAGAAAGGTTTATGGATTTATCCCACATGTACGTGACATACGCCCAGTCTCATACCATAGTCCATGCGCTGAGTAGCTTTTATAAGCCTGCACCCATTCCCAAGTGCGACTATGCAGACAGCACACGAGGCAGTGGACAGGAGGCAAGGAAGTACCGTCACGTTTCCTCCAACACTGGTGGTGTATTGAGAGCCTCACAGGGTCAGGATAATGAACTCTGGAGAGTGATTAGGTTATTGATCGTCCACCCTCGGGCAGCAGGAGTCCTCTCCTTCCCGAAGGCCCTGCTATTGGCATTCCTGACTATTAACGGTGAAGATGTTCCTTGCTAATCAACCTTTTTTTCTCTCCCCGTCTTTGAACTTCTGTTGGTCTAAGTGTTAATTACTCTATTAAAAAAATGCATGTGGCTAATAATCTGTTACCCTATTTAATTGGTTTGGTTCTTCTCTTGTTTGTGTGTTTTTGATTTTGAACTTGCTTTCTCTGTGTGTTTTTTCCCTCCCTGATAACCCTCCCTCCCTCCTTCCTTCCTTTCTCTCCCTTCCTCTTCCTCCATTTTTTATTCTACATCATACCCATACCCTCCGCTCTCATCCTTCTAATCACTCTAATACCTAACAATTCTACTGAAACGTCCCCCCTTGCCTTTGCCAATCTGTTTCTCTCCTCTCACTTTACCCGTTTGGCTCTGTATTCCCTTCTTTTATTTATCTCCATCCTTTGCATTCTGTCTATCCTCTTCTCCCATCTCTTTGTCCCTCCACCCTCGCGTCCTCTCTTTTAATCCACTCATTTTTTCTTTTATATCCGCTTCCTCCCATTTATTCCCACTCTTTCTTTTCCTCCCTCCTCTCCTCCCCTCCCCTCCCCCTTCCTTTCTCTCTCGGTCTCAATGCACCCCCCCTCTCCCTCTCCCTCTCTTTCTCTGGTCTTGCTCCTGGCTCGCCATCTCCATACCCCGTCCGTATCCTCATTCCCATCCCCCTCTCTTCCTCATGTCCTCTCTCTTCCCTTGCGTGCCCTCCTCCTCCTCCTTCCTCCTCCCTCTCTCTCCCAGAGGCCATGCCAGTGCGGGGCAGTGGTGGTGGTGGTGGCGGTGGCGGCGGCGGGGGTGTTGGCAGTGGGGGCGTTGGCGGGGGGAGCGTTGGCGGCCTGCGGGGCTCCGGGCGCTCGGCCGGCGGCTCCCTCAGCATGCACTCACTACTGCAGTCGTACAGCAGCGCCCTGCGCAGGCCGCGCAGCCTGGGCCGCAGCCTCAGCTCCTATCTCAACCACGCCACGCGCCTCGGTACAACACACACACACACACACACACACACACACACACGGGGCGATCCAGAACAGACCACGCACCAAAGCACGGGGAGGGTGTGGGTGTGTGTCCTGTGGAGATGGATAAATGGAGTGTGTGTCTGTGTATCTGTCTGCTAATAGATATGGAAAGCGGTAGTGTACACAACAGTGAGGTTGTATTTGTGTGTATGTTTGCTAGGATGTCTTCATTGTCTATCAGAGAGATCCCGACGTGTGTGTGTGTGTGTGTGTCCATGAGCGTGTTTTAAAGCTACCAGGTGTAATGTTGTGTGTAAGTGGGGAAATGAGAAACTAGCTCCTGTTGGACAGCAGAGCACCTGATTTAAGCAGACATCAGATAAAGGTACTGTGCTGAAAAATGGTTTGTGAACAAGATGGGGAGCTAGCCTCTTAACCACTGCTGACCTCTGGGAAATAGCCTGCTGTCTAGTACTTTTCACTGGGAAGCCCTCATCCTGGAGTCACCGCATCAGCCCAGTCACAGCGGTCAAAAGTCAAACCAGTAACCCAGACTGTACCGATACTGAATTGGACAAATGGGGTTTAAAAGTAACATGTAACAGTAACATTTAAAAAAGATTAAATCAAATAAGATAAACGCTTGATGTGTTATTCTACATTGCCTCTGGTTGGATATAGGATATGTTTAACACTGGGAGTGAGGCCTGAAGAACTGTTTAAGGAGGAAGGATTTGTGTGCAGTTTCCCTTCCTGTGTCGCAGACTGGCACCTGACAGACTTACGGCTCCAGGGCAAGAGGATTAGTGACTCTGCAAGATGGGGCATGATGGCTACTGTGAGCTATAATTAGACTGTGTTTTTGTCTGTCTGTGTGTAAATGGCTCTGTGTGTGTGTGTGTGTGCAGAGATCGTCCATGAGGACGTGAAGATTGGCTCTGACGGAGAGAGCGACCAGGTGTCGGCCACCTCATCGGATGAGGTGCACAGTCCAGTGCGAGTCCGGCTCCGGGAGAAACCGGGCCGCAAAATCTCCAACGAGGTGCCCCTTTCCCCCTTTTTTGCCCTCATTTTTCCTTTAAAGCTGCAGTCTGTGATTGTAACCCATTACACATTCTAGATGTCCGTTGTATGTGTGCTGTCAAAATAACCTCTGGTGTCCATATGTAGTCCTACATGTATGTCTGTAAATGGGAAACGAAGTGACTCAAAGCAAGCACTCTGAAAACCAATCAACACATTCTCTCAGGAGCATGGATGGAAGCAGTATAATTTTATGATCCATAGAGCTCAAGTATCAACAATTTTTCAGCAGAAGCAGACTGTACCTACTACATCTTAATTTATTTCTTCCCACTGTCTCTGTGGCTGCTCTTCCTCTGTCTCTCTCTCTCTCTGTCTCTCTCATCCATCAACATGCACCCATCCTTGACATCAGTCTCCTACTGTTACTCCACATATCTGTCTTCCATAAAGGCTCTTCTTCAGCTGTCTCTCTCTCTCTCTCTCTCACACACACACACACACACACACACACACACACACACAGAGCTAGCTGCTTGAGAGCAGATGAAAGCAGACATGTGGCTTCTCCCGGCTGCTATGCGGAGTCTTCTTTTCAAAATGAGTCTGTTGGCACGGCTTCTCAGGCTTGTGCCAGCTGCCAAGGCTGGAGGGGCTGTTTTTGCAACAAGTTAAGTGCCGTTGTAACAATGTTGTTTTTGTTGTTTTTTAGGACGTAAATAAGCGTCTGTCGTTGCCGGCAGACATCAGGCTTCCCGATGGCTACCTGGAGAAGTTCAGCCTGAACAGTCCGCTGTTTGACAAGCCCCTGAGCCGACGGCTCCGAAGAGTGTCTCTGGTACAGAACCCACGCCTCTGCTCTCGTTCTACATGCCTTTCGGTCATGTTCTCTAGTGTTTCTCTCGCTCTACCTACCACTCTCTCTTCATCTCCCTCTCTGATGAAAAACTCTTGTCTCCAAACTCTCCATATTTGTTGTGATTTATTTTCCTGCTGTCTTTGCCTTTCTTCTGTACCATCCACTTCATCTTCCTCCTTTTGAACTCTTCGTGCTCTTTTTTCCCTCCTCTCCTCCCTCTGCACCTGTTTCTTCACCTCCCTCGTTCCCTCCCCACTGCTTCCCCATTTCCCTCTCTGTCCTCCCTCCTCACACCTCTCTGTCTTTTTATCCTCTCTGGCTTGTTTTCTGCGTTGCTGTTTTTCTCTTCCTTTAATCTGTCGTGCTTCGCTCCTGTACTGATCTAATCCCTCGCGTGTCCCGCGTACGTTCTCTTTCATCGCCGTGGTGTCCTGCCGCTGAAGGATTCTCAGCATTTTGCACTTATCAGCAGCGTGTAGCCATTTACACTCCGACAGGCAAGAGCCTTCGATAAGCCTCCTAATCAGAGGAACCATTTTCTCTCTGAGGAAACAATGTACAGTGTATCTGAGGGTGTTGTGGGGGGGGGGGGGGTCTGCCGTCTCAAACCCTTTTAGGCCACTCAGCCCGTCTCCATTTAAAGTATAAGGACAACTTGCTCTCTGAAACCTCTGATGGAGAGATTATTTTGTTATCATCGGCTTCCTCACATTTTCAGTCGTTATAAAAAGGTTAAGCATCCTTTTGTTGTTTGTATGCATTTATATATGCATTTTTTTTTTGTTTTTTTTCCCATTGTTTCCTGTTCAGTGTTTCCCTCTCCGATGTGAATAGCATTGTTGTGTAAGCATGCAGTAAGGGCAGTATGTAGCAACAACACTTTTCTTGTGGACTCGTGCTGGAGCTTTGGTAGCATCCCTCCTCTGCAACTTATGTAATGTAGCAATGCATGAAAATAGCTCCCCCGCAAATTAGGTAAATCGTCACATGAGTTTGGCCAGATGCGTTTTGAAGTAGGACTGTGGTTTTCATTTGTATTTTGTTTGTGTTTAGTTGCTTTCCATGCACTCCTGTAATAATGGTCACATTTTTGGTTGTTTTGCAGTCTGAAATTGGCTTCGGGAAGCTGGAGACCTACGTCAAGCTGGATAAACTTGGAGAGGTGAGGAGGTCAATTACAGAAGGAATACCTTTCTGCCATTCATACCTTATGTAGTTGAACCTCAAGACTCAGGGGAAGTGTGTGTGTGTGTGTGTGTGTGTGTGTGTGCGTGTGCGTGTGCGTGTGCTCACATTTTTATATGAACATCTGTGCTTGTATTGACCCAGGGCACGTACGCCACTGTGTATAAGGGCCGCAGCAAGCTGACGGATAACCTGGTGGCTCTGAAGGAAATCCGACTGGAGCACGAAGAGGGGGCGCCCTGCACTGCCATCCGAGAGGGTGAGGCACACACACACACAGATCTGCGCGCACACACACACACAGCAATATTCCACCAAACAATTCTTGGTAATATAATACTTATGCGTGATGCACTAAAAAATGAATCCATGAGCTTCACTGCTGGGGATTATTGTCAATTCTGTCTACTTGAATTACTCTTTTATCTTTTGTTACATCGTTTAACATGAAATTAAGTTTGGAATGAATGATCTTATCCACTGGATTTCCTGGATTGTCCGTTAGTTAAGAGAACCTTAATTGACTAAAAGATGCAAACTTGTTGGAAAGACTGTGTAAAGTGCAGGATATACTGTACACTCACACACACTTGATCACGCAGTCAGATACACTCGCATTACCATCATAAAGATGCGCTGACCGCAGTGTGTAAACTAATGCATGAGTTGTAGCTAAAAATACACACACACACACACACACACACACACAGCCCTGTCCCCGAGCGAAACCAAAGCAGGCCCCCTGTCCCAAGAGTGGTGGGCAGTCGTTCAGATAACAACCTTGGAGCTGAGGAAGGTTGCTGTCCTTTTTACTGTGCACTAAGTCTCACTTTGACTTTCGCTCTTTCCTTTGTGTCTGTCCATTTCACTCACTCTCCTCTCTCTCTCTCTCTCTCTCTCTCTCTGTCTCTGTCTCCCTCTCTACTGTCTGTCTGTCCACTCTAGTGTCTCTTCTGAAGGACCTCAAACACGCCAACATAGTGACTCTGCATGACATCATCCACACTCAGAAGTCCCTGACGCTGGTGTTTGAGTACCTGGTGAGTCAGTCAGTCACACACACACACACACACACGCACACACACACACACACACACACACACACAGACACACACACACACACAGACACACACAGACACACAGACACACAGACACAGACACACACACACACACACACACACACACACACACACACACACAGACACAGACACAGACACAGACAGGGGTCTGAGAACATCGGACACTAATGTGGCCCAACAGGGACACACACACACACACACACACACTCTTACGCACTTGAACACCCACACTCACACACACACACACACACACACACACACATACTCAAATGCACACTGGCAGCTGCTTGCATAATTCAGCCATCAGGATCCAGCAGATGATGTCTAGTCCTCCATTTTGACTGATGAACAAACTGTCTTTCTTTCTTGCTCTTTCTTTTCTTCCTGTCATTTATTCTCTCTGTCCATTGCCTCCCCTCCTCCCAGGACAAGGACCTGAAGCAGTATCTGGATGACTGTGGTAACTGCATCCACATGCACAATGTGAAGGTAATCTAGACCAGCTGTTGCCCCCCCACTGGGTTATTTAAATCCGTGCTTTTTGAGCAGTCTTTCAGGTCCACTAAACCCTTGATTGACCCTGACCCTGTGGATGATTACCTCTCTCTCCCTCCCTCTGTGTCTGTCTCTGCAGCTCTTCCTCTTCCAGCTCCTGCGTGGGCTGAACTACTGCCACAGGCGTAAAGTCCTCCACCGAGACCTCAAACCCCAGAACCTGCTCATCAACGAGCGCGGGGAGCTGAAGCTGGCTGACTTTGGTCAGTACCGCCCTGCTCACACACACTTTCACTCACTTGCGCGCGCACACACACACACACACACACACACACACACACACAGCGGCAGCCTAGCAACTGCTGTCACCACGGCTCTCTTCTCACGCCTCCACCCCATGTGTCCATGTCCTCATTAGTGGTCAGAGGAAACCCTTTCCTGTCCAGTGCCCTCATGCATAGATACATGCGTACTTACATACATACATACATACAGATACATGTAGTGAATGTCTGTAATGTTATACACTATTCCAGAATCATAGAACATTTATTCTATGAGTTATTGAGTTGCTGAGCAGTATTGTACTGTGTTCTACATTCAGTTTCTCGTTCTCAGTATTCTAAAGTGAGCGTGTGGTTTTCTACATTTAAAAAGTGTAGTGTTAGCAGTTCTCTTATCCCTGATTTGCTTAGTGTTTTGGTCTTGTGCAGACTAGACACCATCTAAAGCTCTCATCACACGAGTTGTGTTTTTCGGGTCGACTCTGTTTTTTGGGTCGAGGCTGTCTTTGGATGTGACGGTCGGGTTTTAATTATGGGCTGCAGGAGAGCTTTGGACTCGTGTGTGTGTGTGTGTGTGTGTGTGTGTGTGTGAGATCTCTGTGTCTAATGTGGGGGTCTTTGCGGACTGTTGCAGGCCTGGCGCGGGCCAAGTCCATTCCCACCAAGACCTACTCCAATGAGGTGGTGACTCTGTGGTACCGTCCGCCAGACATCCTGCTGGGGAGCACCGACTACTCAACCCAGATAGACATGTGGTAAGACTCACAACTCAAACACATATAAACACACACACACCAAATAGCAGTGCTGCTCTAGAAACTACTTTCATGTGTGAGATCTGTGTACGAAGATGGCTTTAAGAAAAAAGGTTTCCCCCTGTGTTTAGGCTGGTGGGTTGGAGAGAGTGTGTGTGTGTGTGTGTGTGTAAGGAGATACTTGTTTGGAAGAAGGGTGTGTTAGATGGTGTGAGTTTAAAGGCATAGGCATTGACTGGAAGAGGTGTGTGTGTGTGCATGATTGTGTGCGTGCATGTGTGTACTGGTGTTTTGCAGGTATATTGACAGTGTGTGTGCTTTTGTGTGTGTGTCTAGGGGTGTGGGCTGTATTTTCTATGAGATGTCCACGGGCCGGCCGCTGTTTCCAGGCTCCACGGTGGAGGAGGAGCTGCACTTTATCTTCAAACTGCTAGGTATGCCCTCTTATCTGCAGCTGCCCCAACCACCCAGACAGCCGCCGCCACCTCCTCCCCACTCCTACTCTCTCCTGGAGACATAGGTGCTCTGGACTTTGCTGCTTTTCTTTCTCTTTCTCTTTCATTTCTCTTTTCCTCTTTCGCTCCCTACCCTGTCATCACTTCTGATTTACTCTTTCTTTCCCATTCCTTGTCTGTTCAGGTTCTAACCTCGTCTGCTCCCTCCTCTCCTTTCCTTTCTGAATGCTCCCCTCTTTCCTCTATTTGCTTTCTGTCTGGCAGTTTCTATCCCGTCTCTCTCTCTCTCTCTCTCTCTCTCTCTCTCTCTCTCTCTCTCTCTCTCTCTCTCTCTCTCTCTCTCTCTCTCTCTCTCTCTCTCTCTCTCTCTCTCTCTCTCTCTCTCTCTCTCTCTCTCTCTCTCTCTCTCTCTCTCTCTCCTATCCCTTTCTTGGCGGAGTCTGAGCGCTCTCCTTTACCCTTCCCCCCTCTAATGGCTTCTCCACCTGTCTCAGGTACGCCCACGGAGGAGACTTGGCCTGGAATCACCTCCAATGAAGAGTTCATCTCGTATAATTACCCCCGTTACCGTGCCGACTGTCTTCACAACCACACGCCCAGGTGACCACGCCTCTCTAAAGCTCAGTCGTCTGTGTTTTTACATTTACATTTATATTGAGTCATTTAGCAGACGCTTTTATCCAACGTCACTTACAAAATGAGGAATAACTTTCAAGCCACAGGAGACCTGAAATAACAATAAATATTACTATGCAAAGGAGACCTTAGGTAACAATAAATACTACAACAATAAATACTACTATCAGAGGTGTGTGTGTCACCCTGATACTCACTCACTGATAAAGCAGATGGTTTCTGAGTGTTGCCTCCAGCTTACTGAGATGGCAGATGGTTTATGAACATTAGCATTTTGTCAGTAGTAGGGTAAAATATGCTCCAGAAATGACGGCCAAATAGTAGTAGGTGTTTTCAGATTATTAAGGTGGGATTTTGTTTGGCACAGAGGTATGTGCCTTCTGGCCTAGCTTCATTTCAGCATCGCTGGCTGGTTGGATCTACAAAAGTAGCTTAGCATGTCTCTGACTCAAAGTAATATCTTTCTGCCTTTGTAACTCTGTTTTTATTCTCTGTTCTGTGTTGTTTTTCAGACTGTGCAATGAAGGAGTGGATCTTTTATCCAAGCTGCTGCAGGTGAGGAGCTCAATAGCCAAATAGCCAACACCATGTTTACCACACACACACACACACACACACACACACACACACACACACACACACACACACACACCCTATGGGTATTTGTGTTTGTAAGCAAATTAGTGTGATGTGTGTGTTGGTATAGAAATTTGAGCTTGAGCGCGCTGTGTGTGTGTGTGTGTGTGTGTGTTTGTGCTGTCCACAGTTTGAGGGGAGGAAGCGCATCTCTGCTGAGGAGGCCATGAGGCAGCCGTACTTCCACAGCCTGGGAAACCGAGTGATCACACTGCCTGACTGTAGGTTTACACACTCGCACTCCTAACACCAACACATACACCAAGGCACTTGCACATATGCTGTGTGTGTGTGTGTGTGTGTGTGTGTGTGTGTTTTCAAAGCATGCACATTCATACTGGTGCTTATCTATGCCTTTCGGATTTCTAATCATTTGCTGTCCCTATCAGTCTTCTCACAGATCTGTCTGATAACACTGATACATCCAGCTCTCTCCATCATGTCTGACCTGACTTAACACGACTGAAATGACTTTGACTTTGTGACTTCTAAAAACTTCTCTCTCACACACACACAGGCTTGCAGACAGACAGACAGACACACACATACACACACAGATATATTACTCCCACTCTCTGCAGTAACAAAAGCATCAGTGATTGGGTAAATCCTCCTCACTACATCGTCTCTATATAATGCGTCCTACTCCCACTGACTGTCTGCATGCTCTGTATACGCTGCCTTTGTGCTATTACATGGATGTCTTTGTGCCTTTTGATCCAAGTTCCTGGCTGATAATATGCCTGTTCACTCCACAGCTACATCTATATTTGCACTTCAAGACATTCAGCTGGAGAAGGAGCCAGGAATGCGAACCAACTCCCTGTCAGACTCAGGTGAGGCCTTTGTTTGAGTTCTTTACACAGCAGTCTCCAGTCTAGAACATCCCTCTGGACATACATATGATTCACTCCGTAGGGTCACACTGACCTCTGGGCTGGGGAGTGTGTGAGTGATGGATGTGTGCCTTTTAAAAATATGCTTACTTTGTGAACTCCTGCTATCTATCATTCGGTCTTAAAAATACCTCTGACATGCAGTTGTACGGTTAGGAAATAAATTCACTTGTGTAAGCATCGTTGTCATACTTTTGTAAATGTGTAAATATTATGCCCTTTTTAAGTGACAACTGTAAATGTTTGTTCAATCATAAAATATGTGTGAATTTGTAATACTAGCAAAGCGCCCTTTCTTGCCTAGTACTTAACTGCATGCCTTGAACTTAATTGCATGTGTTTTTCTATGCGATCGGTTATTTATGTATAAATCTTGCCATCATACCGATGGAATGAGAGAAGTGCTGTTGAGCTAGTGGAGAATAAAACGGGGTACTTAAAAGAGCGCGTTCATCTCATCCTCCTCTCTCTCTCTTTCTTTCTTTCTCTCTCTCTCCCCTTCCTCTGCCATCTCATCCCCCTGAGAGGCTGTGCGGTTAGATGAGTGGTTGTGCTCAGTGTCATTAATTAAGTCGAGAGCATCTCCATGAATGTTTAATAAGGACCCGATCTCCAATCATCCGCACGGTCCCTCTGATCAACGGCTTTAACTCCACCGCCTGCCCCGCCCTCTGCATCATATTTCACCCCCACTTTTTTGCCTGCTGTCTCCCCCCTCACTTTGATTTCTTCCCCTAACATATCTATACACACTGGTTCAATTTGTTCCCCTAACATATCTATACACACTGGTTCAATTTGTTCTCATAACATATCTATACACACTGGTTCAATTTGTTCTCATAGCATGTTTATACACACTGGTTTAATTTGTTCTCATAACATATCTTTACACATTGGTTTAATTTGTTCTCATAACATATCTTTACACACTGGTTTAATTTGTTCTCATAGCATGTTCATACACACCGGTTTGTTTATGTTCTGTCCCTGAACCTCATCATATCCATTGTTTTCCTGAGATGGTCGCGTGGGGTCACAAGTGGGATTGAGTGTGGTTGTTTTGCTTATTGTCTGTGACTGGGTTTGGTGGAGAGATCAGGCTAATAGTTTATTTTTGCTGTTGTGAATGCTTTTCTCGTGTTCTAGGCGCACGCCATAACTTCCGTCACGTCACTATGTTTCAGAGCTCTTACAGAGATGCATAAGGTTCCGGCACTCCTTAGGTACTTAAAGCGTCACTGACTTGTGTTCACAAGGAGGCGACCCACCACCCCTTTCTCCTTCTAACTGTCCTTGCCCCCTCCCTCCCCCTTGCCCCCCCTCGATGTCATGTCTGCTCCTGCAATGCAATGTTACAATGTTATGGATTGGCCATCCCCCTCCCTTTCCCCCAAAGGGGAACATACGGTGTATTTACAAGTAAGGAATATGTTCCACACTGTGTGTGTGTGTGTGTGTGTGTGTGTGTGTGTGTGTGTGTGTGTGTGTGTGTGTGTGTGTGTGTGTGTGTGTGTGTGTGTGTGTGTGTGTGTGTGTGTGTGTGTGTGTGTGTGTGTGTGTGTGTGCCATGTAAATACAGTATGCCGCCCACACTCAAGGTGTTCCTCTGTTGTTGTCTTATGATGTGCGGTCCATTCCACCCCCTGCAGAGTCCCACGGCACGTTTACTGCTGGGAATATGAATTGTGTGTGTGTGTATATGTATGTGTATATGTATATGTGTGTGTGCATTGGCATCAGTCTTCAGGCATATGCTTGCTTGCTTGTTTGTTTATTTATTAGTTTATTTATTTATTTTCCATTTCCAACAAGCGAGGCGTGAAGGAGAGGCCTCCTGAACATCAGCTGTGTGCTAGGCTGAGCTGGAAAACAGGAACATGTGGCGGCGCCTCACACTAACAAGCACACAGCCTTGCTCTGTCGGCTAGCAGAAATCCACGAAACACATGCACACACTTCTCAGAGCGTGTTTGTGTGTTTAGATGTTGGGATGAGCAGACTGTTGCCTCTCCATAGTATTCGACTCTCTTTGAGTCTTTAAGTCGGCATCAGTTGGAGTGGGCAGCATCTCACCCTCATAGCTGAGACTTGGGCAAATTCTTACATTGCTAAAGATCTGAATGCTCCTAGCCGTGTAATAGTGATGGAAATCAGAAGGACTGCGGAAAAGAGTCTTGTGGATTCTGTGAGTGTTGTTGATTGTGTGAGGTGTTGACACAGTTTACATTTTGAGTCTGAAAAAAATGTAAACACAAGTCCCCAAAATGGAGCACTGCTGAGGTATTAGGACAGGCTGTCTATGTATCATGCCTGCAGAACTAGATCAATGTGTAAATTCTAGAGCCATTTTCTTAGGATGTCAGACGGTAAAGAGTTAGATATTGATTGATTTGATTTTTGGTTTGTTGAAGCACTCTCAAAATGTTTGGAACTGAAACTGTTCACCCGCACAACTTGTGTCTTTTTTACACACACTACTTGGCTCTGTCAGTTTGAGGGACTGACATTCCTTTGAGTACAGAATATTACAGTTATTCAGTTGTGTGCATTTTGCAATGTTAATGCATGTTAACAACAGCATACACACCTTATGCAGCATAGACATATCAGAAATAATGGTGACCAACATAACCATTTTATTTAAACAAACTGAATTGAAACTGAAACTGAAGTGTATTGTGTCAAAATAAGATTGACTGATGCTCAGAAATCAGTCATATAGCACTCATCTTTACTTGCCAAATTGTGCACCATTATGGATTATGCAAAAAGGGAACCAATAAGGACTAGAAACCACAGATGAGCCAGTGTTGCTGCAGAGGCTCAGAATGCACTCTTTCTCTCTCTCTCACACACACACACACACACACACACACACACACACACACACACTTCCTCCCGGCCCCCCTGTAATACTGCTTAAGATATGATGCCCCCCAGGCCCACACTGCCGATCAATAGCTATAACGGAGGCGCATTCTAACAGTGCTCTGCATTACTCAACTCCGCAGGCGGGGAGGGCACAGAGTCCAGGCCTAATGGTCGAATCACTGGCGGCACATGCATTTGGATGTCATCATTGCACAGTAGATGGGTTTATGCAAATGGATGTGGCAGCAGAGGGAGGTCATGCATTTTCATTGCTAGAACTGTTCATGTTAGAGAAGCCATGGCCACAAGTGGCTTGCTGTACCTTTTTAGATCAACAGAAAGTGTGTCTGGAAAATCTGTAGTGTAGAATCTATGTGTTGATAAAACCACAGGTTGTGCATCAGAAGAAAATGATATGGAGTCTGTGTAATGCTTTGGACTTATTCCCCCCTTTGGTGTGAAGACACATGTGGCATGCTTTAACATGTGATCTATCTGATATGAAGATCAGCATCTGTACTGAATTTATAAGAGGTGTCCAGGAAATTAATCTATCTGTATAGTGTTCGTCTAAAAGTAATTTGACCTCGGCAAAATTGCTATTCCATACAGTGGGAGGACGCATATCTCCCTCCATATGAGCCCTTGTGTTCTAGCTTTAGATGACCTCACACTAGTGATGTGATACCAGGGAAGGAGCGAGGCTGTTATTAGCTGGTCGACATGATTGTGATGAAACTAAAGCAGTGATGCTTAGAAACAAAGCCAAACAAACAAAAAAGGCCCACCATATGCTGTCCCTGGCCGGACGTGCAGCGCTAAGCTCAGCTCAGCTCCATGTCGTGTTTCCACATGAGGGTTGCCAGGTCTTTGTGACTAAACCCACCCTGTGGGAGGTCACCGCAAGGCCAGAAACCCGCAGCGTAACCCAGCGCTAATACAGTAGATCTGGCACTCAATTATGAAAGGAGCTTCAGATACTTACATATGGAAGAACGAGAAATTAACCGTGGGACAGATGGTCATTTTGTAATACTCTTGTAACAGAGAGGACTCTTTTTACTTTTCAGTCAGCGCTGTGCATTTAAAATGCGTACTTGTGAATACATGGAAAACGTGTTGGAAAATGGCCGATTTGGCACACATCTCCCATGGATTTCTGAGCCTGTGTGTGTGACAGGGTAATGGAATGCAGTGTGGCAGTGAGTCACCCTGTAACAGAAAACCCCATCTCATCTACCCCCCCCCCTCACACACACACACACACACACACACACACACACACACACACACACACTCACTCTTACTTTGCTGAGTCAGCCACTCTACACCATATTGTAGAGAAGATGAGGAATAAGCACTACACCCACATGCTTGCACCAACACTGTCCTGTACAGACACATGCACTTACTCAGATTAAATGACATCACTCGCAGTGTAGCCACTCTTGTATTGCTCTGCTCTGCTGTCTGTCTGTCTGTTAACATGGGCCACATCTGTTTACATTTAATTATTATCTTCTACTGTATATAGATAGAACATATGGCCCAGCACTGCTTCGTGTATATTGTGCTGATGCCCCTTGAAAGGAAGGAGCACTATTGTGCCCCCTTCTGGACAATAAATGTACTGTAATGCCCTGGTCCTGGAGGGTGAGCGCAGAGCAGAGGTTTACAGCAGTAGCTGGGGCCGGTGACGCACATAACGCCCCGGTTCCGGAACGTTCTGGCCTTGACGACTGAAGTGTGAGCTGCAGCGGCCATCTGCGATCACAGCTCTCGAAAGGGCACAATCTGGTCAACACTCTCTCGCTCTTGCTCTCTCTTGCTCTTGCTCTCTCGCTCCCACTCTCTCATATCACAGGGCTTACGGGTCCATATGTCTGTCTGCTCCCTGGCCTCTCCTGATAATGTGATTGGTTGTGATATAGTGATGGTACCCCCCCCCCCCCTTCTTGCCCTGTGATGTGCTGTATGCCAAGGTTGATGACATGCAATGCAGAAGAGATGATGATGACTGTTGTGCTGATGCCTATGATTGATGATGGTGATATGGAATACCATAATGTGGATGACTATTCACAGTAAAGTAGTTTGCGATGCTAATTTTAGTGTTCTTCCTCCCCTCTCTCTCTCTTTCATCCCTCTCTCCCCTGCAGTGAACAGCATATCTCGGCGGCAGAGTCTGCTCTTCTGAGCGTGGGGAGCTGGTCAGAGATGGGACGCCCGTGTGGAAAGGACGAGCTGAGACATTTCCACGTGTGATGTGATGAAGGGATTCTAATTTAACTTTGTATCTTTTATTTTTTTTTTTGTTGTTTTTTTTTTTTTTTTTTTTGATTTTCTGACTAATTATCTGGTCCTGTGGCATTTTAGTGTGGACGGGGTCACTAGATGTTTACATTTGAAATGCTGACATTGATTTTTCTTTTTCTTTAATATAATATGCACTTCTTTTCCTAACCGAGGTTTACCACTCCAGTCAGGCTGTCATTGCTGTCCATTTGTCTGGACATTGTTGGACAAGGAAGGACTTTTACAACTCCTTCAAACGTTAAAGTTCTCGACGTTACAGTTCTCGCATCATAAATTCTGTCATCACAAATTTTACAGGCCCAGATATGAACACTAGAATTTAGAGGGAAAAAGGTTGTTTAGATTAACCACAAAGAACAAATCACACAAAGTATTTAGCAATATCTCTGACAATAGAGTATGTATTTTTTCCCTATAATCAGTAATTATTATAATGAAGGAACAAACATTTTGTGTATCATATGGGCACTGAAATCTGAGAGTAGGTGCTGTTGAATGTCATTTTGTATTAAGATGAAGCTGGGGGACACCTCATATCAGTCTTCCACTGTCCTTTTGCTGGTTTGACAGTCATTTACACCCCCACCCCCCACCACCCCTCCTGGGCCAGAGTGCACCTGCGTCTTGCACAGCACCACCTGGATGCTATTTTGTAATAGAATCTTTCTGTTTTGTCATCTACCTGCCAAGTTTACAATTTTACATCACTTTCTATGTAAAGCTCAACAGAACTCTGTTGGTCTGTCTCACAGTATGTACTTATCGCCTGCATTGTTTTCTGGATTATTGGATTTTACTCACTCTGTTCACCATTTGTTTTCTTTCCTTTTGGTTCGTCGTTTTGGAGTCGGTTTAAATGCAGCGCATGGTCTATCTATAGACACACACACACACACACACACCCCCAGCAAAGAATTGCTGTGAAGTTGGCTGTCTTCGCTGTGCTGACTCCAACAGTACTTGCAGGTGTCTATCTGTTGAGCTTACGCCATGCACTTCATAGCACCCACAGCAATAGCCTGCGTCAGCGTCCAGAATCTTTAGCGGTACAGGGAGTCAGCTGAGGACTGTTTAGCCGGGAGCAGTAGAGGGGTCGGGGCCTGTTCCTAGTATTCTGTTCCGGCCCTGTCTGTGATCACTTCAGGTGGTGTAACTTGTGGAGGGGGATGTTCTGTCTCAGGACGTACCAACCCATGTGCACTATGCCTGGAGTCAGCAGGATAGGTTTGTGTCCAACCGACCCCCTATTGGTCTAATAACAGATCAACCGATTAAAAGAAACCAAAGTCAAAAAGCTTCAATACTGTTGTTGTCCCTGAGCTGCCCTTGATATCAGTGCTCAACACTGTTGTCCAAGACCCCCTTGATTACTACTTGATAGAGAAAGATACTGTTCTTATTTGTAACTTCCTTATGTTTTTAGACAGTTTTATATACAGGTGGTCATTTTCAGTGACTGACGATTCTAGCAATTCTATGGAGTCCCTTGAACCTGTGTTTAGTTTGGTGCGAGTTGTGACCCCATTCGATGACGTGATTAGTTTGTGTGTGTCTGCGTGCGTGTGTGTGTGTGTACGTATGTGTATGTCAACGAGGGAAATGTGAAAGTGCATGGCGGTGTTCTATGGTGGCAGACTGGTACGTTGTAAATAGCCTTTAGAATGTTTTTTTGCAGAACAGAACAGAATACTGTGCAATGAGAGGAACCTCTTTATCGATTATGTATTTTTTGAAAAAATAAGGATATCATTTTTGTTAGTCATATCATTGATGATGTTGTGTTCTTATTTTTTAAACAGAAAAAGAATAATTGTTACTTCTTTAGGAATCCTTAACAGGTGTAGATATTTGGAATTTTTTCCTTTTTTTATTTGGATAGTCTTTCTTCCAGTGGTGAAAGTGGCTGTACTAGTAATGTAAGCTTTCATCAGGAGTTCTGCATTTGAAAGCATTGTCATGGAAGGGCTCATAAACTGGCCAATGGCAGTTGTGGGGATAGCCTCCCCTCCCCTCCCCTTCCGTCCTGTTCTGTATTGCAATAACTGTTGAACGACGCAATAACCAGTCCTTTGAACCAGAACCTTCCCAAGATTTGCAGTGAACCTAAGGCTTTCATACACTAAAATAACACTAGGTCCCAGACAACTGGACCCTATACACAGACCGAATGAATGAATGCAGCCAGCAGCACAAAAAAAAAACTGAAATCCTTCAGTCTTTTTTAATATACATATTGAGCAGTCCATTTTGCATTTGATTTGGAAAGGTATTGATGTTTTTTTTGTAACTGACAAGAGATGTTATTCTGAGCCAATACAAGGTAAATTCCTGAAGCTTTCAATATGGATAAAATGGGTTTGTTTCTCTTGTGCAGTGAGATAAAGGGGCAGCCTTTTTTGTATGAAACATAGTCAGTATTATTTGAGGTTCATCTTGTTCATGTAAAAGGAATCTGAAAGTGACTGATGTGGGCTTGAAATGACGTCTGTTCAGTTGCCTCTCGCTTTCCAGCTGCTTTCACGTAGCTCTGTAATATCCCAATGGCATTGTGTGTGTGTGTGTGTGAGAGAGAGACTACGTAAGAAGGGAGATGTGCATGGATATATTGTGTAAATTTGCAAGCTCTGTACATATGTATAGTTTCAGAAATGGTACTCACACACATAGCAAAGCAATATCTGATGTACAAGCACATTTCACTTTGGGCAGTTCTTCAGAGGCTGACGCCTTTCTCGGTCGGCCATCCAGGCTTCTCTTCCTGCCATTCATGTGAAGGACTTTTACACTCAACACAACTTCTGAAGCCAGATTTTCTCTTTCTGTCAGATAAAAGGCATTTGCTCAGGATGAACCTGTGGGGTTATCTTTGTTACCTATAAACACTGACAAAAAAAGTTCATTTTGGAGAGAATTCTGAATAATTGCAAGAGCTAATCCGATGTTGTTTTTTTATGGCAATAGATCATCATATCCACCAAAGCAATTCTTCTAAGCGAGAGCACTGATTTAAGCGAAAGAAATGTTTAGTGTGAGGGATAATTGTTGCCTGATGGCTGTTAAGAAAAGGCTACAATAATCATGACTTGACTGACTGTTGTACAAACTGATGTGGCTGCACTGAATCTCACAGAACTCGCCATCACAATATCACCACCCAGAAATAATTGTAAAAAATACATTCAGAGGCATATGTACACCTACACAGCTGGAAATACTATGTTTGTATGGTTGGCATGAATCAGGATAAATGTGAAAACCAATTTCAGGCAATACAATCGTTGGCCAAAACTCATGCTTGTGTGGTCCTTTACTCACAGTTTAGACTGTTCCTAACTAAGATCTGTTCTGGAATGGAGGCCTACTGCACCATTGAAATTCTTTCATAATAACACTGCATTCAATTGTGCCACTGTGAAGCATCCAAGTCTAGGAGAAGATATTAAGAGATGTTTGAGTGTTTCAGATATGATTATATTATATATGCATTGTCTTTTAGGATTTGTAATTTCTTGAAGTGGAACTGATGATAGTGAGCCCTCTCTAATGAGGTATAGACTCACTTATAAGGCACGCTCAGTTTAAACAGCATATATCCTTCAGACATACATAGTATTTCTGTCTGAAGATGTATAGAATCAAATGATGTATTTCTCCCTATTTCTAGAAAATTGATATACAAAATTATACTTTAGAAACACTCCCAGACACTTAATTATCTAACATGACATTTTTAACATATTCTAAAAAGGAAAGTGCCTTCAAAAATTGACATTTTTGGAATTTGTAGCCTTACTTTCAAATATTGGTAGACCAAACAGCAAAAAAATTAATTTGTGCAAAAACAAATGCATTTTTAAATAAAGAAACATCATTTACATGTTCTATATGATTTGGATGGGAACAAATGAACACATGGTGCAGTGTGTTTGCAGTACTTTTCTAGAGTCTATCCCTCACAAATCCAGACTTCTTTTGCTGGAAATCCACAGATAATATTCAACATGCAAGAGTCTTTCATATGACAGGCTATTTTCAGCAAGTCGACTGAAGTAGTATATGTACAAGACAGTTGGACATATGATGCTCACATTTGGTCAATATCACAGCAGCCATACTCTTTACATCACGCACTATTGCGATTGCTCCTTTGTGTGTACTGTGAGCAGCTTTTGTTTGTGGACTGCCATTGGCTTTTACTGAGTCAACACCAAAGTTATCTGCAACCTTGCATGGTATAATTCTTCCAGATATGTGCTAAAGCTTATATCTTGCTATGTGATCCTTAGCTAGTTTCTTCCAAGTCACTGCAGAATATAACTAGCTGTTATGGAATCACATATACTTTGGATCCAAGTAAGAGACATCTTGAATATGTAATTGTTGTAAATTCCTGTTTATTCAGTGTATTCAAGACGTATATAGTTCAATAAAGATGTGTACATTTCTCAAGAAACATTTGTTTGTTGTATCAGTCAGTAGTTTTTGTTGGAGAAATGCTACACTGCCTTTGTGGAAGTATGGATAAATGTACTTTCAAATAACATCCTCCTGAACTCTACTGTCGTCTGAAGTAGGCCTGAGCTATGCACACTTACCTATCAGTTAGATAGAACTTCTCAATGTTGATATGAGATGCTCCTCAAGTATTCCTGAGGTGGGCAGAAGGAACAGCACCCTTGCCTGAAACTGACAAACATATTTCTCAATGTTCTGCATGAGACCACACATAGAGACATAGACTAATATTCAACCAAACAAGTTTATTAAGGCTACAGCACAAAAACAAAGGCAATTTTGCCTCACAGTAATAGCAAAAGTAACATAAACATCCAGAAGAAAAATAAAACGCTTATGAGAGCAACACAGTAAATTACACATCCTAGGCCTTAAACATTGGAAAACAAAGTACAAAAAATAGGACTTGTATTAAAAGAAAAAGGCCTAATGTATACAAGCTCACTCAGGCACATTATATATATGTGTGTGTGTGTGTGTATTAAACTGGACTTTAATAACATCTAAGATCTTCTGGAAACGTGCATGGGGCATGCAGGCTAACATCTGATCTGATCCGAGTCCAGTAGCAGCCTACTGTAAGACCTATCATTAGATACAGTGGGGCCCCCCAGTTAGCCTATTTTTTACCATTCTATTTTATTTATATCTATATCTAGAAATAGGTAGGACAGACTTACACAAAACACCTGCAACATGCGTCAGCGGGATGAAAACGGACAGGGACAGGGGTTGATTACATCTTGCATTGATTCTCACCCCTTGCCATCAAAGTTACTTTCGTTGATTGGTAATGTCTTCCAAGTCATTCCAAAATGGCAGCGCTCCTGACATCTACACGTGAAGTGTTTACCGAAGGTGTAAGAGCTGTTTTGGAAACATGGCCTGTGCTTCAAGTAAGTACCTGTCATTCAATATTGGGTACATGATGCAGGTATCGCAGATATTTACGCAACTGCGAACAGTTTTGTAATTCATTTGTAATATCCTGAAAAGATTAAGCTAATGTGTTAGCATCCCCAATAGCCTAACGTTAACGTTCTTCCGACCACAAACATAATGTTAGGGATGGCCAGCGACCAAGCGAACTTGCTAGTTTTTTTGGCTGGACTTTTGGGCATTTAAAACGTTGAATGAGATGTTGGATTATAATTGTGTGTGATTGATGTGTGTGGTTGTAATCAAGCTAGTCATTCAACTCAAGTTACTAAGTTTCTGTAAAGTATCCTAAATCAATTCAGTCCGCAAGTTTCCTTTACAATTTAGCCTACCTACACCTGAAGAATGGACATTCCGTATGCAGTCAGAATGCAGAAATGTTGATATTCTCCTAAATCGTGTAATGATCCTGCATCAGATCGCTGTTGACAACGGCTTTGGAGGCGTTTACAGCCAGCAGAAAGCAGACTGGATGGTGGATGCTGTACAGCAATATTTCCACGATAACAGTAAGTGATGCAAGGAAATGAATTACCTGAAAAAGATATGTTCAGATTCAGAAGATTCCTCTGCTAGAGTTTTCTTGCACTTCCACTTACTGTATTCCCTGTTATTGGCAGGTGATCTGCAGCAATATGAAGTGGAGGACTTCATATCAGAGTTGATGAATAATGAGTTTGATACCATGGTGGATGATGGAAGCTTACCTGGGGTGCGCTAATCAAAACAATTGTCTTCACAAATTTTATTCAGTTTAAGAACTTAAATTACAATACTTTTTGTTAATTGTTTTTACCATGTAGGCTAATCAGTTACAAGCACTCAGGGCAAAGCGGCTCTATTGATGGTATTTTCTACTCTGCTACTTCTCCCAGTAATGTGAATATATATCTTTTTTCCTGTTAAGTAGGTGGCACAGCAGGTTTGTCAGATGTTCAAGCAGTGTCAGCAAGGTGAAGTGGAGGAGGTGAAGAGTCAGATAAGCCAGCTGGCCAAGAAGAAGAGCACGGGCAGGGTGAAGGCCACTGCCGTCAAAAGCCCAGAAGAGGAGGAAGAAAGTGATGAGGATGTTCCAGAGGTACGTGCTGCTGATTTCCATTCAAACATTCTCAGGGGTCAAACTTCATTTTCAATGTTTGTCCATGAGAAGCCAATACTATAAAAAGAGAAGAAAGAAGGGCTTCTCTTGCGTAGTTCTAATTAAGCTGAGAAATTGTGACCTTCTGACTCATTTTTGTGAAAACTGAAAAAAAGGGGGGGGGGAAACCTCACACATCAGACTAAGTGATTCTGATTTCTGTGTAGTATGCTGTAAGTCCAATGCCGTGTACAATGCTCTCGATTGTGCCATGCCTTTATGTCATGAAGACTTGTTGTCCAGTGACTTAAACCTTCTTTCTGCCTCATACTTTTACATTTGTCATTTTTTCCGGTGACCCAAAAGGCAATGGAGTGTGAGGGAGCAGCCCAGACGAGCTCGAGCCACGCACCTCCCCACGAGGCCAACCTCCCTGCCCCGCCCCCAGATGAGGCTGAGGTCGATGACGGATGGACGGTGGTCCGCAAGAAGAAGTGATGTAGCGGCCTGGGCCTCAGATGGCGCCCTCGAGGGGTCAACAACCAGGGCATGTGTGTGTCTGCAGGAAGTTCCTTTTCTGGATCCTGTCATGTTACTTCTGCCGTTATAATCCATGTGACCTCTGATGGGGTTATCAGGCCAGCTGAACTAACTCGTACACATGATGGGTGGATCTCAGTGACTTTATATACTTCCTGTTATTTTTCCATTACCCCCAGAAGCAAGAAAAGGACCGCTGTTCATCAGTGGGACTGAGAGAAGCCTCTGGAAAACTTGCAAATTGAATGCACAGTTCTCAACTGATCCTTTAGCATTTCTTTTTATCATGATGTCTGTCCAGAGTATCCAAAGTCAGAAGGATGTTCCACGTCTCTGTGTTGTCAGGTTCTATGTGATGTTGGGTGAAGGCAGAGAGGCTTGAAATACTGGACTGCTGACTCCAGCCTGATTCTGTGTGGATGGATTCCCTGGGGTGGATTAAGGAGAGGAACCTTGTGGGGAGAAAAATGCTTTTAAAAAAATTAAATTATTCAACATCTTTCAGCCCACTGCTTTGAATTTGTTTAACTGAAAGAAAGTTAGATGGTAAAAATAAGCCGTATTCTGTAATCCTCTGAAAACCTTATGCAGTTACATCATGAAATTTAACAGAATGCAAAATATGCATTGTAGATTAAAGTTGGTTGTAGGATTAGCAGATAACTTTATTTGGCAGTGTTTTTCACACTAAAGCACTATTCTTGGAATCTTTCACCCTTTTCTCAGAACACAAAAACTATTTTTCAAACTGCATTAACAGAACTTCTGTCTCTCTGTGCTCAAGACCAAACACTGTTTTCAGATCCTACGCAAAGCCAGTCCAAAGTAAAACACTCAGCATTCATTACACACTATATCCAAAACAATGCAAAACACAACACTGAGGGAATGTAGCTCCAGAATACAATTCATCATAGATTCCTTCACCTATTTAGTTTGACTAACGTAGTCACTCAGTACTTGTCCTGGTGCTTATCAAATGTGAGTTGAAATAGATGAAATTTACAGGGAGAAAATGGCACACAGTGCAAGGACTCTACGCACTTTGTTCTACTTGGAATAAATACCTACTTACTGCTTACTACACCCAGAGTATTTTTTCTTCGTCAGTTAGTTATTGTGATGCATCATAGATTATTTTCTTGCAATGTATTAATTGTCAGAATCGCTGTGTATCCTGGCAGGGTATTGACAGTATTGTGTTGTGAGGTACTATGTGATGCCAACCTCTACTCACAACTCAGTAATACAGATATGGCGAACTGTGAGTACAGATAGCAATACAGTATTGAATGCCATTCCATACACAGGGGCATGGTAAACATCACAGTTGCACAAATCTCATCTGAACAGTACTGTCCTTGGTTATTCTCTTCCTCAAACACCACCTCTCACACACGCTCTTCCTCACACACTCTCTTCCACAGTCCTCTGCCTCATTTGGTTTCCATCCATTGTTGGTATTAAAACCCCAAATTAACCTGAACTGCCTGTGCACTCTCAACTGGGTTTTACTGGCATCACCATACAGTAGCATTCACAAGTGTGAACTATTTTGAGTTGTGTGTAAGCAATAGTAAGCAATGTGCTCCACTTGTGTTTAATGTCTACCACCTGTGGGTACCATGATGCATCAAAAGAGCACCACCAGAGTGCTTAGTGTGTTTCACTGAGGGAGAATGTATTTCGCAGAAAGAGTAAACTTGTAAACAGAGTGTGATTGATTTGAGAACTAGATTCAGGTCCCTGAACATTTGGTTCAGAGAATGGGATTTACGGATTTACAATTCTGTCATTTCTCCAAACAACAAGCAGCTGTAGTATGATGCTAATACCAGATTTCAAAAAACAGAACCAAAGAAATCTCTTAATATTTGTATCAGAGCAATGAATCCGTTCTGTTAAAGTGGCCAACTAACTTGTCTGTAAAATGTATTACAATTACAGAAAAGTGAACTAATTTTGGATGTTGTATAAACAGCACCATTCACAACAGAAAGGACTCTAAAGAAGCTGGTTCATTTCATCTTTATTATTATTCTCTGGTCTCCAGTCATGGTCATACACAGTATCTTATGTTCACAAACAACAAGCATTCCACACACCAACTGGCGAACATATATAAAAAAGTGAAGGCATGTTTCCCTCTCTATTTCTCATTTTTACACATGGCATATCAAGGCACTATTTTAACATATAAATACGTGACCAGCCGACAGAAGACGACCATACATCTCGGAAACGATCGACAGACTGCAGACATTTTATTCCAAACATTTACATAAATCAAAGCTCCGTAGTAATAATAATAGTAATAATAATAAGAATAGTAATTAAAAAGAAACGTAGACT